>NW_023416307.1:73821222-74433007 GCF_014176215.1 Rousettus aegyptiacus
AAATTATTCTTGAGAAATAAAAATTAAAATAACAAAATTGGAAAAACACTTTTTCTTAAGAAAAATGTTCTCAAGAGAAACTGAAGTTTGTTTTGGCTGAATATGGTCCTGCATATATATATATATATCTGAAATGCCAACTGAGAATTGGGAGAAGAAACATAAAACGACCCTACTAATGGACTTTTTTTATTATACAACATAATGTATGTTCTTACTACCTAACTCACTTTAACTTGGACATACTGCTTCTTGCCATTAAAATCGATTCAACTGACAAATAGCCATTTATTAGGAATCTGTATTAAATAGGTATTCTGAATTTATTTACCTAAAATACACATCTTGAACTACTATAAAAAGTGAGATAATGTTAGTCTGCCATGACTTTAATGAGTCATTGCCAAACACCAATTTTCATGAGAAATTCAAATTTTTTTAATGCATTGTCTTAAAACCTTGCAGTAGGATTATTATAAGATTCTCTGTTCAATGGATTATGGTTTAAACTTTTCTTATTTGAACAGTAAACTAAGAACACTTTCTCTTAAATTCTATCCCCAAGATTCTTCAAAAAATTTGTTTTTAGTTACTTATCATATTTACAAATTTCTTTATTCTCTGTAGTATAATTTGATGAACCAAGATATCTGAATTTGTAGTCCGTGAAAGACTTGTTAGATATTTTTATCCATTAATGGTTTCAAAAAAGGAAGCCCAAAAGTATACATAAGAGTGTTGATAAGAATCTACATTTAAATTCTTATTTTTGCAAGATTTTGGTTGAAAGAATTTATTTTAAGATCACTTTTTGACAGTTTTGACTGTTTTCTATGATTTAAGGACAGAGTTATTATCCACAGTAGAGAATCCCCGCCTACTTGTTAGATTGGAGTTAATCAAGGATCGATACAAGAAAAAGTTCCCAATTACGCCATTCCAGATGAAATCAGAAATGCTGCATACTAGAAACTGAAACTTTAAATGTGATTCTCTGTATTGCCAAGTTTATTCCGAGAATTACTGTAGAGCTCAAGCCAAACTATTTTATTGTGCAATAATATAAGCATCAGTGTCCAAATCTAGTTACACTGAGCCGACAGGTAGTTATTTAGGGAGACTATCCACAGGGAGTAATTATAGTCCCATCTGTTTAAGGACTGCCTGCCAGTGATAGCAAAAGATAGGGAAGATCCATCATTCTAAGTAGGGGATCAATGGTTGAGAGCATATCGTAAAAAAGCAAGTCAAGAGAGTGTTATTTTGTACTGGGGAAAAGTCAGAATGATATTGACCCCCTCTAAGTCATGCAGAATTGGATTTAGGGACACAGTTTTTATTGTAAGTGCTCCCTGTAACTTCTTAAAGTCTTTCAAACGGCAGTAAGGCAAGGCACTTCAAGTCTCTACCTATCATTAAAAAATAAAAAATAGAAGTATACCATTCAACCACTCTTCAGAGAAAAAGAAAAATGTCAATGTGTGACTCTCAAATCTCTTCTCTAGTATCTTTTAAGGTGAAACCCACAGCACACATTTAATACTCAAACAGAATTTTCTCCCATCAAGCAGATGGGCTGTCTACTTGAACAGGATATAGTTCAGTCAATCATGAAATCATAGACTAGCAATAAAGAAGGTAGCCAAGGTATCATCTACAAAATATTCTCTAATTAAATATAACCTAAAGAAACTGACTGCCTCCATGATTAAACAAACGAACAAAATGGCTGGTGAAAGACAAAGGTATAACTAGAACAAAACATTTTTTAATTTAGTATATTTCTCCCCTTCTACGATGCCATCTCACTTAGACATTTATTAAGTAATTACATATTTGGGAAGATATGATTATTTGAATCAAATAATAACAAAATAATCCAATAAAATCCACTTATGGAGAAAATAGTGAATTGATGCCCTCCCCTTGCTATACTGCATAGGCAGAAGGCTAAAATATTTAGTTTCTCAGAATTTATTGCAACTATCATTTCTTATGTTATTAAAGCTCAGCCAGTTGGATAAACTAATACACGTTTTGGAAATCGACAATAAGGTAAACCCTGCATTTCTATAACCAGTATCATGGAAGCATTTGTTTTTTCTTTGGAAACATTAGCCAAGGTCATTGTGTCCATCTCTGTGTGTTAGGATAGTGGCTTTAGTGTTGTTTGAATCTTATGGGCACGGTCTAATTCTAGAGCCAGTAATTGTAGTAAGATCTTTCCCATTACTACTTTATGGCTAAGGCGTTCTAGTGGCCAACGTGGACAGTGGTTTCCCTTGATCATGGCATAGTTTGCAGTTTCTCTAGCCTTCCATTTTAGTTGCATTTTCTGATATATAATTTCTGGATTTCCAAACAATGGAAAGTCTGCTTTTCCTACTTTCTAACAATTTAATCACCATGTATTTTCCTTTATTGAATCTGTGTCTTTCTTTCTGTTTAAAATAGGTGTTTTTTTGTTGCCTACAACTGAAGCCTGACTAATATAAAATTGTTTGGCATATCCTATGCTTACTAAAATATTCAAATGAAAGGATATGAATTAAGACTTAAATATCAAAAGGAGGCTTTATAAAGAAAATAAATTTAAAATTAGATTCAAAAAGAGCTAAGATTTTGCTGGTCTAAATGATGGGACAATGCCAGCTCAGATTTGAGAAGTAACCAAAATTTACGGCAGCAGGAATGAACTTGAGTACATCTACTTTTAGCCGTGTATTGAATGCCCATTATATGTAAGTAATGTGAAAATAGTCAGTTTAAATCACTGTAAACACTGGTTTGAATACGGTGGAGATTATAGGAGAAATTATGAAATACAGTTAAATTGATAGAGAATTAAAATAGAGAAGACATTAAAAATAGAAGATATTGAAAGAAACAGTCTTTAAAGTGTTTTGAAAAGGAAATGATGATAAAAACAACTTTAAAGCATAACATGGTCAGTCATATATAAGACAATAGTAAAGGTGAACTGGAGGGATATTAAGATTAATGATGCTAGAAAGGGAGGCATAAATACAAGATCAAGGTTTTTTTAGCAATGGATGATGTCTATAGCATAGGGCTTTATTTTAGTGAGCAGTAGCTTTAGAAGATAAACATCAATAAAGATTCTCATATAAGGCTCTAATGGAGATAGGACCACATAAATAATAATGACTTTCATCCTCATGTAAAACCACAGTGTGTTTTAAAGATATAAAATCATCTTCTCTCTCTTTTTTCCCCCAACATTCTCCATTTTGATAATGCCCATAAGTTTTTTTCCTGAAGCACAGTTTTTCTTCTTGCAGACAATTTAGAAGCTATCCTGAAGCTGAAGTGTTTGCCAGGGAAAAGACAGCACCCTGGATGGCAGAAATCTGTCCTTGGTGGAGTTCTAAGATAGCAGCATGACCCCTGCCTGAGAACTTTTGACCCAGAGTGTAACTGATGGCTTTGTCAGTTTCCCATCTATACAGAGGATGTATCTAGTTGCTGTTGCTCTTTGCTAACTAATCCCTCACCTTTCACTGCCCACAAACCATACACCTTCACCACACTTAATTTTTTTGAGGGCTTAAAGAAAAGGCTGGGAGGGAGAGGCCTTAAGCAGAAGAACATAGATAGTAGGTTATGATGGGATAAATTCTGCTGCACTGAGATTTGACTTGTTGTGATACAGGAATGGCAGGGGAAATCAATGACTCAAAGAATTTCTTCCATTCATATGCATCCCTAGGGCTGTGGTAGGTGAATCTCAGGATACATCAGAAATGAGGCTAGAGCCCTGTATTTCTTTTTGATACCTCAGGATAAGAAGTACCTGAGCAGTGACAACCTGAGAATGATAGTGGAGGCATATTTGATATATGTCGTGTCAAATCCCATCTCAAATAGAGGCATCGGGGGCTAACTGTTTTCGCGCTGCATTCAGCAAGAATTTTTTTGCCCCATGACAAGAAATTTAGGTCTTATACATAACGTGAACTGGTTGACATTGAAAAACAGAGGGGGCTGGTGTTACTAGCCTGATTTGCAGATAAAACAGTGAAGCCCATATATGTTGAAAGTTTCTACACTTGTTTAACAAATTAGTAAATAAGGTTATTTTTGAACCTACTCAGAAATGAGGCCTGAAACTTCCAATTCATTCCCTAAACAAAAATTAGCTATGAAACTTCTACAGGTCAGGTACTGAGTAATAGTAAACAAAACTGGTCCATGTTCTCACGAAGTTTATAATCCAACAGAGCAGACAGATAATACACAAACAAACAAACAAACAAACAACAACAACAACAGCAAGTAAAGTCTATTGTATATAGTGACAAGTAAAATAGTAAGAAGAATATGTTATAATAATGTAAAAGCCACCCATGGTGGATATAGTGATTGACACTCAGTATTTATTTCAAACTTACACTGGCACAACTTCTGTTCTACAGAGGCTATAAAAATTTGTAGGCAGAGTTTTAGATGGAAACTTGATTCCACCAGTTAGAAGCTCCCAAATAAAATGTTGAAAGTAAAAATGAAGATATTGCTGCTGTAAAGATTAATTGTAGAGAAGTAGATTTTTTTTTTCTGCATTATAATTTCAGAATCTAGTCTCTTGATTTGTAGGAGTTGAGGGTTTGTGGCTGTTGGTCGTAAGTAAATTCAGTTCACTGATGCCATGATTGCAGCTATTTATTCTTGAAGTCAGTCGTTTCAGTAATGGCTTCTGATTCCCCATCTTTCTAATTATGGCAGAGGCAGTGACTGTCCTGGCTAAGTAGCTAGCTGCCCTTGTTCTGGGATTCATTGTTGGTGATCTATCTGAGTGCATACTTCATTAGACCTTCTGAAAATTTTTCTGTAATATATCTATTTCTGATTAAAGTATTCAGACTTGTTTTTTATTTCTTTCTGTAACTGAGGCTTAACTGATAAAAGAGACATAATTTAAATTGACATTTATTAGGAAAAACATTTCTGAAAATATGGCTTTTATGTTGATAACTGAAGGATAAGTAAGAGTTCATCAGGTAATGACTAGGTAGTAGGACTTTGCAGGCAGAGGAAGCAGAGTGACGGAAACACTGGCACTGGACAGAAAACTTCTCTAATGTTTTGAATATAAGCCTGAATTATTGGACTCTGAGGTGGGAGGACTCATAAAAGATAATGCTGGAGACATAATCCAGGTATTTATCACATAGAGACAATTTAAAATTTCTCTAAATGTAAGAGGTGATAGAAAACATGAGAGAACGAGAGTAATAAACATATTTTGGTTGAAAAAGATTTCTCAAGTTGATTTTAAGGACTAGACTAAGAAGGAATTGCTCTACCTCCAGGAAATGCAGTTAGAATACTATTGCAATAGTTTAGGTAAAAACTAGACTATTGATAATGATATAGAATAGGGAGATTAAAATTAAGAAAGAAGTATATTCATAGATTTGATATATAGTTAAGTGATAAAACTGGCTGAACAATAAAGCAGAAAAGTTTCTTTTCCTGCTTTTTTTCTAATCTCACACTCAAGTCCTGGCTGTTAATACACTTTGAAAAAGACTAGCCTAAATCAAGTCATCCAGTGAAGAGAAAACAGCATTTGTCCCAACAGACAATGATTTTTCCTCTCAAGTTATGGCCACTTTCTCCTAGTATTGAGTGTCCTCAATTATGATCAATCTATAGACTGATTTTCCTGGAAGTAGAGCAAGGTTATAGGAAGAGCTATGGAAATCAAGTCCTGCCCAATAATGCATAGTATGCTTTCTATTTTCGTCATTTTCTAGGAAACAATCTCTTATTTCTATCTGTTAATTATGCTGAACCATGTATTACTCATTCATTTAAAAAAATAATAAATATGCCTAACACATACAGGCATAAGTAGGTGAAAATACTGCTTAAACATTTTACATGTATTAATATAGCTGCTTATTTCTAATCATCATCTAAACATTAGTCCAATTATATCTCTGATCTACCAGATAAAGTAACTTGCTCAGATTTCCATATAAAAATAAATGGAGTTTAATCTGAGATAGTCTGATACCAAAGCCCATGATTCAAAATATTACCATATCTGATTAATATAAGAAAAAAATACCTACAAGGTATATATTTCTTCCCTGGAAATAGAAATTATTGTCAAATTAGAACCTCAATCTTTAAACATTTGAGGCATTGTATGTTGAAAAAAATGAAGCACATACAATAAATTCCTCTAAATTTCTGACTTATAATTTCATTTTTAAAATAAATATTATCTATCTTAAGGAAAAAAAATAAACTGATTTTTAATATTTTAGTTATTTTAATTAACTCTAAGATCCATTAATAAGGTCCCCATTACAAATATATTTCTAACAGTGATAATTTGTTATTGCCCAAAATACCATTCCTTTGACATAGATTATTTATGGTACAGTTAGTACATTATCACCCTTTCCCATCATACTCACTGTGCCACACGCATGTACGCAATCACAGATGCAAGGAGAAGACAACGTGAGCTATTTCATGAGATCAGGTCTCCAGTGCATGAAAGTTCATCTAGACCTTGGAGTGAAAACCAAATAATTACTTTGAAATTATAATTTTAAGAGAAAGATTATGTTGCCTCTTCCTTTTCAGTGTAGAAATAATAATAACTGCAAACATTGTGAAATAGTGCTAAGAATTTTAGATGGAAAGTCTGAAGACTATTCTCTGGCTCCCTCACTAAATGCTATACAGGTGGTTCTTTAATATCCTTGGACCTCAATTTCTTCCTTTTTAAAATGAGGGTCTGGTGCCAGATGGTGTCCAACACTAATTTATTTAATTATCAACAAGAGATTTAGGTATTAGAGTAAGCGCTGAAAAAGTCTCCAAGCAGTAATTATAGACTGCAATTACAGAGGATGCTCCAAACCTGATATGCACAGGAAAAATAATTTGCATCAATTACGGTCTTTGTTAACAATAATTACAATTGTTTTATGTAAATTTCTCTTTATATATTTTGAGAGTTTATTATCAATTGCCTACACATTTAAAATAAATACTTCCTTCTGGAAAATTAAAATCACTATCCAATAATTCTCTTTTAGTCTTAACACTCCTGGTCTTATAGAAAAAATATGCTGTACCTTAATATAATTATATAAGCTTATTTTCAGCAATTGTCTTTGCCAGAAAATGCATCTTCTTCAATTTATTTTCAATATTTCTGTAACTATATGTTTTAACTATGCATTATGAAAAAACACATAGTTAGTTTTTTAAAAAACAAATATTGAAACCATTGTTTTTGGATCATTTTATTTATATTTACTATCAATACTCATATATTTGAATGCATATCTATATCAATATGTTTGGTCTGATATTTCTGTTTCTTTTTCTCTTTTTTCTTGTATTATTTGTATTGGTTAATTAATCTTATTCAATCTTTTCCTCAATGAGTTTGTTGTACTCAACAGTCCTACTAGGTATATCAAATAGTTTTATCAATCCTTTCATGGTTAATCTAGAGATTGCAGTTTACATACCTAATTTTTTTAAATCTAAAGTTAATTATTATCTTTTACTTCACTTTTATAAGAAATTTTGAACACATTAACTACATTTAGACCTTTTTTATCATATGCCATCTAATTTAATTCTTTTTTAAGTTTGTAAGATGTAACTTTGGTTCAGAAAGCTATTGTCGAAATATATTTAGCTTCATTCTTATTGCTTATTTGCAAATTACTCATTTTTACATCTCAAACCTTTCTTGAATCATTTTCCTTATACATCATTGAGATTTTCTTTTAATGAGAGCCTGCTGATGGGAAACTCCACAGATTTGTTTGAAAATATCTTTATTTTACTCTTTCTATTAGTTTTTTTAGGGCTAGTGTCATAAATTATCACAAACTGGGTGGCTCAAACAAGAGAAATTTATTATCTCAGATTTAAAAAGTAGAAGTTTGAAATCAAAGAGTTCGCAGGATTGATTCTTTCTGAGAGATCTGAGGAAATTATCAGTTCCAGGTCTCTCCCATGGCCTTGTAGATGACATCTTTCCTCTGAGTGTCTTCATATTGTTTTCCCTTTCTATGTGTCTCTGGACTTGAGGACTCTTTACAGTTTATCTTAAGAGCATGTATGAGATGGGCTCCATTTGATTGTCTATACAAAAGGATAATTTCTTTATGTCATTGTAAGCTTTCCCAAATTGTCTATTATATATATCACATTTTTATTTAATACTTATTCAGTAAAAACAAACAAACAAAAATCTTTTTTTCTCTCGTTAAATTTTATGGACTGATAAAAAATGTATTTTTAATTTTATTTTTTCAGCAATATATATTCAACCTTAGATACCTTAAATACATACTGTATTCAACAATATTTATTTAACTTTGAATAGATTCAATTCATTCTATGCTTCATGTCTCTTAACCTCTCTCTCATTAAATATATATAATTTTTTCATTCTCTTCTTTGTACTGCATTGTGAAAAACTTCTGATCTACTTTTGAACTCAACAATTTATCTTTCTGGCTATGTCTAGTTTGCTTTTAATCTGCCCTTTGAATATTTTTTCTTTTAGTACATATATTTATTTTTGCTATGTATTTGATTTTTTTCCAAATTTGCTTTGTCATTGTTAAAATTTTTTCCAGATATTTTCAAGTGGCTTTTTAAGTTTCTTTTGTATATTTTTTTATTTTTTATTTATTTTTAGAATATAGCATGAATAGTCTCTTCCTCTCTCATATTCCCTTTCTGTTAATTCAAGTAAAAATAATTATTACATGTCTATCACTGCAATTTTATATGCATTTCACTTCAAGTGTCTTATTTATTTGTGGCTTAGAAATATTATATATTTAACTCTTAATTTTTCTTTGTAAATAATATTTGTGAGAGGTTTTAAAAATTCTGTGAGAATGAAAGTGTGTTTTTTCAGAGAGAATTTCTCTTATTTTCATCAGGAAACTAGAGGCTATTGGGCAGAGACATCGCAACTTGAGTTTTTTTTTTTTTAACTTCCTGAGTATTAGAAATTTGTACTGCATATTAGATATCTATTACCACAAATTTAGCAAAACACAATGTTTCTGAGGGTTAGTAATCTGGGTGATTATCTACAGGATACTGATTTAGTCTCTTATGAGTTTGCAGTCAAGATGTTTGTTATCTGGAGCCATAGTCACCAGAGGGCTTTCCTGGTGTGGCAGAATCTGCTTAAAAGAAAGCTCACTCATGTGGCTGTTGGCTAGAAATTTCATTTTCCTGACACATGTACTTCTTCGCAGAGCTGATCTAACTTCTCCCCAGAGTGAGCAATCTAAGAAAAACAGAGGAAAGAAGAACTTTTTATTATCTAGGCTTTGAAACCACTCTATCACTTTAGCTCATTGTCAAGGGGAAAGAATTAAGTTCTCTTTTAAACTGAGGAGTATCAGATAATTCATGGGCACATTGAAAATACATCATGGAATTAACTGAGGGCTGCCTGGTCATTTTACTTCTCAGGCACAATTGTTTTTCTTGCACTGTACCAAGGAGGATTCTCTTAAGTTGTTGAAGAGTGGAGAGTGGTTGAGGTGGATCTAATTCTCATTTATATTTACCCTGAGAGTACGATCTTTTGGTATCACTTATTAGACTCTCCCTTTGATCAGTCCTTTGGAAAGCTTTATTATACATATTGTTAAATCATTAATATTACAACCCATTTCCAATATTTTGAAAACTATTCTCAGGCAAAAGCAATTTTCCATTTATCTCTGATTTCTACCTTCACGTATATTTATCTAACATGTTAATATCTCACCAGCTCTTCTATGTTTTTAAAATGATTCTGTATCTTAAATCATCTGGCACTTTTTTAAACTTTAAAAAAAATTAAACAATTATAGACACAGAAGAGCTGTAAACATAATACAAAGAAACATGGGGCTTCCAGAATGGTGAGCAAGGACCTCTGTAAATCTACTTCTTTATAATAAATTTTTTTGAAAAAAGGAAAAAATGCATCAATTTTTACATAACGTTGACCAATATATTGCAGGAATCTGAGACCCATTCATTCCAGAACACATGACCGAACCTTAGTAAGAACAGCAGGAATGTGGTGCTTTAACTTGACTTATGCCTTCGGCTTTATGGTAGCTTTGAAAACCAGTAGGCTTGCAATCGTGATGTATATAGCTATGATAACCAACAGCCTAGCAGTTGCTAAAGAGAGCAGGCTATATTTGGAGTCCTTCATAAATGCTCTACAGCATTGTCATAATTTGACCTGCCTTAAATTTTCCTGGAAAAGCCTAATTCACATGTACATGTTATATTTATACCTGAGCATTTCATATTTTTTAGAGCAATTCCTAAGGATATTGAGTTTTTAATTTTGGTTTCCACATCTTTGTTATTAGTATACAAAAATATAATTGATATGTGTGTTGACCTTTTATTCTACAAACTTGAGTACTCACTTATTAATATTTAGAGATTTTTTGTTGACTCAGGTTATATATATACATACACACACATATGTATATATATGTGTGTATATATACATATATATATGTGTATATATATATACACAATCATGACATTTGCAAATGTGACAATTTTATTTCTTTATTTCCAGTCTGCACTTCTCTTATTTCTTTTTCTTGCTTTATTGTGCTGGCTAAGTGTTATAGATCAATGGACAAGAATAGGGTCCAGAAATATACCCATCCATTTCAATTATTTGACGTTCCACAATTTCCTCAAAATAGTTTATGAGAAATGAAAACTTTTTCAATTAGAATGCTAAGACAACTGTATGAATACATAAAAATAAACTTTGACCCTATCATACCCTAAACAAAATAATTTTGAACTGAAATTATAGACCTAAACATAAAAACTAAAAATACGAAGCATCTAGGGGAATGCCTAGTATAATATGTTATCTACCTTAAAGTAGCAAAATTTTATCTGTGAGAACACAGAACACATGAACCATAACAAAAACAAATTAATAAATTAGATCTCATCTATATTTTATAAAAATGTAGCAATAAGAAAGTGAATATATAAGCCCTGATCTGAGAAAAAATATTCACAGCACTTATGTCTATCAAAGAACTTGAATATATAAAAGCACTAATAACTCATTAATAAAGAAGTCAAACAACCTATTTAAAATTTTCAAATGAAATAACATTTTATATCTGTTAAAATTGATAAATTTAAGAATACTGATTTTACCAAATGTTGGTGACTTTGTAGGAATTAGCAAATATATGATGAAAGAAATCAGAACAGTGTTTACTTCTGGGATAGCAGAGACTGTCTAAAAAAAGGTAGCAGAAAGAAACTTTCTGGAATAAGACAAACATTTTATATTTTGATTCAGGTTTGCATTTTGTTGATGCACACTTGACAAAAATTGTCAAATTCTATATTTAAAATGTGTGGATTTTTATTGTATGTAAAGATGACCTCAATAAATATGACCTCTATGCACATAACTCAAATATCACACATACTAGTACGGAGTAATATTGGTATCTCTTCCATTTCTTCTATAACTAAATTATAAGTATGGAAGACTGTACTATGATGAAAGGGCAGTGTTGGGTTGGTGACAGAGAATAGCAGTTCTTTTAGATTTTTAAATTATAAATGAGAGAGCTGAAAGATGTAACCACAGTCTCACTGGAAGAAAACTGCTGGTTCAGAAGATTATTTGCAAATGGTGCACATTTCCCCTGGAAATATCTCTGACCCTTAGTTCAATTAGATATGCTTTATGAACAAAGTTAAAATAGTTTTTCTGGGTAGCACAAAAGATTTAGAAGACTAAAATCTCAGGCCAACTACGATCATTTATTAACTTGTTAACTTGCAAATTCCCTTACACAAGGCTATTTTCTGCTCTTCTTCCTAGTCCAATCTTTCTGTGAACTCTCAAAGACATCATAATCCTTAATGCAATCTCTAAACTATGAGGTGCTATATTTGTTCTCTGGATCAAATATGACATAGAAAGTTGACTGAATTTTCTTTATAAAACCAGGATACTAATATTGGGTGCCCTAGGGCAAAATAATAGTTAAGTCCATTGGAGCCTGGAAAGAAAATGATTAATGAAAATCATATGAATAATGATTTTCCTACTCGTTATATATCTCAGGCAAGAGCTTCCATCTCTCTTCTTGAATTTCCTCTTCTATAGCTAGAGTTTTAAGGACACCTGGTTTGAAGATATAAAAAACTAAGTCTTAACTCACTACTTCTCATAACCCAGTGATACCTTACCTCTGGCAGTCATAATACTGTTCCTAACATTAGTATTTCTTCTGTATCTCTCCTACTAATAGAAAAAATGCTGCCCTAGAATTAACTTTCATTATTATTTTGGTTTGTTTCTCCTATTTGAACCATTATCATTGAAGGTTTCAAACTTTGATTTGAAAAAGCTCTATTTTTTTTCTTAAAACCTGTTTTTTCTAGACGTTCGAAACTATTTAGGAAAGTACTAACACTTTTCTTCTAATAAGAATGCTGCAGGCATATGGTATTTTTTATGCAAATTGTGTCTATTGGTCAAACAGACGTGAATGATATATTACATCCATAGTACCATGGCATTATTTAAATATGTCAAATATGTTACAGCTCTGTGATATCTATGCAATTATATTTTAGATGTCATGAAGAAGGTTTCTAAGATTTATAAATATTCTAATCTATTTGGTCTAACATTGTTTTAAACAAAGATTTTATTGATTTGGAGAGGATCATGTTACAAGAACCCACATAATTATCAAACTAATCAGGGGTACCACCATTAGTACTAGCTGTAACTTAAAAGTATCTAAAAATTTTTAAAAAGCTCTTTTAATTTAATTTAATATGGGAACTTAGGGTTTTAAAAATTGTATAATCACAGTTAATCCATAACATACCGACATAAATGTATAAGTCACAGAGCATCACCTATGAGCCTTCCTTGAAGAAAGAAGCTCAAATCAACTGTCACATACTTAATTATAAGTTTAGAGGTAATTCACTCAATTTTTACCACACACAGTTTAAAGAATTTAGCAATTTTATATGAAGAAAGCCAAATCCTATGAAGCAGTGCCTGGTGTCTAGGTTAATCACAACAGTGGCCTCTCCTGAGTGAGAAAAATTACAAAGTCAACTGATAATAACACAGCACATTACTGTACTAATTTGGATGAAATGTGAGTCCAATGATACCTCTCAAAATTCAATAATCAGATAAAAACCTATAGTGTATAAAATGAGAAATATAATTAGCAAAAAAATAGTATCATGGTCAGGTTTAAATACTATTTAAGAAATAAATAAGTTTTATTATCAAGGAAGTACCTTGGTAACAGAAGAAAGTGAGTATTTAGTTATTAATTGGGCATTAAGGTAACCAGCATTGTAACCCTGGGTGATATGTTTTTCACCCAAGTTTTGGAACTGACCAGGAAAATGGATGAGTCAAAAGGGGAAACCAAAGAAGGGATATTTTGTAATATATATAATTATAGATAGTTAATCACACAAGTTGAAGAGTATCTGGAGATCTGAAGATTTGTCTTCTTCTGCTAAGTCACTCCTCCTGCTGACTCTGTAAGTTCTAAATAGTTGATAAATCTTTAGATCGATATCGTCTTTGCTTTATCTGTTCTACAAATAGTTAATAGGGCAGCTTGGGGAAACCCTGGGATAGGAAAGTCCAACTTTTCTGATGTGCTGCATTATTCTGCCTGAGATCAAACCAATCCAACCATCCTATTAGAGAAAGTGACACCCTTGTTTATATTATGGAAATTGGGTATGCCAGTCAACAAGAGTCGACAAGCAGGCTCCTTTCTAGATGGATGGTAACATTTTCCTATCATTTCACTATCTACTGTATTTTATTGAAAATAGTAATTTTAATTTCAAAATCTAATACATAAACATAAAATTATATAGCTTCTTTGAAATGTATGGGTTTCACTTTTGCTTATATTTCAGAGAGCATCAAATTTCCTATTGTGCCAATATTCTACCAAGTGAATGTTCTCCCTTTTTCTTCCTGACTTCCCTTTATTTTATTATAGAAGTACTTAGGAAATATTAAAGGAATATACGGCAGATATGTAATTTAAGAATAATCTTTAATTTACTCCATATCACTCTCAGAATATCGATGTGACAAGAGATTGAGCATTTGCATGTATCTTTAATAAAGAATGGTGGTGAAGTCTCTTTATGTTGTATTGGTATAATTCAGAATTTGCAGCACTTCAGCCTTGTTTTAGGCTGATACTTATCTCTGTGAGCTTTATAAGGAAAAAATGTGTTAATCAAATTAACACTATACATAAAGTGAAAGACTATTACAAACTACTTAAGATAAGTGTTTTTGAGCTCTTAAAGAAATTTCAAAGTTCCCATTTGCTGTCAAATAACTGAAATGCCAATCTTAAATAGTTCTTATATAAGCAATAAAACAATTCCCCCAAGGGGCTTTACTAAGTAAGGATTCTTCCCAAAATGTAGAATATGAACTTGATAATATTAAATTAAAGCTGTATTAAAAAAAATTATAATTCAGGATTTACACCAATTTGAAAGGGATTTTATCCAATTTTTTAAAGTAAGTATTATATTGTAAAAATAAAAATATTATATACATACACAAATTTTTAACTTATTTGACCTGATTGATTTGACCTTGATGTTGTATAGTATTATATCATGGGACTTGATATTTATGACATTGAACTAGGTGTTTTAAAAATAGAATAATCTTGTCAAAGATATTTTGGTCTCAGGAGTAATAGAATAGCACTCTTTTATTTTTCTATGTGAAGCTGCAGATTAGTTAAAACCTGTAACTATAAATTGAAAAGCAATAATAACACTGCAATAACGACATGTTATATCTAGTAAAAATCAAGACAATAAAAAATCATTAATAATTATATTAATTATAATATATAATTTCAAAAGACTTCCAATTAATTTGAGCAGCATGATTTTTATTATTATAAACATATATTAAAATAAACAGGGTAGGCTAAATATGTGATCACAGAAGTACATTTGATTGAATTATGGAACTGGGAGGATGAGATGAAAAGTGAAGAAAACATTTTAGATTTTAGTGGACAGCATAACAAACAAGTCCCTTTCTGTAAATTTATTACTTCCCATAGAGAAGGATCTATAAATCATAATCAAAGTTCGATATTGTGGCAAGAGTAGTCTCTCCCTCAAGAACTGATAAAATAAGACCATTTTACTAAAAAATCCTTTGTTCAATATATTTTTTTCCATGATTATAGCTTGAAATTTATAGCCTATACATATTGAATTATACCATGTATTCCAACAAATACACCCCACGTTCTTCTGGAACAAGGAGTGACTAAATGGTCTTACATATTTTTCTATAGTACCAGAACATATATTTTTATTTTTACAATACCCTTTACTCCATTAAAAATCATTTCCAATACTTACGCTTGTTAAGGGAGTTACTGGAGAATGGGGTTCCATTCCTCTCTCGACACGTTGTCCAGACTCGATGTCTCAAAGAATTGAGCAAGACATCGAAGTATAACATCAAAAGAACAGGTTCATTGGAAGGGAGAGTAAAGCAACAGTACACTTCCAGATATGGAAGTAGGCCCAAGCAAGAAAAGGGTGGCTCAAGGGCCTGGCAACAAAGACTTTGGGGTTTTTATCCCTACTTTCTGTGGGTGGTTACTTTTCTTAGGGAAGGGGGCTTCCTTAACGGATAACTAAGACGGATGACACTCAGTGACTCATCATTTACTTTCTACAAATGTTCATTCCCAGATTTCAGTCTGTTATAATGATATTTTTAGGTAGATAGTCAGACATGTACGACAAGGAAACAAAGGAATAGGGGCCCAGCCTGGAGATCACTCAAAGACAATCTATTGGTAGTTAAAGAATCCCTCCTGCATCCCCAAAGACAAAATACCAGAGGTCTATAATCTATAGCTGGTTTAATCTGGCCACAGATGCCTGTGCAGAAGATACTACCCTATCAGTTCACAATCTAATGCTCATTATACTGTCATCATAATACTATGTATATGCCTGGAAGTTCATAAATCTAATTATAACAGACTGAATTCCGAGTAAGCACATGTGCAGTAGACAAAATGTTATTTAGCAACCAAGTGTCAGTGTGTCAGTCAAGGTAACCCCACATACGGATCATTTAGGATCTCCCATCATGGCCCAGATATAAACAGACCTTCCCATTTCTTCATAGTTACAGCTCTCCTTGTTGAAAACCTGCTCCTTCTTTGGGGCATATTCTATTTTATCCCTTCGCCTCCCAAATTCCACAGGACTGCAGTCTTCCTTAGTGCAGCCTGTCTCTTTCCAAATATGCTTTCAATAAATATTACTTTTTCTAAATGTCGCTGACCTGTAAGTCTTTGCCGCATTGGTGGGGAAGAACCGAGGAACAACACACAACTCCACCATCCTCCCCCATGTCGCTGGGGCGATGCTGGATTTCACACCACTTCCATGGTAGCAAAAGGAAATAAAGTGATTTAAAGTTCTGAGAGCACATTTTGTAAATAATGGCCTGTATCAGAAGCATCAGATAAATAAGCTTGTTTAAGCCCTATTTATTTTTTGTAGCTTAAATATATAACATAACATAAAAATTATAATGTGACACAATATAACATATCTAAGTATATATTTATATAGTTTCATTATAAGAGAATCAATTTTATAAAAATCATGTGCCTTGGTTAAGTCTATAAGATAGTTAATGGCAGAGGTAGAACTCAATCTAAATTTATCTGATTTCCAATTTGGTGCTCTTTCAGCAGCCTTACAATTTTAAAAACAAAAGTAGATGCCTTTAAGGACTCTAAGATAAGAACTGAGCTGATATATTGAAATGGAGAGCGAGAAAGCAATGGGAAAATAGGATAAATTACCTCTTATTGAAAGGGTCAATACAAGTTTTTTAAAGATAGATCCCTTATAGATAAGATCTGAGTTAAATTTGAGAAAAAGCAAAAACCTAGACAAAAGTCCTGGGAAAGAATATTACAATTAAAGGTGTCAAAACTTAAGAAAAAACAAAATTAAAAACACCAAATAAATAAATAGTATTTAGTAAAAGTTTATTGTACGTGTAAGAATAGTTCATGAACTGAGAGCTTTCAAATTTAAAGCTGAATAAAATTCAGGGACATGAGGTTAGCGGATAGATTATAAGGTGAAAGTGAGGAAGTTATTAAACATGCACAATGATTACTACAATGGGGATTTTCAGATTGCAGGCAGTTGGTTAAAAGTAATTATAGCATTTTTAAGAAGATGACCTAAGTTTATTGTATGATTACCAGAGGCATTTACAGGAAATAACTTAAGTTAGGTTTTCTTTTTATTCATGAAATAAGCTGGATTTAGTTTTGCTTACATGGTTTAAATGGTTTTGTGTGCTTGATGAATTCTCAAGTCCAGTCTCCCTTTTGCATTTAATTTTAACAAAAGAATTAACACCTGAAAAATGAATCGAAGGATCTGAAAATTGCAACTTGTGTTGAGTTGAAGATGGGATTTGAATAATAAAACCTTAGCACTTAGAAGCTTGAAGGCACAGGATGGAAATTTAAATATAGGTAACATAGTAAGAGAATTAATTTTAATTCCATTTATATTATAAAGAATCTACTGTATCTAAGGTAGCCATTCTCCTGGGCCTTGAGAGGCCAAAGCATAAACACTATCTGTTAAGTGAAAAAACTAACAAATGTATTGATGTTTGCAATATATTATGGTTAGAAATATGATAGACTAATGCTCAGGATAATAAAAGAGTCAAGAGGACAGGCACACAGAACAATTTGGGATGTCCAAGACAGCTTTTTAGTAGAAGATGTTACTGTCAATACTTTGTTTAGAAAGAGGTCCTATTAGAAAGACAGAGGAAGTAACAAATTTTAATCTTAGAGATATAAAACGCCAAAGATGTTGGAGGGGTTCCCTTGAAGCTTCCCATGATACATCTTTCATTTCTTGCCCAGAAACTATGATTAGGACAAGAGAGCCTCTTTAAGATACTATTTATAGTCACAGATCTCGTGACTTACTTTATGTATAGAGAATATTTTCTTCGTGGTTCCGTATGTATAGCTATGATATCTCTCTTCCCACATCCTCTTTGCTAATTCTCCTTCCCCAGTATAATATCTTGCTCAGACTTTATGTTCACTTTGCTTCCTGTCTATGTTCTAGGCATTATGTGTCTGACACCAATTCATAGTGACATAATGATTTAAGAGGGAGGAGTTTATCCTAGTAACTTTGAAAAAAAAGTTTATAAACAGGAATCTTTACAATTAAAATAAAAACTATTTTTAGGACCATCTTATCAATAAAGAAACAACTTCAGAAAGGTAAAATGCCCATTGTAACTGCTGGTAAGTGATCATGACACAGCAGGAAAGTAAGGTAACTTAGATGTCATCCTTTGATTTCCGTATGTCTAAACCTCTACAGGGATGAAGTGAGCTGGACCATCTAGGAAAGACCCTCTGTCATCACTGTAGGTTCAGAAGATGCCTTCAGCCTATTGATGTAAAAACTCAATCTTCAAATGAAAGCATTGAATGGTTAACGTATAAAGTACCTCTTATTTCTAAGGGTATGGTATTTTACTCATGTATGACAGAAGGATATATCTCAAGAAAAAAGAATAGGGCTCACAAAACAAATATATATGGAATATTAATATCAGAAATATAATAAGCTTGAAATGAGAATAACTTGGAACTTAGTTTTTGACCTAAATGAATATGTTGCTAAACTAAGCGGCCCAAATCACAGGTGGGAAGGAATAAATAACCCCTGCTGCATTCCCTGGAATTACATGATTGTCAGAAAGAAGAAACAATAAAGGAGAGAGTTGGGTCTAGTCAGAAGAGAAGTAGGAACAGCATTTAAGGCCTAGGGAAGAAGTACTGCACAGAGAGAAGAGCACACAGGTAGTTTCAGAGGCAACTCAGACAGCCAGGTCGGGAGGCTGAGAGTCGGGAGGTATGTCGGGATCCATTTTGAGGAAAAATAGACTGTTTGTTAAGCAGGATGTTTTTGCAGAGTGGGCCAGCTGTGCAGTCTGCTGACTCAGGAGGAGGTGCACCTGGTGTAGGGGAGAGAACCTGAATGTTTTTTGACCATGGGAAAGAGGGTGTTAAGCTAGCTACAAAGTTTCAGTGATTGTTTGTTACTTAGAGGTGTTTTGCTTCTTACACACTCTGTAGGGTATAAATATGCTGTGCAAAATAAACTCACGGCTGCAGTATTCACTGTTAGTCCTCCCGAATCTATGTCTTGTCTCTTTTTTCTTAATCCTCACTCCCTCTCTCAGGTGCTGTTCGACCTAGGACAGCTGGTCGCCTGGCTTTGGCAGAGGTATCTGTGCTTTCTGCAATCAGTAACACCATGGCCCAGTCTCTTCCCATACTGAAGTGTTGGCCCCTGCCTCAAGTCATATCTTAAGCCTTATCAGAGTAGGAGTCAGTCTATGCTATAATTAGAGCAGCCCCAGCATCCAAGTGTCTGTCAGTTACCAGATCCTAACCCACTGGAAACAAATCTCGAAATCTTAAATGTGTAGGGGAGATCCAAAAATGTTACCAGTTACTATTTATTTAGGTTAAAAGACAGAGACAATATAACATGCATTTCATATTAGAAATCACAAGTTACCTTATAGAAAAGTTCATCTTCACTTTGTATCAATTTACCCTTCACTTATTATGTTTCTCACAATAAAGGGCTTTTTTAATGTGTTGAACCAATTGACTTCTTATAACACTGTCTTTCCAAATATTTTCTATATCTGACATTTCCTTTTTCTATATATTTAGCTGGTAAACTCTTTCTCATTTATCAAAAGTTAGATAAGTGAATTCTTTCCTAGTTGCCTTGGAGAATATCTGGGCATTAATTCCCCCATAACACTCTCACTTTATAAATAACTACATTGTTAAATATATTATTATATCTTTTTTCAATGACATCTTTAAAATACCAAGCTTTTCATTTTTAATCTTTTCCATATAGTTTAATATGTGTCTAGATTTAAAATTATTTATATTTCTACTAACTTCTTAATAATAACTATCCCATTTTTTGAAAAATCCAAATGCCTAGCATTGGTAAATCTTCAATAAATATCTTTTTTTTAATTTAAATAGTGATTCTTATCCATAATGAAACAATTCTTATTCTCCTAAATGAGTAAGATGTAAATGTATGAAGAATGCTATAAATACTCCCTTAATTTTCTTATATAGTATACTACATTACAAGAATATATCACTTCTTATTTAGTCATGAGTAAGATGGTGAAAAAATTTAAACATAGCCATATATAATTAGAATCTGATTCAAAATTTGATTTTGCAATGGAAAAATTTACTACAAATATAGATTTTTTAATTTGTTCTGATTAAATTGATATGGCATGTGAATATATAAGGAAATTAGGACAAAGTAAACTCTCAGTAAATGATATGCAGTGACATTGTTTTACTCTGTATGTTATTTTACATTTTTTTTTTTAACTAACTATAAACTACTCAAAGAAACTGATAATGTCTTTTCACTCTTGGATTCTCTACAACCAATGCAGTATGGCCAAACAGTAAGAAAATTCATGCTGTTTAGGAAAGTTAAAGTCAAAAGTAATATAAATGAAGATAACCCTATTAGTAATGGAATTATTTCACATGACAGCAAGCGAAGAGCAGCTTTAAGGATCAAAGAACTTTTTTTTTTTTCTTTTCCATCTTTGTCACATGTTTCTTTGCTTGGTTAAAACAACATCCAGTTTCACAATAATAATTCCCCAACTATTAATGAGTATTTTATTTGATCAAACCATATAAAAGTAGAACCAAAGAAAAAAAGCTTTAGGATGAAGATATGACCAGACTGGTAATGTAAGAAAGGGGGTATGGTATAAAAATAAGCTTCTTCATTTCATAATATATTTTTATTCTGTATGGGATTAGATCATTCAGTGCTTTTATATGATGATTATAATGATAGATATATGGTAGTTTTTTGAACAAGTTTTGGCAGGACATCTGGATCTGAGGTAGAGAATTCATCAGAGCAACTATGTAAACATTGATTTCTGAGTTATTTAGGAGATAAAAGGAAGACAAACAGTATATCCCATGTCTTAACCTTCTACATATGGCCAATTAAGTTAACTTCTCAATGATGAGATCTTCATAATAATTACAATGAAAGAAATAATGCAGCCAATAATCTCCTTTTCTTGCTCTCAAAGGAGGGTTCCCTCATGATTTAGGCATCTTCATTCTGCATAAATGTAGATGACAACAGATAAATATGATATGATATTTTAGTACATATGAAAATATATGCTAGGCATTTTATTAGTCTTTTTTCTAGAGAATTTTTTTAAAAGTTAGTAGGAAAAACTATAGTCTTCACTGTTGTAGGTGGTTTCAAGATAACCATTGTCTTCCTCCTCTAATATCGAATTCCCCTGACTCTAATCTAGATTTTTAAAAGTGTCTGTTGGTCTAAGTGGCTTACCTGTGGAGTGACCAGGACCCTTATATCTGTGATGTCTGATCATTAGCCCATTCTCATGCTAAGTGATTTAAAATTAAAATTGGTGAAATAAGTACCAAGAGATGGCCCAGAAGTTGACTTGGATGATCTGTTGGAAAATGTTTAACAACTATCTCTCAGGACAGAAAGAAAATAAAAGCTCTGCATTAAAGCATTTGTTGATATCTGTAGTGTAATACTCCAACCATGGCTTCTTTAAAGCTACTGATATTGTATAACTGAATGAGAAGTTGAGAAGAGCAGTGTATAAGAGACTCTGATGAGTAGGTTAGAAAGCTTATGCCAGCACACCACTGCCTTGTTGCCAAAGCATATACCTCTCTGCTCTGATGTGTCACAGCAGCTGCACTTTCTTCTGGTGATCAGTCAATAATCTGCCAGGGTGATGTCTTCTATCCTTGTCTGTTGGTCTCTTGGAGCAAATAGTTTAGCCAATTGGTTGGCAGCCATAGCTTCTAGTTTAATAATTTTGGCTCTGTCCACTCATGAAAGAGATTTCCTTCTGGGAAACAGGACTTTTAAATCTTCTCAGCCAAGCATACAAAGATAGGAAGCAAAAATCCATCAGTGCATTACAAGGAGTGATTGTAAGCAGAACCACTCTCACTTTAGTACCTTAGTTACTAGACCTCATATTCCACCTATTGGAAACATAGCACCATACAATTGCCATTCAGAATAGCAGTTGATCCTCTCAAGAAATCATTTCCAAGATGGCATAAGAGCAATGTCTTCAAAAAGTTATCCAATTCTTCTAACAGATTGGCAACTTCTTAAAGATATGTCATATGGTACAAGTAGATCCCATAATCATATATACAACACCATACTTCCCTTTTCAAAAGCAGTTTCCATGCTCTATAGTTAGGTTATGCAAGGTTCCTTGTCAGTAGATTGAATACTTTTAAACTCTCAGATTGTGGTTCTGTCAGGAGAACTATGGGAAGGAAAGTCATATCCAAACTTAGAATATGTGTTAATTTCGGTCAGAATGAATCACTGCCTTTTCCATTGTGAAAAGAAACCAACATAATTAACTCATCAGCAAACAGCATCTTGATCTCTTTGAAAAACTAAATTGGGAGTTTTCTATTAGTCTTGGTTCCAGGCAAATTTGACATTAGATTGCAGTGTTAGTTAGGTCAGTGTTGATGACTATGCTATTAAGCCCACACATACACTCCAGTTGTATCCCCAAAGTTACTGAAGTTAAAAACCCATGTACCGGCCGGGGGGTGGTCAATGATAGATGGCTGATGTCAACTAGTTGAGTAATTCTGTCAACTTGATTGTTTTTGACTATAGTGTGGTAGCTGCTCTCTGGTGAGTGATAACATGATAATATATATATATATATTTAATATATATATATTTAATATATATATATATATATATTGAGGCTTTTTGAGCTATGCTTCTTTTGTTCAGGCCCACTTCCACATCTGGAAGTGTATTTTCCCTTCTAATAAAACTTTTCTTTTCTACTGTAAAAAAATATATATATATTGAAACAATACTCAAGTTTAAATATATTTCTATATTAAAAATACTAACAGTAGAGCTCTGTTTAAAACTTCATGGGCCAAAGGCACTAACTATGGAAAGCATCTCCCCGGAGTAATCATACAAATAAATTTACATTACAAATTAAGAATATTTCTGCTAAAACATATGACAATTATTTTTATAATTTTGCTTCTGAAATTGTTTGACTACCAGTAACATTATATTCACAGTTGGTTAACTATTTGGCCACCATTTTGCATATTCAGAAAGTTTTTCAAAATAAGAAAAACAAAATTAAATTTGCTCTTTAAATGCACTGATATACTAAAACATTAAAGTAGCTTTTTATATCATTTACATTTTGCAGAACTTTTATAGTTTATATTATTTTGGTTATTAAACTGCTTTTTTTTTTGTATTTTGGAGGACATAATTTATTTTTCAAGCCCCAAACATTTTTAAAATTAATTTCTTTCTTTTGTTTTAGAAAAGCATGTATACCTTAGAGACTTATGCTCTGTATGATTCATGGATTAATTGTCCTGTTTGCAGTGATCATGATCTTCTCTCCAATTTACTATTTTCTTCTCATTATTTTATTCATAACAAAAGTTTTCTTAACATTTAACTTTTCAGGCTTTTTATTTTCTGTATAACATTAAATATGTTGTAATTGAAGTTTGTTGACTTGGCAAATATATTAAACCTGAGATTTCTCTTTATAAAAAAACCTTATAAATTACAAAAAGTCATCTCTATATATGAACTTGGAGAATAATTCAGTGCAATGTACTACTGTTTTTTGAAGTTGGTCACTCCTTATTTACTAGTCTTGAAGTTTCTCTATTGGTGAGAATAAATGTACTCAAAAGTAAGAAGATTTGCTGTAAAAATAGAGTTGGTCTGCTTCCAATTTTTTATTCCTTTGGTTTGTCATTTATTGGTGTCTTTATGATGTAGGTTTGTTGATAGAATTTTTCTGGATGACCTAGAGCAAATCTGAAGATTTTCACATATATTGTAAGACTCTCCATAAAACTGTCTCCAACACTATAAACTACACATTACTCGTGCTCTGAAAATAGAAAGATGAATAGGACTATTATATAAGAAGGGTTTGCTTTGAGGATCAATATCGGTGACAGAAATATAAAATACGCACCAGTGTACTCCAAATAGCAGTTTGTAAGGCTAATCATTGCAAATTAAATATACAGTTATGTAAATTAAATTATTGAAAATTAAATATACAAAATTAAGTATACAAATTAAATAATCAGATATTATTACTCCATTATGTCTTGGCCATGCCATATGCAAATATATACATATATATTCTTCAGCCTCCTGTCATAGGGTTTTATCGTTTTTTATGACGACTGAAATAAGGAGACACTTTTGGAGACTGCACTTATTTGGCCATGACTAGAATTTTCATTCTTTTACGAAGAGAAAGTTTCTGTCTTCCAATTATTTGAGTAATTAAAAAATTAAAAAAAAGGTGAAAAATAGGATAGACTTGTAACGAAAAGAATTATTTCTTTAACCTAACAAGATTCATCCAATGGGACTATAGAAATATGATCTCTTGTGCAATTAATATTCTATCTCTCAGAGTACTTAAAATTCTAAGTAATTAATTAATATAATGTATTTCTACTAATTTTGACACTCAGAATGTTTTTATTAAAATAACATTGCTTTGCCATTTATTTATATGTTTCTTCTACATTTAAAATAATTAGACGAAAACACTTATCTGGTGACTTTCATATATACAAAATAATGAATTATCTTCTGGAGGACTTTCTAAGTAAATAAACTCAGTTATAGTACTTGTAATGCTTATAATGGAGTGGAGATTAAAGAATACTCTAAATTAAAAGTAACACAAATTAGAAAGTGATATATAGTGTAAGTGAAAACCATAAGTTGAAAAGAAAGAATTAATCAAGAATGAGGTAAATTATAAAGCTATAAATCAAGAGAAAGAGATTTAATTTTGTTACTTAATAGCGGGATCATTTTTCAACTGTAAAATGTTACAGGACAGAACACATGAAAAAATACATAGAAATGGAATAATTTAAGGTGTTATGGAAACTATGTTTCGTGATTTGGTTGGAGATAAGTAATGGACAAATTAAAAAAGTAAATAATGGTTGAACCCTGACTATAAACAAGAGAACACTTAGTACTCTATTAAGGACTTGTCTTCAATTATTAGGCCTTGGAAAGTCACTGAAATATTTGAAGACAAAAAAAAAATGTTTCTTTACATTCTGCAATTATTTGTTGAAAAACCATCACATTCTAGATTCTATAAAATTTTTCTGAAGATGGAAAAGTTCTAAAAGTAGGCAAATATGTATCCTTCTTCATAAGGAAATCTTACTATGGAAGGAAGGCTAATACATTTCACAGACAATCATAATATATACACAAGATAAGAAGTCTCACAAGAGAAGCACAAAGATACCCAGGTGAAAGAATCCGAAAAAGTTTTTTGAAGGATGTATATTTAAGATAAATGTCTGAAATGTTTGAGGTTTTTAAAAGTTGATGGGTGGTAGAGAAGGGTGGTACATTTAAGGTTTGGGTAATAATCTGCACGAAGTCATAAGGAAATAAACTGGGATGATCCTTAGATAGAAGTTAATGGTTTACAGTTAGAACAGAGGTTATGTGCAGAGTATTAGAAGATTGTAGCCATGTTATAGATTTATTTGAAGGCAAATTTGGATTTACTTCAGTAACTGAAAACTTAATTCATAATCGTAATATTTTAATGATCAAAGAACAAATTAGAGTTTAAAGAAATCTCATTGAAAATGATGGAGTAAAATTCAATCACAAAATTGCCTCCTCCAAAATCTAATGAACAAATAAATAAAAAATAGTAATATCACTACTACTAGTAAGAGCTATTGATTGCTTGAACTTGTTATAAAACATAAAAACAATGAGTAGTGTGAAAGTTAATTGGGAAGTTATATAATGCGTTGGGGTAGGAGAAGGAGAGAGTTAGGGAAGAACAATTGACACTGAAAAGAAAATTGTCCACAATTTAAAAAGTAGAACAAGGAAAAAATAAACTTAAGTATGGATAATAGATAAAAAATCAAAACAAAACAAACAAACAAAAACAACATCATCAACAACAGAAAAACTAGATGAGGTAATAAGAAAATTACTACTGTGGAAAATTAAACAATGATGGTAAGCAAAATTCCCCCACAGTGAAGAAAAAAGGGAGACTAAAGATAATAACAGAAAGCAAATGATATATATGTAGGGAACCAATGCTGCTCTTTTTTTTTTTGGAAAGAATTTTAAAAATAACAGCAAAACAATCAACTAAAACAGAAGAAAAATATCAAAAGTTTAAATAAAGAAATTTACCCACGATAATGGAGAAGCCAAAATGAGGAAGGGAAAAGGATGTACAAATATCCAGGCCAATTATCCACAAATACTAGAATCTAAATAGTCTTTTTAAATAACAAGAGAGGGAAAATATTGTTATCCACCAATTATATTATTATTCCAGTTGTCTTTCATGTGTTAAAAGAATGTTTCCAAGATATGCAGGGCTTCAGAAAACCTCCTACACACAGGTAAACAGCTAAGCTCTTTGGAAACACAGACAATATCTCTTCTATTTATCACTTTAACTCCAGCAATTAGTGTGCAAGTTAATAAATAATTGCTTTCTATACCCCCTTATCATATGCTAGTGAGGTTTTCCATAGATTATTCTGCATTCTGTGGCAATAGATAGTTGACACAAAGTAAATATACAATGTTTCAGAAGGTGATAATTTCCTGGGAGAAAAATAAAACAGAACAATGGGGACAGGGAATATTGGGAATAGGGAAAGGCTGTATTTAATGGAGAGAGAGTGGCCAGGGAAAGCAAAATAGGTGAAGTGACATTTGAGTAGAAATATGAAGAAAGTGAGAATTCCAGCCAAGATAACTTTAATATTTTCTTCAATCTTTTTTACTAAATATTAGACAGGCTTCTTCCTGACTCTAGGCCAGGGCCACAGATTGGTACTGGTCTGTGGCCTGTTAGGAACGGGGCCACACAGCAGGAGTTGAGTGGCAGGCCAGGGCCAAAGCTTCATCTGTATTTGCAGCTGCTCCCCAGCGCTAGCATCACTGAGTCAACTCCTCCTCAGATCATCATCAGGCATTACATTCTCATAGGAACACTGGTCCCTGGTGCCCAAAAGTTTGAAGACTACTGTTCTAGGCCCCTGAACTCCTTATTTTTAGAGTATATACTTTAAAAACTTAAAATTGTAAAACTTTTCTCTGCCCCCTTGTGATCAAAGCTTCTTGCCAGTTTTACAACCCAGGAATGTCTTTCTCAGAGATTTGGAAACTATTTCTTCAAAATGTAGTCATGAAGGAAGAAAGTACTCCTACCCCTCAATTACTATGGGAGTGTAGGAGCCTAACTTTGTCAGGTACCTTGATTCAAATTATAAAACTATCTCCTGTTGTGAAGATAGGAGAAACTTTACTTTTAAAGGTTCTACCTAACTTGCATATAGAAAATTTTATATCGGTATTTGGAGATCAGTGCTAAATGTAAGCTATCAGTAATTGTTAAAATGCACTACTTATTTCTTAGTGTCAGGAACATATCAGAATGTGAGTTTATTTTTCTTAAAACATTCAATCTCTTAAATAAGGGTCTTAAGATTAGGAAAACAACCATATTCAAGTACAGGTCCAACAAGTAAGCACTGTGGTGTTGGGTTATTGGACTGGTCTCAGACTTAAACGTTCTCCCCATATAACTACATTAAAAATGTAAATTCAACTATTGACATACAGATGTGATAAAATTTAAACTAATTTGAACCAGACAAAGGAAAACTGTAGTTAAATTTGGGTCCGGGTAAAAAAAACATAAAGGGAAGTTATTTTGAAAGAAAGAGAGAGAAGCTGAAATGATTAAAATATGAGGTGCTTTGTGGAGAAAAGACTGAAAGGGTATTACATATGAGATATTATGGGTATGAGGGTTTTGAGCATTTGGAGTAGTTAAAAGAATAAATTAGAGGTATTGAAGAAGAGAAAAAGAAACAAAGGAGAGAGTAGAGCATCACTGAGAAAAACATTTCCTCTATGGCAGTATTGCAGTTTTTCTGTCAAAAACAAAACAAAACAAAAACAACAGAAAAAAACCTGTTTTCAATATAGTACATTAAGCCAGTCAACATAAGTACCTTGTTTCCATTATTAAAAAACATATTTGGGAAATACTAATGCTGTTCTGCACATTTTTTTCCTGGATTTTATTTTCTTTGTATTAACTAACTAGTTTTCTCTCATAATACAGAAGCATTCATTATATTCAATAAACTTGTGTTATTTTCCCCAGCATAAGGTTACAGATCTCTTTTAATAATATGAACAGTGTTAAGAAACCTTATAATAAAAATCTTATCTGACCTAAAGTCATTTTAGGCCTTGCCTAACATGCATGTACTTACCTTGCTTTCTGGGCTAGAACAACCCTCCAAAAGAAAACAAGACATACCTAGCAATAGTCTGTGCTGTTGGGTGGAGGGCAGAAGAAGAGTCCCTTTGAGCAACTACTCCTGGGTACAATTTACTGGGTCAGTACGCCTGTCTCCCAACTGCTTTGAGTAGTGGTTCCTAAAGGCTTCTCCTGATAATGGCTCTTGCTGATAGAAATCACCTCAACCAGAAATTTATTACCCTACTCCTCCCGGGACAGCCTACTTCCAAGGATGAACTGATACATTGGGTCAAAAGTCTAACTCTCTTCTTTCAAGGGTAAGGGGGCAACTGTGCAGTACTTATAGGTACAGCTTTCTATAACTGTGGATCATGCTAAGGCTGCAACTCCACTTCTCATCTCTTTCCAGAGCTTATTCTACTTCATAACTTAAAGGTTTATCCCAAAGAGCACTCTCTCATTACTCTTCTATTCCAAAATCCCCATCTCAGACCCGGTTCTTGGGAACATCACCTGAAAATTTAATTTTTTATGTTTCTTGTAGACACAATACAATAGTGCCTTCATGTTCTTACTCCTAGACTTCTCTATTGTGATTGGGGTACTCTGAGGCTGACTCAGCATCCAAGTGAAATACTTAGAAGTGAAGTGTGAGGGAATTAACACCCTCTGGGTCAAATTCTGACTAATGGGGGAAATGTTGCTATGAAGTATTTTTCCTTCCTTCTGCTGCCCATGGATTGTTGGGAGATGATATCTGCAGAATTGTCAAAAAGTAGTTTTCTCCCATTCTCTCTCTCTCTCTCTCTCTCTCTCTCTTTCTCTCTCATTCTTCAGTCAGAAATACCAGATTAAATCACAATCTATGACAAAATTTGTTTTGGTAATTTTTTATGAGTATGAGAATCATATACTTTTGCCACAATTTCCATTATTCTACAGATAACAAAAAGGGTAAAGGAAGAAAATGAAAATTCTGAATAATACAAATTTTAAAATTAAAGAGCATTAAGGAAACCGAGATAGTTAATAAAACAACACTCATGGAGAAGAGAAACATGTATATCCTATAAAAGAAAAGCAAAAGAAAATGCTGTAATTTTCATAAATGAAAACAAAATTAATGTTCAACTATGTTTGGACACACATATTCTGGGTAAGATGAAAAATGTTCTGGGTAAGCACTCATTTTCACCAAATGGAGATTTAAAGTATAGATTAACATTTTCATATATAAAAACAATGCCTCATTATGAGAGAGATACCACCATTCTGAGCACAGCACATTAGAAATTGCTTGAAACTTACGAAGACTCAGAGTAAAGATAAAGTTACTTCTTGGTATACATTGATTAAGAGAATAATATTGCATTTCTTTATAGCCTATTAGAGACTTAATAGAAAATTAATGAACACTTTCTCTATTGGGGGTAATAGTTACAGCAAGTGCGGAAACAAAAAAAGTGAAATCAAAGGCTTAAGTATTGGCTAGAAAATTACAGAGGTAAATTTCAAATTGACCAGATAAAAAAATATAATTGCCATGAGAAAGCTGAAGGCTTTCTTGGGAAAGTAGAAAAAGGCATATTTTCAATACATTTTAGGGAGAAATGATTTCAACCATTTAAGTGACGGAGGTAAAGACTTTGGATAACATTAATATCATCTTCAGTTTTCAAAGAATATTTAAATTTTTTATTTTAGTTTTCGTTGTCGTTGTTATTCTTATTTTCTTATCTGTAGCGAGCATCTATCTTTTAGAGTGACTTGTATGCTAAGAATCTTCGGCCCACATGAGAGGCCTGAGGTATCCACTAAAAAACAGTAGATAGCAGTAAAACAAGAGAAAGGACAGGAGCATTGGAAAATGATGAATATCATGCCAAATGCAATAGGAGTGTTTATAAATTTAGTGAAACAACTGCCAAGGATTTCTGCTAAAGTGGGGAAAAAAAGACATATATCATGAACAGAACTAGTAAAAAAGATATTGAGTCAAAGAGAGATGGTGTAAAGGGAAAGCCTTCAGCTTTCATGGCAATTATACTTTTTTATCTGGTCAATTTGAAATTTACCTCTATAATTTTCTAACACATTTTGTGTCAAAGTAAGGAGAGGATTGGATTGTTACCTAAAAGAAGAAGGGGGAGTGAACTGATGCTGTTGTCAGATTTTCACCATGGAGTCAAAAATATGAAAATCGACATTCCTGTTAATCATAGATAACAAACCCGAGGTAAGCAAGGGAGCATAAGCAACAGGAGTTAGGACTGCTCATGTGTAGGATTCCTCATGTGCAGCTGCAGGAGTTAGAAAAGTGATGCTGTTTAGGCTAATGAGGCAAAACAAAATGAAGGCCAAAGTCACAGCAGAGAGAATCTTAAAAGCACAGCTGTATCTACTGCTATCTTTTTTCCCACCTGCTCTTCAATTGCAGGTTAAATTTTTCTCTTTGCAATCTGTTTGCTTCTCTACAGGTCCCCTAACATTCTCTGAGTCCAGGCCAAGGTGCTATTGATTATTCGTTGTGAATACTCTGTATCTGATAAAATTTAATTTTCTCCTATTGGTGGGCCCTCAGCTGAAGTTAACTGTGTTTGTCAGATTCCAAAGTCCATGTAAGATACATTACACTGAGTTGTAAAAGTCTATTTTAACTGTTAAACATGACTTGGTTTGAAATTACACACACACACACACACACACACACACACACACACACACACACACACTCTCTCAAGATACTTCTTATTATGGTATACAATAGGAAAGGTCTGTGTCGGAATTTATAAAGAAGAATAAATGAAACAGTTTTCTTTCTTATGTTTGGAACAAATTGAGCAGGTAAGAGATACATGAGCAGATGGCTATTTCGCTCTTAACATTGATTGGAAATGTGGCTTTAGGTTATGGCCAAATGAGCATTATCATACTTTGTCATTAGAATGACTTCCTACATTAGTCACTGGCAGAATAAGACAATTTAGGTTTCTCATGGGGGAGTGGGTCAAAGATTTTACCACATAACTCACTACAAACAGCATGTGTTTTCAACAAATGATATAATAATAAGGATAATAATATTACTAAAACCATAGTAGCAAAAATTCTCTCAATGTCCCTTTAGAGCTGAAAGTAAACATGCTGTGGCTGTTCCTTCTACCCTGGTAAAGTATGAAAAAGAAAAGGAAACTAGAAGGTCAGTGCCTAAAAAAATTCCCTCCTCTTAACTATTTTTAGTTGATGCTTCCTACTATTCCTAACCCTGGCAACTATTAATGTGTTCTCATTTCTACTGTTTTGCATTTTTATAATGTCATATAAGTGGAATCATATAGTTTATAGCCTTTAGAGTCTTGCTTTTTCCACTCAGTAAAATGTCTTTGAAATTCATCCCTGCTGTGTGCATAGTTTTTTATTTGTGAGTAGTATGCTCTTGTATGACTATATTGCATTATGTTTATTCATCTCCTGGACGAAGGACATTTGGATTGTTTTTATTTGTTCAAATTATGGGTAATGCTACTGTAAACATTTCTGTATAAGTTTTAGTGTGAACCAAGTACGTTTTTACCTCTTGGCATACATAAATGCAAGTGTGATTGCTTGGGGTATATCATAAGTATGTATGTAATTTCATATTAAAAAAAAAAAACTGCCAAACTTTATTGCTAGGTGAAATTTCCATTTTACATTCCTACTAGAATGTACGTTCTGCATTCTCACCAACACTTAATGTTGTCAGATTTTTTTTATCCCTAATAGGCATGTAATAATATTGCATTGCAGTTTTAATTAGAAATTCCTAAAGTCTAATTATTTGAGTTTCTTTTCATGTGCTAGTTACCACTGTATACTTTGTTTGGTAAAGTGTTTATGCAAATGTTTTTCTCATTTTTAATGAGATATTTGTTTTTTATGGTTGAATTTTCAGATTTTTTTATATATTATGAATACAGCTTCTTTTTCAGTTATGTGACTTACAAATATTTTTATCCTTTTGGTGTTATATCTAAAAGCTCCGTATTTAACCCACTATAAACATAGATTTTCTCCTTTGTTTCTATGTAGAGGTTTTGCATTTTTATGTTAGACATTTAGGACTGATCCATTTTTGTTTAGGGTATAGGATAGGAGTCAAGGCTTTTATAACATTATTTTTTTTTTACATGTAGATATCCAAATGATCCTAACTTTATGCCTTTGTCAAAAATATCCTGTCACATATGTGTGACAAGAACGACAGACAAAAATCTATCACTAGATTCTTTGTTATTCTCCATTGCTCTATGTGTTTATCTGTTCACTAATACTACAGTGTCTTAGTTAATGTAACTTTTCATTAAGTCATGAAACAAGATAGTGTGAATCCTTCACGTTTATTCTTCTTTTAGTTACTTTAGTATCTTTGCATTTTCATCTAAATTTTGTGAGGAGCTCATGAATATCTCAACATTTCTGCCGGAATTTTGTTCAAGAGTACAGTCAACCTATAGATCAAATGAAGGGTTTGATATCTTAACAATTTTGGACTTTTAAATTCATGAACAAGATATGTCTCTACATTTAATGAAATTCTCTTTGATTTCTTTCACGAGCATTGTATGATTTTTGATGTAAAGCACTTGGAAATACCTTCTTAGATTTAGAGGTAAGAATTTCTTTTTTGTTTTTTGTTTTTGATACCACTATTATAATTGGTATTGTTTTTAAATACAAATTCCACATTTATTTGTAGTATATGAAGATAAAAATGACATTTGCATTATGATATTGTTTCCTGTAAATGTCCTAAGATCACTTCTAGTTTTAAGAGCTTTTGCTTTGTATTTTCTTGATTTTTTAAAATACAGAAAAAGATGTCATTTGCAAATAGAAAAAGTGACACAGCTTGCTTCTACTCCCATTTGTTTTCATTTCTTTAATTTCTTTCTGTTTGTTCGTTTGTTGTTGTTTTGACTTATTACCCTGGCTAAGATTTTTAGTAAGATATTGAATGAGAGTGTTAAAACAGTTTTCTCTTGTACTAAATTATAGGGAGCAAGCAATTATTCAGCTTTATAAATGTATGTTTTTATAGTTTTCTTTCATTTATAGTTTTCTGTCATGAGTAAATGATAAATTTGTTCTACATCTATAAGAAAATTGTTCCCCCATCTCCTCATCTCATGGTGAAATAATTTGTTTGATATTTGAATGTTGAAATAACTTTAGCTCACTCACTTTGTGGTGACATACTATTCTTTCCATATGTTTCTAGATTCTATGTGCTAATATTTTGTTGATAATCTTTCTATGAAGGATATTTATCTATAGTATTCTTTTCTTGAATGTCTTTGTTTTGGTTGTCACCTTAAGGCTTTCATTCTATAAGGGAGAAGGATTTGGACAATATCATACCTTCCTACAATTGTTACTCTTTCCCTTTCTCAGGCCTGTTCTGTGAGCCATGATTTCGTAGGACTTATGCCTAAAATTTTTTTCATGTGTATTATTATCTTTTCTTATACATTCTCTTGCCTTCTTCCTTCTTCATAATCATTTCTGATTTTAGACATACATTTAACAGAATAGCCCATTTATTTATTTATTTATTTATTTATTTATTTATTTATTTTTGAGAAATATTGGAAGCATAAAGAGAATATGATTCTTTTTCTGATTGGTGAAGATCTTGCATTTCTGAAAAACTTCGACACACAAATTATTTCTACTAATAAAATCACCTGCAGATAACTTGAAAAGAATAAAACATTTTCCTTTCATTTTTAGATGGTCAGTTCCACTCTAGGAAACCAGTATAGATGTGAATTTAACAAATTTCACACAATCGTATTAAAACCTTTCAGATTATATGTTATCGAAATAAGTACTTTTTAGTACTAGGATTTTTTACCTTAAAAATAATCACATATTGAATGTTGAAGGAAATTTGAAAATAATATTTTATGAACTGCCAGCCAGATGTCACTTTGAGCCAGATAAATTTAAAATAGGAATCAAACCAAATTACATTATGATCAGTTTTCTCTAATATCCTTTTATTGCCTAAATGCCAGAAATAAAATAAAGTAATTTTATTAGCATTTATCTCAATCAATGAAACATTTGAATTTCTTGTTTAAAATAATGAAAATTATTTTGAAACTGCTAAATTTTCTGTAAATATTATTTATATGTATTGAATAATATGAAATTATTTGAAGTGCAAACATACCTTAAAATCATCACATACCGTGGTAGTATAAGATTCAAAGACAGGTTTCTTCTTATAGGACAGAAGAGAACTCCGTAAAATTGGAAATTAATAGCCCTTATCTGAGTTTTTTTTGCAGCTTAATTTAGGGATTTGCATAGTTACTGAAACTGTTGTAATGATATTTTTCACTCTAAAGGATCCATGACAGGTATTGTAAAAATTATTTCATCCTAACTTAGAAACTTTGTTTAGATGAATGACAGAAAAGCAAATATTAAATGTCTATCTCTTTATCTAATTTAGAAACTTGAGCAACGATTTTGGTAATCTTATGATACATCAATAAAATTCCAAAATGAACTTTTAGTAGGGACTATGGATTCTATTAATGCCCCATAAAGAATGGGATAATTGAGCATTTAGATTAGCAAATGTTAAAATATTCAAAGTTTTGGCATGCTTAATGAAAGCTATTCATTCTATGGTGAGTTGTTAATGTAAATTTGACCTCCATAATAAATTGCTTTTTGGAATCATATGATGATATAGAACATTTTAAATAATCTCATATAATCTTCCATTTTAGAGAAGAAATAAATGTCCCCATATTAAGAGCATGGTCAAATACTTCATATTAGGTATTTGTGGTAGTGTATAAGACCCTGTTAATCTATTTTCCAAAAGGATATTTTTAAAAGTGAGAAAGTTTTAAGTAATTCATTTTGGTACAAAAGACACTATAATATACGTTTTATTGTTATTTTAGAGCATATTCTTTCTTCTTTCTATTGATTAAAAAAAATTATTTCCTGTAAACAGTATGCCTTATTTCAATGGCAGCAGCCTAATATGTCTTGTGTTTACCATTTCTTAACTGCATAATTTTCTCTTGTGTTTGATTTAATCTTGTGTAGTACAGTAACATGCTATACGGATTTGTAAAGTAGGGGCAATAATCCATAACATGTGTCCTAAGTGTGTTATAGGCTATACCATCCAGGTTTATGTGAGTGCACCATCTGACATTCACAGAATGAAGAAATTGTGGGTGTATTTCTCAGGACATATTCCAGTCATTAAGCAGTGCATGACAAAATTGTTAAAGTTAACAAATGCAGCACAAAATTTTTATAGTAAATTGATAGTATAAACTTAGTTTAAAATTAATTAATATAAAGTACAATGTTTATAAATTTTAAAGAATTATATTAAGTACATGATTTATATTACTAATTAATAACATTATAAAGTTGTTTTTAAGATTTAGATAATTAAAAATATTTTACTCAATATTTTCAAAAATTTCAATATTTGTATTTTAATGCTCAAAACTTATTTTTAAAAATAAAGGGCAAATAATAATTCTAAAAATTCTCAATTTTCCAACTAAATATATGTGACATCGGCATGTTTAATACTTTCATATATATTTAATATATGTTGTAACACGTAACAATAATTACATAACATATAATAATCATAATAAACATAGAATTTCATAATTGAGAGAGTTGATGGGAGAAATTACTGATGGTAGTTACAAAATGAAAGAAATTTTGTATTAGCTTACTAACAGATATTTATATTCTGCTCCATCTAGCAATTATTAGTTTGTTCTCTGTATTTATGTATCTGTTTTTGTATAGTTTGTTCATTTATTTTGATCCTTAAATTTCACATTTAAGTGAAATCATAGGCTATTTGCCTCTCTCTGACTTATTTTACTTAGCATAATAGCCTCTAGGTCCATCCGTGCTGTTACAAATGGTAATATTTTATTTTATTTTTTAATAGCTGCGTAATAGTACACGGTATATATGTACCATGTATTCTTTATCCAATTATCTATTTTTTATTTCCTTTTTTCTGCCTTTATTGAAATATAATAGATAGACAACTAATTGCCTGCATTTACATAGTTCAATTCAATGAATTTTTTATTCAATTACAATTGGCGTACAGCACACCAGCCTCAGCTATACAGCATATTGATCAGAGATCCACACAACTCACAAAATACTCACCCCGCCAAATCTAACACCCCCCCACCTATTAATTCCAACGTTATTAACTATCTTCTGCATGCTATATTCTATATCCCCATGTCTACTCTGCAACCATGCACTTGCACCTCTCAATTCCTTTGCCCTCCTTTTTTCCCTCGAAACCCACTCCCATCTAGTATCTCTCTAAATGTTCTTTGATTCTATGAGTTATTTCAGCTTTTGCTGTTGATTTTGTTCTTTAGATTCTACATGTATGTGAAATCGTATTATATTTGTCTTTCTCCATCTGACCCATTTCATTCAGCACAATATCTTCTAGGTCCACCAAGACAATACCTTTTTTCCATCCCCTTCCTTTTAGTCTGTCTTTTAATCTGAAGTGAGTCTCTTGTAGGCAGCATATATAGGAATCTTGTATTCTTATCCATTCAGCCACTCTACCTTTTGTTTGGAGCACTTAATTCTTTTCCATTTGAGGTACTTGTTGATAGGAATGTGATAGTTACCATTCTTTATTCCTGTTTTTGATACTTTTTTTTTTTAAGAAGTCCTATAAACATTTCCTGTAATACTGGCTTGGTGTTGATAAATTCCTTTAGCTTATTTGTATCTGGGGAGCTCTTTATCTCTCCTTCAACTCTAAATGATAGCTTTGCTGGATAAAGTATTCTTGATTATAGATCCTGGGTTTTCATCACGTTGAATATTTTGTGCCAAGCCCTTTTATCCTACATAGTTTCCTTTGAGAAATCAACTGCCAGTCTTATGGGTGCTCCTATGTAGGCAACTATCTGCTTTTCTCTTGCTGCTTTTAAGATTCTCTCTTTATATTTAACCTTTGACATTTTAATTATGATGTGCCTTGGTGTAGGCCTCTTTGGGTTCCTGGTTTTGGGGACTCTGAGCATACTGGGGTTTTATGTCTATTTCCTTCACCAGGTTAGGGAAGTTTTCTATCATCATTTCTTCAAATAGCTCTTCAACATCTTGTTTTCCTTCAGGTACCCTGATGACCCAGATATTTTTACTCTTAATAGTATTCCATAGGGTCCTAAATTATTATTATAGTCTTGGCTTGTTTTTCTTGCCATTCTAATTGAATGTCCTTGGTTTTCCCATCCTCTACATAGGTCATTTGATTCTCTTTTTTATTCACTTTGTTTATTCTATTTAATATTCTTATCATGTCAAATAATGTGTTCTTCACTTCTGACTGTTTCCATTTTATAATTTCCATTTCCATTTTTATGTTATCTATCTCTTTGTTGCAGTTGTCACTGAATTAATCTACACTTCGCATAAATTCATTGAGCATCTTTATGACCAGTGTTTTAAACTCTACATCTGTTAGATTGCTTGACTCCATTATTTCTGAATCTCTGTTCTGTTCTCTTATATGATTTCTGCTTCTTTGTTTTCCTATTTTGGATGTCTTTCCATGTCTATTTCTATGTACTAAGCAAAGCTTTTAAGTCTCCCTGTCTTATTATGGCTTTGTGCGGTAGTAGGTGGCACAATCCTGAGAGAGGTTCAGCTGCAGGCCAAATTTAGCCCAAGCCTGTGCCTTTCTGTAGCCACCTGCCGCACCAGAATCCGAGGCCAGCTACCACCAGTGTGAGTCTAGGCGCTGCTCGTCAAAGAGTACCTGACTCACTGAGGATACACCTGGATATGGCTTAGGTAGGACCATGAGTTGGAAGAGGTAGAGTTTCAGGGAATCCTCTGGGCAAAACAACCTCTGTTATCCAGTTTAATGATGTCTCTGCCATGGTGGCTCTGAATCCGCACACTGGGGGTGGGGAGAACTTAACAGAGGAACAATGGATACTGAGGCCCTTCTGCCAGTAAGAGAACTTCACCATGGGTCTCACTCTGACAACTCAGTGTTGCCCCGTAAGTTCCTATGCAGCTAAACCAACACAGGTGCTCGGAGCCAGCAGGTCTGTCGCTGTGGAAGTCTGCTTGCAGACGCGGACCCCTTAAGAGGCCTCTGCGGCTCCCGCTGCCATAGCTGCAGCCTGTGTCCCACTGCTTGGCTTGGGCCAGGCAGCCTCTCATCCTCACCCTGTCCTACCTTCTGTCATTGCAGGGCGATTTCTCCCTGGTTGTATGGCTTATTCATCTAGCTCCCAGACAATTTTTTCTTGCTATTTTCTTTCACAAGTTTGATTTGGTTGTCAGAGGCGTGAACAGAACCTCTATTATCTACACCATTTTTTCCTCTTCCTATCCAATCATTTATTGATGGGCATTTAGGTTGCTGCCATATCTTGTCTATTATAAATAGCACTGCTGTAAACATAGTGGTGCATATGCCTTTTCAAATTAATTTTTTGGTTTTCTTTGGATAAATATCCAGAAGTGAAATTTCTGTATCATAAGGTAGTTCTATTTTTAATTTTTTGAGGAAACTCCAAAATATTTTTTATAATGGAATTACCAATTTGCAATCCCGCCAACAGTGCACAGGGTTCCCTTTTCTCCACATCTTCGCCAACACTTGTTTTTTGATTTATTAACGATAGACATTCTAACAAGTATGAGGCGATGGCTTATGGGTGGTTTAAGTTTGGATTTCTCTGATGGTTAGTGACATGGCTATTGGCCATCTGTCCTCTTTGGAGAAATGCCTATTCAGATCATTTACCCATTTTTTAATTGATTTGTTTGTTTGTTTGTTTGTTTTGATGTTGAGTTATATGAGTGCTTTATAGATTTTTGGATATTAACGCCTTATCAGATATATCATAGGCAAATATCTTCTCTCATTCAGCAGGTTTTCTTTTTGTTTTGCTGAGAGTTTCCTTTGCTGTGTAAAAACTTTTTAGTTTGATGTAGTACCATTTGTTTATATATATTTTTTGTTTTCCTTATCCAAAAATATATATCAGAGACAATATTAATAACAATGTCAGAAAGTTTACTGCTTATATATTCTTCTAGGAATTCTATGGTTTTGGGTCTTACATTTAAGTCTTTAATTCATTTAAAGTTTATTTTTGCATATGATGCAAAAAAGTGGTCCAGTTTCATTTTTTTTTTCGTCTGTATCTGTCCAGTTTTTTCTCAATGCCATTTATTGAATAAACTTTCTTTAACCTGTTGCACATTCTCCTCTCTTCTGACATAAAATAAATGACCATATAGATGTGAATTTATTTCTGGTCTCTCTATTCTGATTCATTGATATATATGTCTGTTTTTATGCCAGTACAATGCTGTTCTGATTACTATAGACTTGTAGAGTATTTTGATATCAGGTAGTGTGATACCTCCAACTTTTTTTTCTCAAAATTGCCTCAGTTATTCAAGGTCTTTTATAATTTCATACAAATTTTAGGATTATTTTTCCTAGTTCTGTGAAAAATGTCATTGGCATTTTGACGAAGATTTCATAGATCACTTTAAGTAGTCTGGACATTTTAATGATTTCCCATCCATGAGCACAGTATGTTTCCATTTATTTGTATCTTCTTCAATTCCTTATTTCAATAACAACTTTCTAAGTATAGATCTTTTACTTCTTTGGTTAAATTGATTCCTAGGTATTTTATTATTTTGTAACTGGTATATTTTTCTTAATTTCTCTGCTAGTTCATTATTGGTGTCTAAAAATACAATTGATATCTGAATATTAATTTTATATCATGCCACTTTATTAAATTCACTTATCTTCTTACACTTTTTTGGTGAAATCTTTAGTGTTGTCTATATATAGCATTATGTCAGCTAAAAATAATGACGGTTTTACTTCTTCCTTTCAATTTGGATGTCTTTTGTTTCTTTTTCTTATCTGATTGTTGTGACTAGGTTTGTAATATTATGTTGCATAACAGTGGTGAAAGTTGACATCTTTGTCTTGTTCCTGATCATAAGGAAAACGCTTTTAGCTTTACCCTGTTGAGTAAGTTGTTAGCTGTGGATTTGTTATATATGGTCTTTATTATGTTTAGGTATTTTTCCTCTCTTTCCACTTTGCTGAAAGTTCTTATCATAAATGTATATTGCATTCTGTCAAATGCTTTTTCTGCCTATTGATATAATTATATAATTCTGATCCTTCTATTTGTTATAATAGTTTATCCATTAATTGATCTGGGGATATCGAATCAACCTTGCATGCCAGGAATAAATCTAACTTGATCATAGTATATGATCATTCTCATGTATGGTTGAATTTGGTTTGCTAATATTTTGTTGATGATTTTTTCATCTCTGTTCATCAGGGATACTGGCCTATAATTTTTTTTAAATGTCTTTGTCTGGTTTTGAAATCAGAGTAATTGTGACCTTGTAGAATGAGCTTAGGAGCCTTCCCTTTCCTCGAATTTCTTGGAATAGTTTGAGAATAGGTGTTAATTCTTTGAGTGTTTGATATAATTCATCTGGGAAGCCATCCAGACATAACTTTGTTTTTTGAGAGTTTTTTGATTTCTGATTCAATTTCATTAATAGTAATCGGTTGGTTCAGATTTTCTGTTTCTTCTTGATTCGGTCTTTTAAGATTGTAAGTTTCTAGGAATGTGTCCATTTCTACAAGATTGTTTAATTTGTTGGAGTAAAATTGCTCATAGTATTTCCTTTCAATCCCTTGCATTTCTGTAGAGTCAGTTGTAACTTATCTTTCATTTCTGATTTTATTTATTTGGATCCTATCTCTTTTGTTCTTGATGAGTCTGGTTAAAAGTTTATTAATTTTGTTTATCTTTTTAAAGAACCAGGCTTTGGTTTTATTGATTTTTTTGTAATGTTTTTTAGACTTTATTTATTTTTGCTCTGATCTTTATTATTTCTTTACTTGCTTTGTGCTTATTTGCTGTTTTTCTAGTTCCTTTACATGTAAGGTTAGATTGTTTATTTGAGATTTTTCTTGAATTTTTAAGTAGGCCAGTATTGCTATGAATTTCCTTCTTAAGACTGCTTTCACTGTGTTTCATAGATTTTGAGATGGGTTTTATTCTCATTTGTCTCAAGGTATCTTTTGATTTCTTTCTCGATCACATCGTTAACCCATTTATTGTTTAGTTGCATGTTATTTAGACTTCATGTGTTTGTGTTTCAGTTTTTTTTCTTGTAATTGATTTCTAGTTTCATACCATTGTGATTGGAGAAGATTCTTGATATGATTTAAATCTTCTTAAATTTGTGAAGACTTGTTTTATGGTCTAACATGCAGTCTATCCGGGAATATGTTATATGTGCAATTGAGAAAAAATGTATAGGTGCTGCTTTCAGTTAAATGCTCTAAAAATATTAATTAAATTAATCTGGTTTAGTGTTTCATTTCAAACCACTGTTTTCTTGATGATTTTCTATCTTGAAGATTTGTCCACTGGTGTCAATGTGGTGCTAAAATCCCTTATTATAACTGTATTACTCTCAATCTCTCCCTTTATTGGTCAAAATTTGCTTTATAATTTGGTGCTCCTGTGTTGGATGTATAGATGTTTACTAGGGTTATATCCTTTAGTTAGACAGATCCCTTTATCATTATGTAATGTCCTTTTTTCTCTTATTATAGCCTTTGTTTTAAAGTGTATTTTGTCTGATATAAGTATTGCTACTCAGCCTTTTACCCATTTCCATTTGCATAAAATATCTTTTTCCATCCCTTTACTTTCAGTGTGTGCTTTTAAATATGAAGTGTCTCCTGTAGGCAGCTATGCATGTGTCTTGTTTTCTTATCCATTTGTCTACCCTATGTTTTTGATTGAAGCATTTAATTCATTTATAAAGTAATTATTGATAGGTACACGGTAATTGTCATTTTATTATTTATAATTATGTTATTTATTTTCTTTCTAAAAGAAGCCTCTTTGACATATCTTGTCATACTGGTTTGGCGGTGGTAAATTCCTTAGGCATTTTCTGTCTGGGAAGCTCTTTATCGCACCTTCAACTTTAACTGATAGACCTGCTGGGTAGGTCTTACTGGTAGGTCCTTGTTTTTCAGCACTTCGAATATTTTGTGCCAATCCCTTCTGGCCTGCAAAGTTTCTATTGAGAAATCAGCTAACATTCTTATTTAAATACCCTTGTAAGTAACTAGCTGCCTTTCTTTTGCTTTTAGGATTCTCTCTTTGTCTTTAAACTTTGCCATTTGATGTTTCTTAGTATGGGACTTCTTTGGTTTATCTTGATTGGGTCTCTCTGGGTTTCCTGGACTTGTATGTCTATTTTCTTCATCAGGTTAGGGAAGTTTTCTGTAATTTTCTCACATAGTTTCTCAACCCCTTGCTTTCTCTCTTCTCCTTCTGTTGTTACTATGATGTGAATGTTGTTACCCTTGATGTTGTCCCAGAGATGCTTTTAAACTATTATTATTTAATTTTTTTTTTTTTTTTTTTTTTTTTTTGCTGTTCCGATTAGGTGTTTTCTGCTACCTTGTTTTCTAAATTGTTGTTTCAATCCTCTGCTTCATTCAATTGCTTTAATTTCTTTTAGCGTATTCTTCATTTTAGTTATTGTAGTCTCCATTTCTGACTTTTAAAAAATGGTTTCTATGTCCTTTTCTACATTTACTCTTCATTGAAATTCTCACTAAGCTCATGTATCCTTCTCCTAAGTTCATTGAACACCCTTATAAGCAGTGTTTTGAACTCTGTATCTGGTAGGTTGCTTGTCTCCAGTTCATTTAGTTCATTTTCTTGAGTGTTCTCATTTAGGCCATGTTTCATTGTTTTCTCCTTTTGGCTTCCTCTCGCTGTTTATTTCTATGTACTAGTAGATGTGCTACATCTCCCAGACCTAGCCGGTGGCTTATGTAGTAGCTGTCCTGTGTGGTCCACTAGCGCAGTCTCCCTGAAAATCTATGCCAGGTGCTCCAGCAGTGACCTTGTGTGGTTGTGTGTGCCCTACTGTTAATGTTGAGTCTTAATAGTTGGTGGCACATCAGTGAGTGAGATTGACTGTCAAGCTGACTGGCTATAAGGATTGATCATGCCCGTAGTGTATGAGCTACTGTGTGGAGTTGACCTCATGGAGTGGGGTTCACCTCAGCAGGTTCACATGCCTATTGAGAGCACTCTTTGGCATGCCACTTATAGGGCTAATCAGGTGAAATTCTGTTGAAGTCTAATACCAGCCTCCAGATGTGTTGGTTTGAGTCCATTAGGGGTGCTCAATTTTGGGGAGAAGTTATGTTCAGGCCAAGGTCCACCACTGCTTGTGACTGGCCCTGGGGTACTGGTAGGAGCTACAAAGCTATCCATGTTTGATCACTGCCTGAATTGGGCCTGGAGGTATGCAGGAGAGGCCACACGGTAAACTGAGGCCAACTGCCACTAGTATAAGGGCTGAGGCAAAAGGCCCATGGTAGCCCCAGGCCTGAAGTTACCTGCCAGCTGCCCATAAGACTCAGAAGCGGAATGATTCTTAGGGGTACTAGAGTTGGATAAGGTGGGGTCTCAGGGAGTCATCAGGTTGGGGCAAACGGTGTTGACCATTTTGGTGCAAATTCAGATTTGTTACCAGTGCTGAGCCTGTGGCCACTCACAAATATCCCAGCTTACGCCAAGGGCAGTCACCTCCTGCCTTAGGTCCACAAAACCCTGCCCACGATTTGTTCAAGAAACACTGTCACTGTAGCCAGGGCTGGTGGCCTGCCACCCAAAGTGTTTCCCAATGTACCTGAGCAGAGGCATCTTGATCTCAGCTGAAAGAACTTCCTGCTGAGACTGTGGGGTAGGGATGGTTGCCCAGTAATCACCTGAAATTGCCACCAGGCAATTTGCAAGTTGTGGAGAGTAGGGTCTCATGGAGTCACAGGGTGGAGTGCGGTCACCAGGCCAATGCAGATTCAGATCCAGCCATGCCCAGGGAGGGCTCAACACAGGAAAGATGGTGCTCACTTGCAGGCTGCATTGGAGGAGGGCTTGATAAAGGGATTGCGGCAGCTGTTCCTCCACCCCTTGCCCTGAAGTCACACAACTCAGTCTTTCCTTGCTGGAGCCCAGGGGAGAGTGCTTGTGAGCGAGTGAGTCTGCATGTGTGCTTCCTAAAATGATGTCTGGATTTCTGGTTGCCTTTTGTCTCACCCGGATGATAGAATCTCCACTGATTTTCACAGCCAAATTTTGCAGTGACTCCTGGTACTGGAAACCTGATCTGGGAAGCCCCATATGGGGCTGGGGCCCCTAGCTCCTCAGGGTGGAGGTGACTCCGCAACTGAGATATCCTTCTTGATGCTCAACCACTATGATTCTAGCACTATTACATTAATATTAATTCTTTTAGCGGATTCCGGAAGCAAAACAACACATGAAAGTGTGCATGGCTTGAAATAATGCAAACATATTGCAACATACACTGCTTGTGGAAATGTAAATTGGTACAGCCACTATGGAAGACATTATGAATGGGATCAGCACTTTAAGCATCTCTGTTCCTCCTACCAGTCTGGGTGTGGTCTCCTCTTTATATCCCCAGTGATAGGAGTTCTTTTTAGCTAGTCCTCAGATCATTCTCAATGTTGACTGTTTCATAGTTTAGTCACAATTTTAATGCAGTCATGGGAGGAGGCATGGACAGTGTTAAACTACCTCACCATCTTGACTAGAACTCCATGCCATGAATTCTTAAATCTAAGGTTATTTACATAAAAAGTATATATAATGTTGCTGCATTGATTATAATATTGTTGTGATTATTATATGAAATCAGGTATGGAAAAATGCTTGTAAGCTTAAAATCTAAAACTACGTATGCTATTAAGAGTTTTCCAAACATTATAATTCATTCATATCCTTATAGATCTATTTATGATATTTGTATATTTTTGGTCACTGAAAAAAATAGTCTATGAAAATTTTCTCACTTATTATTAAGACAGAAATTAAGAAATTTATTAAGAAATTTTTATTAATGTTTATTAAGAAATTTCTGTCTTAATAAAAAAAATGACACATTCAGATATCAAAAATCACTGTCATACCATTGTTTTGAGTATTAAAGGAGATAATGCATATAAATTACTTTAATACCTTGCATGTATTATGTAGTTAACAAAATGTTAGAATTATACTAAGTATCAGTCCCAATAGAAGATTTTAACTGATTCTGGCATTAGTGTGATGAGGTTAGATAATTGGTAATGAAGATGTGATATATGTATACAATGGAAAATTACTCATACATAAGAAAAGATGAAATACTCCATTTGTGACGATATGGATAGATCTTGAGATAATCATGCTAAGCAAAATAAATCAGACAGAAAAAATTGAGAAACATATAATTTCACTCATATGTGAAATGTAAAACTAAAAGCAATAGACAAACAAGACAAACAGAGACTCATAGACATGGACAAGAGTTTAGTGGTTAACAGAGGGAAAACAGGGTGGGAGGGTAGATAAGGGTAAAGGAAGTCAATTATATGGTGAAGAAAGGAGATTTGACTGGGCAGTAGACACCTAATGCAATAAACAGAGGATGTATTATTGAATTGTACACTTGAAGCCTATATAACTTTATTAGCCAATGTCACCTCAATAAATTTTATTAAAAAATAAAGCACTTTTTGCTTAATCATTTTTACACTGTAGTAGAAACTTGTATACTAATTAAATAAGCCTGGTCAAATGTGGAAGGCTATTTAAAAATGCCTCCAGTATTTTTTATTTTCTTTAATAGTAGTCAAAAACAATACCAAAAGTTATGTGACATATGTACTACTTCGAAATTTATAATTACCCTTGTTCTCTAGTTTCAGAGTTATTTGGTGAGGGTATTACAATTTTGATTTGCTAGCAACATTAATTCTCTTGAAAGTCCTCAAACTTGTTTTTTACATGAAGTGAGAATTTAGATAGTTGCATCATAAAAAATTTAAGAGTACCAGCTGGACTCAAAACCTGCCTAGAGTTGTTTACCTTATTATAACCATTTATAAATTTAGTTTATGCAAAAAGTATGATCTTAAAATGTAAAGTAAATATAATTAACAGTTCTTACCATTTTCTCCAAGTCTGCATGCCAGAACCATATTTGTTTTAGTGTTTGTTAAAGTCATGTAATTTATATGTAATTAAATGCATTCTTTAATAATAAAGCTAATCAATTACTTTTTGAAATAAAAATATCTATTACTTGTGAAGTTTATATTTTTGTAGATGTCTAAGAAAATGATATAGTCTAAACTTAAACAGTATTTGAAGGAAACAGAAAATTAGGTATGGACAAAAAGACCTCAATTAATTAAAAAAATTGAGTCACTTTGTGAACATAATGTTCTTCCTGTATACTATTATTTGTGGGCTTTTTATTTACTTTGTCTTTCAGCTTTTTTTAACTCTGTGTAGTTACCGCCATGGTAGTGAAAACTAATGGCTGCATTTTCTTCGCTCATTAATGAAACATACTTGACAATATAAATACCTGCTTGAAAGTACAGGATCATAGAATGTTATTGTTCAAAGGGACTTAGAGATTGTTTTATGCCATTGAATATTTTATTTGAATGAAAACTTCAATAAATTCAATCACAAAAAAGCAGTACAATGTAATTGTCTTGTTGAAACTGGGCAGAAGGCCTAGATTCAGTGTTCTCATTGTTCTCTTTCTTACCTCCTTCCTACTCTTCCTATGTTCCTAAACATTTATCCCTGAAATAATAGTCTTGCATGTGTAGCATACTGTTTATTCTTCAAACAGTTTTGTGAACACACATTCATTTGGACTTTGCCATTAACCCTAGGATAATTGTTTTCAGACAACTTTACTGTTACCCTATTGTGGTCTTAGAGGTACTTCAGGAACATTCTGTAGTGGATATTATATAACTGAAGCTCAGAGAGGTAAAGTATATGTTGATGGTCACACAGGTATATAGTGACAATCTCGATTGGAATTCAGTTGTGCAGAGTCCAAATATATTATCTTTACTTTTTTACTAACTGTTAGCCTGTGATACTTTACTTTTACAAAAAAAAAAAAAAAAATTATATATTGTGTGTGTGTGTGTGTGTGTGTGTGTGTGTATGTGTGTAACTTCTTAATAGCAAACTGGATCCTATTACCTGTTTTATTTTTATTATTATTTATTATTTATGTTTATTTTTTAGGCTAGGCGACTCTTGGTTGACCTCACAGATTGCAAAGACCTTGTCAGTTTACAGTCCCTTAATTTTTTATTTTTTGTGCCTACAGACCTGGTCATCCTAGGTGGTCTCCCATCCGGGTATTATCCAGGCCCAAGCCTGCTTAGCTTCTGAGATCAGACTATTTCCTGTTTTATGAAGTGAGACTCTAAGTTAGGACATGGCAAAGAGGTAGAGTTGCTCTTGTATTTTCTAGAAAATCCTATTTTGCTGCAAAGGTGAGGCTAGATGTTATAAGTTACAGGGTAGTGGTATTGATTTGTTTAAATTCATATATAATCATCTTTTCTATTTGTGTAATACAATTGGGTCCTGCTTCTCAGGTATATATATTTCATTAGAACTTCATCTACATATCCTCAAAATTATATTTTCCACATTGAAATATCTTTTCTTTTGTGGTAGATGTTGAATTGCTTCTTTGCTATTTTCTATTTTTTCCCTATCTTCCTTGGTTACAGTATGTAGCTTAAAATCATCTCTTTTGAGAGAACTTCTCTAATTGCCCAACCTAAAGGCACTACCCAATCACACTATTCTTTCACACTATTTTCATTCTCTATGTAGTATGATGTTCTCTGTGTAATATAGTATTATTTGTTTCTTTCTTGTCTCATTTTAGCAGAGACATTGGCAGTTCTGTTCTCTGTTGAATCTTAAACTAGGCTTGGCATTCAAGAAGCATTTTTCAACAAATGTATACATGAACTTATATATGGTTTAATATGGAACTCATCATATTCTACCTAAGGAAAATAGTTTTATATATCATATATGTCTCTTAATAATTTTATTAAAGTATAAACTTCAAACTGGAGCCATACTCTATGTCTGTTTTATTTTTTAGGAGGCCAATTTTATAGTGACTAATTTTTTTCTCCCTTGAATCATGTCACAAAATCATTGGTATAAGGCAAGAACATTCTGTTGCTTAATTTCAGTATTTTCTACTTTATACCTTATTCACACTCCTGTTTTCTTTACCCTTAGGAAGTCTTTTTAGTAAATTAAATGCATGTACTTCTAATATAGTTCTCATTAGTTATATATGTGGATTTAAATAAAAAAATAACATAATTTTATCTCTATGTTCGATTCACATAAATTATATTATGTAAAATTCCTCTCATTTTTTCTTTTTACTACTCTGAACTATTCCTGTGAGACCTGTGTTGCTTTATGTACATCCAATTAATTATTTTACAATGCAGCATAGTGTTACATTGTAAACAAATATCATATCGTAATTAATTTCTTTAGTAATAAAATAATTATCTGAAAAAAATGCTTTCTCCAAGTATTTTCTATTATCATATCTGAAATTTCACACTTAAAACTTCATATGCAAATTTTATAATGAACATATAATGATGAAAAAGAATGATGGATTTACAACATCAAAATTAAAGGTTTATGCTCAGTAAAGAACACCATCAATGAAGCTAATGAATGGGTAACGAACTAGAAAAATATATTTGTAACATCTACAATCTAAGAGAATTATAATAGTCAAGAATTTTCTACATCCCATGGACATAGGATGTAAATAAACAACTCTCGTCTTAATTTTCCCTGTGTTTTCTAACAAACTGACATTCTTTTATAAATATCTCATATATAACCCATATACACATCACTCAGTAATAGCTGAGTAAATATAAGTAAATCAAGTCTCATAAGTGGAATAGAGATAAATGATCTTAATTTAATTTAAGTATATATTAAAATCAGATCTATTACATAGAGAAATTAAAAATTAAAATCTTAGGATAAAATATCATTCAATTCCAAATGATCATTAACACAATGTCCACTTAGAAATATACATCATAACAAATTTATTAAAGAGATCAAAACACCCTCGAAAATGTGTTTTCAGAAAATAAAAACTCATGCTTATAGATCTACTTTTTTATGATACATCATATTTTATATGATCTAGCACAGCTTTTATTGCATATGATTTTGTAGTTTAAAAAAAGAATATTTGGTTATATTTGACCATTCCCTTTTTCTTTATTATGTTTGCCTTGGTATTCATCAGATATTCATTTTATTGTTTCATATTGCATTGTATTTCTTAATCTTCTAAAGGCTTTTTTAAAAATAGAAGCTTTATTCCTGCACTTTGACCTTAGCTGTTTAATTCATCACTATAAGATGTGCCTGCACAGATAACACAGGAGGACATCCTGTGGAATTATAGCACTCAGAACAAGTCTCTCAGTCACAGAGTCACTTGTAGGTTGTTGGACATTTTTTTAAATGTAGGGTTTGCTATTAACAAGGCTAAAGAAACAAACATCATTCAGAAAAAAAAAAGAAAGAAAAATAACTTTGTCTTCAATCATGGGAAATGTCAATTTTTAAGGGAATGTATTTATATAAATAGAAGAGCTAAAGCATCAACAGGTAATAGAACAGACCATTAACCTTGGGTTATATCTTTTGTGGTGCTAAGGAAGTCAATTTGTTTCAAAATTATTAACAGTTCATTTTTCTAGCAACCTTCAAAAACTAGACTGCAGATAAACTTCACAGCAATTTTTGAAGAAAATATATCATGTCTTTTAAAATGAATCTAGATTCTTAGGTCAGCAGTATGGTAAAAGAAATTACATCTGAAGCAAGACCCATATGGAGGACACTAGCAAATCTCCTAGAGGTTTTTCCTAAAATTAAACTACAAATATTATAAACAATTGTTCATGAAACTTGAAGGAAATATTGCTTACCTAATATAGTGACCTCTGAAGTGACATTCTAGAACTAAGTAGCACTTTATTCTCAGACCTAAGACCCAAACAACATGTTTCTGTTCAAGAGAAAAATAAGGTACTTTAGTGTCAAATAAAGCTGACTAAAAAAAAAAAAAAAAAAGCCAAAACCTTTTACCTAAAGCAGGAGTCAGGTATTCATTCCTACCTAATTGGTTACTCTGCATTGATTTGCTATAGAAATCCAGTTTTGTTATTTTTTTTACATGTCTGTTTGCCTCTCAAAACTTATCAAGTTATGTATTTTTTCCTGACACTAATATGACAATTTTAAACATTTAAGATTTTATTGCATTTAAGACTACACGGAGAATTTCTATTTTTCTATTAATCATTTTGTGTTTTCATATGTTATATAAAAATATTACCCTGAATTTGTGATTTCATATATAATAACAACAGCCTCTTCTTACTGCCATTTAAAAAAAACAAATGTCTTGTCCCTTTGCTTATTTTTCCATATGGATTTTCTAATTAACTTACTTGACAGCTCATTCCAGTGCTATTGTTTATATAGCAACAAAATAACTCACACAGCAACTTAGTGGGACAGGAATCATTATGATGTTAATATTTTCTTTTTAGAACACAGCATGATATTTTTGTGTACCTCAGCAGCATTGAAAAAATTATACAGACCATCCACACTTCTTTTAAAATGTATTCTTAGTTATTTATATTATTTTAAATTTTTTTATTATTCAAAGAATATTTTTGCATCACATTTTACATACCAGACACTGTTCATGGCATTAGTAGAGATCTGTAATTAGAACGAAAAGAGAGGTCTCTGCTGTCTAGACACTGCTCTTTTTGGCATACCATACAACACCATTACTTACTTCTATGTTGTGAAGAGCAAATATAATTATTCCTAGATTGATAGTTTTTGAGAAGTAACATCTAAATCTTTACAAATTATATTAATAGAGAAGTCAGCTTTATTTAGATTTTCTGCCTCCCTGGTCAGCACTACTCTAGTTACTACTAGTTAAGGAAGGGAATTTTCCAGTAGAAAAAGGCAGATGAGGGTAGGGGCTTCTATTGTTAAAGGCAAGAGATGATTAAAAATAGAAAAACAAAAGGAAGAAAAATAACTGGCTATCAAATGAGATTCTGTCTTAAATTTTTTGAATATTAGGAGAGAAGAAATAGAAGAAAAATATGCAGTTGTCCTTCAACTCTTTACATAAGAACATCAGAATGCTAAAAGTCATTTGCATCTCAGCCCAAATCCAGGAAACAAGGAAGCAAAAATGTATACCTTTTAAAAATAAGATTGGATTTAAATCCAATTAAAGTGCATGGATCACTTATATAATAATGTGCTAAATACACACACATTGTGCTTCAAATGCTCACAATTCTTTTAAAAGATGACTTTATTTACGTTTAACAAACAGGCTCAATGGGATAAGTGAGTAGCATGGGAACATCCAGTTAACAGTCAATGAACCACCTCGCCACACCTAGATTTTGCTATTATATTCCAATGTACCTATTATCATGCAATTCTTTATCTGTTAATCTCTATTCATCGGTTGATATGTTTTGTGGTATATTGCAAATTAATTCACAATATCAGTACATGTCTTGCAAAATACTTCACAATGCAAATCTTCATTAGAGCTCAATCTTTGTTCATGCCTTTTTATTTTATTTTGAACCTATGTGAAATAACTATACCATTTGATGAGTGTAATCTTAACCTACATGTAAATATAAAACATTACCAGCAGCCCTAGAAGCTCTCCTGTTCCCCTTTCCAGTCAATCCTCACCCCTTTGGCAACCACTGTTTCAATCTTTTCAACCACATATTAGCTTCACCTGTTTTAGAATTTCAAATGAATGAAAGCATACACTATGTATTCTCCTGCATAAAGCTTCTTTTATTCAGTGTAAGCCTTTTAAAATTCATGTATGTTGTGTGTAGATGCTCTTTTTTTATTGTTGAATAATGTACCACTGTATAAATACATTGACTTTGTATTATTCATTCTCGTGGAAACACCTGGGGTTTTTCTAGTTTTTGTTTGTTATGATTAAAGCTGCTGTGAACATTTTTGTAAACTTCTTTTTGAGGACAGTTTTTATTTTTATTTTTTTTTGATAAAAATCTAGGATTACAATTGCTAGGTCATAGTCTAGTCATAAAAGTTTGTACTATGTTATACTCTCACCAATAATAGATCAGAGAAACCCCAGGGCACTACAGTATAGAGTAACAATCATAACTGCCATCCTCTATGCATATTTTCCAAGTCAATAAACTCAAGCCCATTCTCATTGTTCACTTACTGACTCCCCATGTATCTGTTTGTATCCACCTATCCATTTCCTCCACATGAGAATTCCTGTGAAACTGTCCATGCCCTAGTGTCATAAGGCCCAAAGAGAAAAAACTGTTTCTTATTATTTCTCAAGCATTGGTTTTCAACTTTGCTACCTATGAGACATTGAGCGATGCCTGGAGACATGTTTGGCTACCACAACTGTCTAGGGAAGGGGTTAACAGAATCTAGTAGATAGAGGCCATGGATTCTGCTAAATATTCTGCAATGCATAGGTCACCCCCCAGTCCCACCCACCTTACCCAAAAGTCAGTAATGCATTTAGAAAAAGCCTGCTTTAGTCTAAGGCGTGCTTCTTCATAATTTCCTATCTTAACATATCCTCTTCTCAGAAAAATAGGCATTTCAAGGAACCCCCTATCCCAAAACACACCATCCCACACTGGAGACATTCCCTATTTGCTCTCATTCTTTTGTCCCCACAAAACAAATTACTTCAGAAACAGTTCAACATCTGTACATTTGGATTGCTCCAAATTAATATCAATGATACCATTTAATTCTTTTCAGATGTTTTTTTTTCTCCACTGTGAAAAATAGACTGTTTCCATCTATCTTTCAGCAGTTCCCTTTGTCTTAGCTGGTGTTCCAATAGAAATAACTGTTTAAAAAAGAATGTAAACAATCTTGCAGGTATGAGAATCCCTTTGTATCACAAGAACATCTACATTTGCACAAAGTGGATAAGCATTTATCTCTCAGTTGGCTGCTATACAATATTTTGACTACTGTGCATGTGCTCACCCAGAATTCATTCTGTTGTAATTAGATTCATGAACTTCCAGGCATAGTCATGATATTATAATGATGGTGTAATGATGCTGAAGTTATGGACAGTACTTTCTACACATGCGTTTGCAGCTGGTTTAGCCAGCAGTTTTTATGGGCTTTGTGTCCTAGGATTTGGGGTAATTTATAACTCTAAAAGGAAAGTATTTCTGGTAGGTGCTTAAGGAAGGTTTTCAAAGGAAGTTTCTATTGTTAAGAGCTGGGCCTTGGTTCCTGTTGCCCATGCCTGACTGACTATCTAACAGAATTTTTAAATTAAAGTTATTAAGGTAATATCGGTTAATAATGTTATATAATTTTCAGGTATACAATTTTATAATTCATAATCTGTACACTGTATAGTGTGCTCACCACCCAAAGTCTAGTCTCCTTCTGTCTCTCTATATTTTCTCTTCTAGGACCAGTGCTGCTTACAACTGCCTGATAATCTATGCTGCTAATTCCTGATCTTACTTTGACTGGTGGGAGAGAATGCTGTGATTAGAAAGCAAGTGTACCAGCAACACCCTGCTGTCAGACACTGATTCTTTGCAGTTACTTTTCTTATGAAAAACAAGTGGGCTAGATATGCAAAAATGAACTTGCCACTCAGAGGCTGAATGCTGAATTGTTACCATCAGAAACATTAATGAGGCATTTAACAGCCCGATGCACTCTCCTTTTATATCTGAAGATCTATCTCTACAGTTTACTTAAAAATCAACTGTTAAGGCACTTACTCTGCTAAGTATTCAGTTAAGAGTGGGGAACAAAAATTCAATGCTGTAAATCTAAAATCTCCTTTCAATTCTTAATTTTGACTTCTAATGTTTTTGAAAATTGCTTAATAAAACAAATTTTAGCTTTCTCTGTTTCATCTACTGCCACTCATTTTCTGAGCTCTTGCATTTTGAATTTCAGTTTGATAATTTGATTTCAACTGTTCATCCTGATTTATTTGTTTAATGATTTTTTAAGAAATTCAACCCATGGGACGTAACCTATCTTTAATTAAACATGACTTCTAGGAAATCCACTAACATCTTAACTTTAAGTTTATTTTTATTTTAAGGTCTTGATTCTTTTACTGTACAGGTTTTTGATGTTACTTATATAATAGTATTGATTACATATTATCTTCCAAGAATGAAGAAAATAATGTGGGTGTTAATAAATGTACCATATTTTTCAATTTTTTATGAAAGTAAGGAGTGAAAGTGTTAGTGTTAGATATTGTCCATTTTATATTAGTGCCAGTTATTTTTAATCTATGTCCTGCTTTTTTTTTTATAATTTATACTCAGTTACATTTAAAAAATGATGTAGAAAATAGTAGAGCTTTTTGTACCTTAAGCGTTTTTCTGAAATTCTGTTTCAGAAGAGTTAACATTATTTGTTATGTATTGCTAGCCTCCTTGGAGGATGGCAGCTTGGTTAGCAACTGTCTCCACCAGTAATTTATAATTTAACAAAAGAGTCAGTGAAAATTGAAGGAATTGTTAAAAATAGATTTTCTTTTACAAATGAAAAAGGCAGAAATTTCCACGGAAAAGATGATAACCTAAGACACTAAGTATTTTTAGCAACAGGTAACTATAAGACTCTTCCTAAGCAAAAAAATTTCTTGACCAGATAGGATAGTAATAAACTTCAGATAGAAGACTCAAGAGAGTCTAAAATTAACTATATATAATTCTGACATCTGAACTCAATCTCAGTAGTTAATTAGTAGAGAGCAAAAGACTTTTAGAAAAGATTATTAGAAAAAGGAATCTGAAAGGTAAAGAATGTTTATTTGTAATCTTTCATATGTATTCTTTGTATTCTAGAATCTCACTCATAAAGCGATCATATTTAATGTTAAGTGTTTAGTAATGTTCATCTCGTGGGAACATAAAAAAGTCTGATGTATGTTATGTACAAAGTCTCCACCTATGGTAACATATTCACAAAATAAGAAACTGTTACCATTGTGGTGATCGGAGTGGAGTTCTGGTTACGCATACCTCTGTCTTTATCACTGATGAAGAAATAAATTTCAACTTAGTGAATTATGAAAAGTATTTGTCTATTAAAAGCACATTATGCAATAGAAGATGAGTCAAGCCTAAAACTGGCTAACCATGTGGAAATGAGGATACCTACCCTGGGGGGCGGAGCTTTAAGTATCTTCTCAGATCCCCCAACCCAGCTCACTTTGCATTTATGAGCTACTGACTCAGTGTTCTCCAATTATTTTTTTAAGGCTAGATATTAATATAACAAATCCTTATAGTCAACAGATTTTAATAACTAAAATATTATTGATGTAGTTGAAGTTCCTTTCATTTATACTTAATTGATACTCTCTCCCATTACTTTAAAGACAACTACTATTCTAAATTTAGTGTCTATCATTCCCATTGTGTTTTTATAAGTTTTAAATATAAGTATTAACAATGAAAATATTTTATATTATTTTAAATATTTATAAACTATGTGTAAGTGGCAATCTCATATGTATACATTTTTGCCTCGATATTTTTATACAACATCTATGTATTTTAATATCTTTTTTATATTGTTTCATACAATTCTAGTTTATTAATTTTCTGGATTACATTTAGGAATATATGTTAATACATATATTCATGTGGTAGAGTTTCTCTAAGGTATATATCTAACATTATATTGCTGTGTTATAGAATAGATTCAAGATTTGCATTATAAAATATTACCAAATTATTCCCGTGTTGTTTTTCCCTATATTTACTTTCACTTCTATTAGCAATGTTGCTCCACACCTAGTCTAAAATTTTAATTGGTAAGCTCTTCTATTTTTTTTTTCTTAGAGTAATGGATATGAATCGTAATTTTCTTATTGTTAGGTGGCTAGTCAGATGAGCAACAGGGGGAACACAGGAATAAGGGCCCAGCTTAGAGACCGTCCAAAGAACACTCCAATGAGTAGTAGAATTCTGAGTATGCACATGAGCACTAGGCAAAGTTATAGCAGCCAAGTGTCAGTCAAAATGACCTCATGTGCCAATCACCTAGGACTGCCTCTGGAACCACCAATCATGGCACAAATATAAAGCAGACATTCTTGCTGCTGGGTCCCTTTTGCCCTTTTGTGCTCCCCTTTTTGTTTTTCTGAACACCCATTTTTTCTCCTTTTTGCCTTTCTGGGTTTTCTTTTTTTGGTGACCCTTTGTGACCCTTTTGCCCTTTTGCAGACAATTTTGGCCCCTTAGTGTTGGTTATAGTGCTTGGACCATGTGCCTCCTTGGGGCACACTTTGTCTTTCTCCATGGGCCTCCTTAAGGCATTCTTTGCTTTTCTAAAACATACTTTTAATAAAACTATTACATCTTAATAACCTGTGATTCTCCACCGTCATTTGAGGAAGAGCCAAGGAAAAATGCTAACTACATGTCTGTGTCATTGTTATCCCTTTTCCTCCCCACCACCATTTTAGACGATACTGAACTCCGATCAGCCCCAACAGTGACATTATTACTTCAATATATATCTCTTTGTTATTAATTAAGATTTGCATATTTTCAAACTTTAATTGACTATTGGAGTTCATTCTATAACTTGCCTATTTTTATCTTTTGTCCTTATTCTTTGGATTTTAATAAATTTTTAGAAGTTAATTATTTATTTTGGATATAACCCTTTATCTAACATGTTTCTGTCTATATATGTATGAATCTATATACCATCTATGTATATGTCTATTATAAATATTCTTTCACAGATCTACTACTTTTACTTTGTGCTTGGTATTTTGGCAAAATTTTATATTTTAACTTACTTTTATTCTCTTCAGAGCTCCTTTAATTCAGTAATTATTTAGACATCTGTATTTTTGAACACTGTATTCTAAAGATTACCTGTGTTTTTACAATGATTTTTAAGAAGAACAAGTAAATAATAAAAGGAAATAAGGACATTTCTCACAGAAATAAAAATAAATATTGATACAGAAGCATTTGATTGGAACAACCTCTCAAACAAGGAGCAAGAGATAGCCTTTCAAAGGGAATTCAGTTAGCATTAATGTAATGGCTAAGTGGAAAGCCAGAGGAGAGAGGGCAATTAAGAGGATCATTTTATAACCATTGTACTGTATACTTGAAACTAGAAAAATAAAATTAAAAAAAAAGAGATAGACTTTAATAGAGCAGAGAATATAAAATAATAAAACAAAACAAAAGCAATCCTTTTTAATGTTTCATAATTAACTGTGGAAAAAATTCTACATTCAGAGTCAAATAAGGAAAAAAAATAAATAAGTAAAAGCAGGATCACAAAATGGATATAATCAATATCAATAAATTGAAACTAAACAAAGAAATTACAATCAACAGTTATAAAAGGTACAGTTACAAAGTAAAGAGTCTAACACCTAGAAGGGAAAAACTTGAGTGACAGCCCTGTCACTCAAGTTTAAAATGCTGGTCAGGAAATGGCACACGTATTTTCTGCTCAATTTCTTTGGCGAAAACAAGTCACAAGGTTAAGCCACAAAGGGGACAATAAAAGAGTATTTTGTGAGGCCATTTATTCCTTACTTAGGAATATGGACTACAAATTCTTGGAGGATGGCTAATCACCTCTACCACAGTACCTGGCTTTATATTTTATATTTATTTGTTTGAGTCTTTCTTCCCTGTGAGAAACAAGATTCACATAGTCAAGTAATCTGTCAATAAATATTTTATTTTTATTTTGAACAATCAAGCTGATTCAACCAGACTATTTTATTTGGTATTTAGCCAAGTCGGGCCTATTTTATCATTTCAAAAATTACTATTGATATCTATAAAAAAAAAATATTTTCAAAGTAGCAATTTGGTTTTCAGGACAATAGTATGATGAGGAGTATATAGCATCTAAGCCTTTGATTGTTTCAATGATGTTGTTTTGTTTATATGCAAAAGCATTTTATAGTCACAATAAATGCCTTAAAACAAACACAGATTATTCTAATTATTTTTATAAACTGGGCCTTCAAACTTGGATTCTCACTTTTCTAACTCTACTGCTCCCTCTATGGTCTTTTCTTTTCTGTATTTGTTACTTAGAAGATAAGAATTACTAAAACTTAAAATAAAATTTGTTTTTCATGTATTTCCCAATCTAACAATTTTAAGTTAAATATAATCTACTTGACTATCTTAATCACAGAAATCAGTTAAATCATTAAAATATTTCAAAATAATATATTTTAAAATACATTCAGAACCTAAAGGTTTATTTTATCTGGTTCTGATTCAAAACATGGCAATTTGAGTTGGAGGCTGCAATAGCACCAATCGACATCGAGAGAGATTTTTAATTCAGTTTTTAAACCACAGAGCACAAAGTTGAATGTTCTAAAAATTCCCTGACTGGAGAGCCTCAGTTATACAAATGACTCACTTTAAAACATGCTCTTTCCTTTAAAAACCTTTCTGCACACGTGCAAATACTATCTTACTATTTACCAAACTGCTTTGATATTTTTTCTTTTATATGCCTTCTTCTCTACGGACTCTGATTTCTTTAGGGAATGTCAGAGTCAACGGATGAATAACCTTTGTTCTTCAAGGAACCAGCTATGTCTGGAGTGAAAATATCTGTAGAGATAAACTAAACTACATCATAGGAAAGGAGGTTATTATGGTAGTTTATGTCTTCATAATTTTCAAGAAAAGATGAATCAGATGAAAGAAGGGGGTGGTTTATTGAGTTATATCTCAGACAAGAATCAGCGAAGATGTCTGAAAAGACTAAAATTTTGTAATAGTGTTGCCGTTGGATTGGTCGGAGTTCTGGTAACACACATACCTCTATCTAGGTCCTTATCACTGATGAGGAAATGAATTTCAACTCCGGGAATATGAGAACTATTCATTTATTAAAAGCACTTTATGAGGTAGAAGACAGGTCAAGCCTAAATTCGGCTAACCACGTGAAAATACGGTTACATTTCCATCCTAGAGGAATGTGTTACAGCCAGGGAAGATGGAGAGCTGTAACCCTGGGATAGGGAGAGGTCTGCGTTATATTTGGGGCTGTGATGGGTGGTAACCAAGATGTTCTTAGGTGATTGGCAAGCGAGGTCAGGGTCGTTTTGATTGACACCTGGCTGCTCTATAACTCTTTGCATGTGCTTACCCAGAATTCAATCTGTTATAATTAGATTCATGAACTTCCAGACATTAACATAGTATTATAATAAAGCTTAAATTGTAGGCAAATTAGGCTAATACCTTCTGTACAGGCATCTGTAGCTTGATTAGGCCAGCTAAGACTATGACCCTCTTTTCTTTTGTCTCGGGGAATGCAGGAGGGAATCTCTAACTACCAATAGGGTGTTCTTTGGACAGTCTCTGGGCTGGACCTCTATTCCTTTGCTCCTGCTGTCGCTCTTGTCTGACCAGCTACCTAATAATAGAGTCAGACATTGAGAAAATACAGCAATACTGAGAGTTCAGGAAAGATTCCTCAGGTTTATAGCTTTCTTTGTTATTTTTATCACCTCTGTGTTTCCCTGGAGTGATTAGAAAAACAAAACAACACAAAAACCTAAGAATTTGTGCCCATTTGTAAAGATAGCAAAGAAATATGGGTCAAAGCTACTGTGTGTCACACAAAAAGTTTTCAAATTGTGTACCACAGAATGTACTCAGGACCCATTAAGGAAGCCAAGGTGTTCAACCCTAAGCTTCTCCGCACAATACTTGCTGAAGTTCATAGTAGGCCTACATTTGAAGAAAGCATTTCTTGACTTTAAATTTTGAATACCACTGTTATTAATAAATGCAAGTAATTTTATTTTCTGTAAAATAAAAACTAACTTGCTCTTAGTATGCTTTTTATTCCCTTATGTTATTTCTTCTATAGAACTCAAGTAATATTATTTATAAAGAAAGAGAAAGAAAGTTTTTATGAAGTAATTATTTCGCCTTTAATATGAGTTTCACAGGTAAAAACTTTAAATGATTATAACTTAGGAGAAATCTTCAAACAGAAAAATTCTCTATGTTACAGTAGTCTATTAATGTTAAACATTATTTAATACCCTCTTTATAGAGTTTATAAAAGAAATCGCAAATATATGTTGCTATTACTATTATACCAAATCCTAATTTTCTTATAGCAATTTACATATGCGGTCCCAAGGGTGTGTGTGTGTGTGTGTGTGTGTGTGTGTGTGTGTGTATAATAACATTATTATCTTCAAAATTATCTTACATTGAATAATAGATAGCTCATTTCAATAGTACCAAATTATGTAGTAATTGTCAAATGCAGCAATCTCCATTTGTAAACTGTTGTTGGGGATTTAATTGAGGAAATCTACAATTAGATTAAATAGATCTCTGCAGACTGATATTACAAAAATGGTTTTCCTCTTATGGTAAGTTTGTATATTTAATCCAAGGGAACAATAAAAATACAATTGTGCATCTATATCACTACTTCAGAAGAAGCTGGGATCAGTTTTTGGAAAACTTTTACATATCTCTGAGAATCTGCTCAAATGATAAACAAATGCTTCTATTTTCTACAGTATTCAATATATTTATGTATGTAATTTAGTGATTAAAGTAATTAATTGAAAATTCAAATAGAAAACAGTCCATTCTACCTAACATACTACATATATTAAAGCAAGTATTGACTTTTTCTTTAGCTTCCTATTGTATTAAAACTGAAATATAAAGTACATTAAGGAATCATTGATGGTGTTAAAAATAAAAGATTCCCATAAAAATAAAAGGTTTTTTTGCAATAGTAAGATTTAATATTTTATTACTTTTACATGAATAACGGGGTTTTTATTAAGGTTATTAATTTATCATATAATATTACATTTTAAAATTACACAAATAAACTTATCCTTCAATAGACATAGAACAGTCTTTTGTCATTTAAAGGATTTTGAAAATAATGCCCTAGATATAATTAATACCTATCAATTTTCTATTAGCAATACACAAAAGTAATTTTATTGTAAGATATTTTTATTTCTTAAAAAGGAATATATCATATATTTTTTAAATATGTAAACAGAAAAATACATTTAATATTTTAAGTATAACTAATCTTTTTTAGACAAATCAGGGCACATGATGTATAGAGTGTAAATAAGATAAGTTCATAAACATTGAGTTAGTTTATAAGTAGAAAATATGCTCTATTCACAGGTTTAAAGGTTTATGAGAATTCAGTAAATGTATGATCCATGACAAAAGAAATACGGTAGATGGTAATGTATGAACTCTCATAAGTCGCTTATTAAAAGGTTTTCCCCAAAGGGTTTATAATTTATCAAGACTGTCTTCTGCTCCATACAACTTGTCAATATCTTCAAATGGATAGATGGCATCTACAAGTGCCTATGGCATATTAACAGAGGAGAAAATTAGAGTATTACAAAGTCTTTCTATTGTACCTTCCTTTAAACTAAACCTTGAAAAATTTCCAGATCACATAACCAGTCATTTATCTTAATTTGTTCTTTAAAGTTCAAAATAACAAGAATTAGTGCCAATGTAAACATATTATATAAGAAATAATAATTGATATATTTTTCAAATTCCTATGTTTCTTAAATTTTCTCCCCAAAAAGCAAACGAATAAAAAGAGTTTTAAAGGGAGCAGGTAACACAAAACATATGAAAAAATATTCCTAGGTATACCTATTAAACAGGAGTAAATTATTCTCACATAATAAGCATTGCTGAATATTCTGTGATGATGAAAAATCTCTATCTCCTTACTGCCCACTATAACAAGTAGCCATATGTTAGCTGTGAAGGCTTAAGATGTGGCTAATACAACTTAGGAATTGAGTTTTCAATTTTACTTAATTTTAATTTATATTTAAATAAGCACATGTAGCTAATGGCTACCATATTGAATACTCGGGTGAACTCCTATGTAAGCCAATATCAAGCATCCATATTTCTGGAGGTCGATAAAATCAACTCAAAATAGCTGTGTTTCTAAAAATCATGCAAGAAATTTCTTGCTTTGTCTTGGGTCATTTTATTTCCTCTCTCACCTGGTTCAAGGCCTTCAGCTTGTTTTCATGCCATCAGTTGTACTGATCACATTTCTGTTGAGCATATGTTAATGTCCTCTGAGGCCTAGGCTTGAGTTTATATCTCTGGTTCACTTAAATTTTATTTACCTTGGATAGCTCATGGCACATGACAGAACCACAGTAAATATGTGTTGGATGTGTGAAAGAATATGAAAAAATGTATGCAAAACCAAATATCTTTTGTACATTTTAAATTTATTTTTCTAAGAAATTTTAAAGTTTTCTCTAAAATTGATTTAATTCTGTCAAAATATATAGCACATATGTATACATATTATATATTTAAGTATAGCTCACATTAAATATCAAATATTCAGTATCCTTATTTCCTAAAAAACTTAGGAATAGTCTATCTCCTGTGTGTCTGTGTGTCTATGTGTCTGTCTATCTATCTATCTATCTATCTATCTATCTATCTATCATCATTATCTTTCTATCTATCATATATTATCTCTCATGTATCTAAACACGTATATATATATGCATATATGTTTATTTGAGACTATGTTTATTGTGTTAACCACTTTGACATTATAATTTAATACTATGGTCACACCCTTGGAGAATAAACCTTATTCCGCACACCCAGTTTTCTCTGCTCTCTTTTTTAAAATAAATAAATAAATAAACTAACAAACTTATTTTAAAATAGTGGTGACATCAGTTAACGAAATCCAATAAGTTTCAAGTGTACAATTCAACACTATGAAATATATATATTGCTTTGTGTGTTCACTACTCATAGATTTCTTTCTGTTACCACATATCTGACCCCTTTTACCCCATCTCCCTCTCCCCTCCCTGCCTCTCTGGTAACCACTAGTCCGTTGTCCATCTCCATGAGTTTCTATTTGTTTGTCCTGTTTGTTTGCTGCTTTTTAGGTTTATGCTGCTCTCTTTGCTGGCCTAAAATTCATGTATAAATAGACCACAGAGTTGAGCTCTTGCAAGCTATGATTAAATAAGACCTCTAGTCTATTAAAGTCCTTACTTTACAAATGAAAAAAATTAAATATTAAAGAAAAAAAGACTGATCTGTTCATGACAAACAGTTACAAAATTTTCTTTTATTGTTCTCTAATAGCCTGTGCACTTTGATTAGCACTAAATTAGACATTAAAATAATTATACTCTGTTTGAAAATGAAATAGCTATTATGTGAAAAAACATAAACAATAAAAAGTAAGTAAAATAAAAAACAAATTCAATGTACTATAAATAAACACTCCATGTTTACTGAATATATGAGGATATTGGCTACTAAGAAATAGCAAAACATGCAAAATCATGGCTACAGAGCTTAAATGTACAACAGAGCTTATGTTTCTGACATTTTCTCACCAACTTACATTTTCTTTCTTAATTTCAATCTTTCAGTAATTGAAAGTTTTAAATGTTTAGTGAAACCAGATTTTTAAACATGGAATCCAAACATGGGATAATTTATACTTATCAAATTATAACACTTCATATTGGAAATGACATACTTAAGCAAACATTTTCTTAAGTAAATACATGTTTTGTAACAATAAATTACGACAGGCACAACAATTATAATTCTTAATTGTGCTGTAGTCATATTACATATCACACATTAAACTCTGATAATTGGAATCAAATCATTGTACCTACTTAATAAATTATATATACTCACTTTGACTTTATTTAAAACCAGATGTATATAGAAACTTATTTTTTATTGCCATTTTGTCTTTTTAATTTCCATAATTTTATAATGAAACATTCTAATGTAGCTTACTGAGCATTATTTATCATGTTGACTCTATTCCCAGTCGATAAGATTCTGGAAAATTCACATTATATGCACTTAAAACTTAATTGTTAAAAAATCTTAAGAATTGTGTAAGAGAGAGACTGAAAAGGATAATTTATATTAGAATTCAAGATTAAACATTTTGCTTTATTTATTTTCTCTGAATTTTTTATTGGCAAAAGGAAAGTTAATATTATACACATACTGTTCTCAATTTTAATAAGCATATTTATTTTGGAGGATGATAAACTTTTTTCCCATCTTTATTGAAATATAACAGACAACTAGTTTCCTGAATTTATGTAGTACATTCAATGAGTTTTTTTCAATTATAGTTAACATACAACACACCAACCTCAGCTGTACAGCATATCGATCAGAAATCCATGAAACTTGCAAAACGCTCATCCCACCAAATCTAGCATTTCTCTTCCTCCCACCTATTCATTCCAACATTATTAACCATCTCCCCCATGCTGTATTCTACATCCCCATGTCTACTCTGCAACCATCCACCTGTACCTCTCAATCCCTTTGCCCTCTTTCCCCTGCCTAAACTCCCTCCCATCTAGGATCCCTCTAAATGTTCTTTGATTCTATGAGTTTATTTCAGCTTTTGTTGTTGTTAATTTGGTTCTTTAGATTCCACATGTATGTGACATCATACGATATTTTTCTTTCTCTATCTGACTCATTTCATTCAACGCGATACCCTCTAGGACCATCAAGGCAATACCTTTTTCCATTCCCTTCCTTTTAATCTGTATGTCTTTTAATCTGAAGTGAGTCTCTCGTAGGCAGCATATGTAGTGATATTGTTTTCTTATCCATTCAGCCACTCTATCTTTTGTTTGGAGCATTTAATTCTTTTTTATTTGAGACACTTGTTGATAGGAATGTAATTGTTATCATTCTTTATTTCTGTTTTTGATACATATTTTTTCTTTTTAAGAAGTCCCTCAAACATTTCCTGTAATACTGGCTTGGTGTTGATAAATTCCTTTAACTTATTTGTATCTGAGAAGCTCTTTATCTGTCCTTCGACTCTAAATGATAGCTTTGCTTGATAAAGTATTCTTGGTTGTAGATTCTGGGTTTTCATCACATCAAATATTTTGTGCCAAGCCCTTCTATTCTGCATAGTTTCCTTTGAGAAATCAGCTGCCAGTCTTATGGGTGCTCTCTTGTCAGTAAGTAACTGCTTTTCTCTTGCTGCTTTTAAGATTCTCTCTTTTTATTTTAACTTTGACATTTTTATGATATGTCTTGATGCGGCCTCTTTGGAGGACTCTCTGAGCATCCTGGTGCTTTATGTCTATTTTCTTCACCAGATAAGGAAAGTTTTCGATCATTATTTCTTCAAATAGCTCTTCAACATCTTGTTTTCCTTTGGGTACCCCGATGACCCGGGTATTTTTACCTTTAATAGTGTCTCTTAGGCTCCTAAATTATTATTATACTCTTGGCTTGTTTTTCTTGCCATTCTGATTGAATGCCCTTGGTCTTCCCTTCCCCTATATGGGTCATTTGATTCTCTTCTTTATTCACTTTGTTTATTCTATTTAATATTCTTATCATGTCAAATAATGTGTTCTTCACTTCTGACTGTTTCCATTTTATAATTTCCATTTCCATTTTTATGTTATCTATCTCTTTATTGCAGTTCTCACTGAATTAATCTACACTTCACATAAATCCATTAAGCATCTTTATGACCAGTGTTTTGAACTCTACATCTGTTAGATTGCTTGACTCCATTATTTCTGAATCTCTGTTCTGTTCTCTTATATGATTTCTGCTTCTTTGTTTTCCTATTTTGGATGTCTTTCCATGTCTATTTCTATGTACTAAGCAAAGCTTTTAAGTCTCCCCATCTTATTATGGCTTTGTGTAGTAGAAAGTGGCACAATCCTGAGAGAGGTTCAGCTGCAGGCCAAATTTAGCCCAAGCCTGTGCCTCTCTGGGGCCACTTGTAAAGATTCAGCAAGCTAATAGACAGATGCTGTGCTTATAGTTGCCTCAAAAGGCCACACCAGGAAATGAGGCCAGCCCCCTCCAGGGTGAGTCTAGGCACTGCTCAGCAAGGAGCATCTGACTTGCTGAGGTTATACCTGGATGTGGCTTGGGAGAGGCAGAGTTTCAGGGAATTCACTGGGCAGAGTGACCTCTGTTAGTTATCCTGTTTGATGAGGTCTGGGCTATGGCGGTGCTGAGTCTGCACACTAGGAGAGGAAAAGGCTCAACAAAGGAACAATGGATATCACTGGCACTTCTGTATGAAGCAAGTCTCACCTCGGCCATCACTCCTACAACTCACTGTCCCCTTGTAAGTCCCTGCAAAGCCTATCTGGCACTGGTGCTCAGAGAGCAGGTCTGTCACTACAAAAGTCCGCTCCCAGACAAGGTCCCTTTAAGAGATGTTGGCTACTGGCTGCTGCTGCTGCTGCTGCTACATAGCCTCTGTTCCATTCAGCCACTCGGGACCAGGCAGCCTCGCATCCTTGCCCTGTCCTACCTTAGCCATTACAGGGTGATTTCTCCCTAGGAGTGTGACTTATTCATCTAGATCTCAGGTGATTTTTCCTTGCTGCTGCTCCTGGTTTCTGTCACAACTTTGATTTGGTTGCCGGAGGGATGAACAGAGCCTCTACCATCTTTGCCATTTCCACTCCCTGCCTCCAGATAACAAACATTTTTGACACTAAATTTGCAGAGGAATATTCTGTGTTAATTTTATTTAAAAATTTTAAACAATTGTTTAAATCACAGTTTTGACACCTTTTAAAACATGGGTGTAATCACAGTTGTACAGAAGATTAATAAATATTCCACTTATTGAATTTTTATATAACTTCTGATCATATCTGTGAACATATTAAGTTATAGTATAATAAAGATATTTTCCTAAAATTATATAGCATAGAATTATAGCCTTTTTTGTAATTTAATTTTTTAGAATGACAGATTTAATACAATTGGAGAATTGATGGCTAGCATAATTTTATAATTTGACAATTCTTTTCAGAAATCATTTGTTTCTACAGAAGCAGTATAAGCATGCTCTATGATTCAATAATAGTATTTCCATTAATATCCTGGAGTAAAGATATTTCTTCTAATAGAAAGTCATTCTTAATTCATAAATACAAACTTTATTGTCTAATACTAGTAATATAATAAAAACCAAAAGTGGCCCCTCTATTGAACCTACTGGACAGCAAATAGAAACATCTGATTCTATTGTTCTTTATTTCAATTATTTTCTTCTTAAATATATTAATTATTATGATAGATGATTATGATGTCATTTATTTTATTGTTTCTTACTACTATGTTTTTTTTTTTCCTTCCAAATTTACTTTTCTGACCTTCCTCTATTTACTAATTACTTCATTATACCCATACTCTACCTGGTTGCTGTGGGTGCCTACACTAATGGCTGTCAATTGAAATTTTCCAAAGCATATTCTAGGGGGAAAAAGAAGTCGCTTTTCCTAGAGGTACCTGTGAGTTATACCCCCATTATTCCTGATGACCTGTGTTCATTGACTTATTGTTGCACTGATTGACTGTGCTAATAGCTACAAATCCTCATTTGTTTACCTCAAAGTGGGAAAGATTCTGGAACTCCCTGTGAGATTATGATAAGAATGAAGCTGAACTATATTTTTAAGGAGTTCTTTCCTCTTTTTAATTCTGATTTCCTTCTCCCTAGCCATTTCTTTTGAGTGTATTTTTGCAATAAATCCCAACCAAACAATTCCCATTCTGGGCTCTGAGCCCAGTAAATCCAACTTAAGATATTAATGTTTTGCAATATTTGAATGTATTTCTCTGTTACTTTTTTTTTTATTAAGTTTCATTTTTAACACATGAGGCAGAGTTATCTTTCAAAAAGTCAAATCAGAGCAATCATTTCTGTGATTAAAATCCTATGACAATGCGAATGTTATAAAAAGTCCTTACCATGGTTTACAAAGATTGACAAAATTTGGCCCCTAATCATTCTCTGCATTAATCTCCTACTACTATTTTAATTCCCGAAAACCTGTCTATAAATGTCCTCTTGGTGTTTCTGAAAAATAGGAAGATTACTCCTGCCTTGGATTTTTTATGATTTTTTTATTATTATTTGTATTATACTCCCATGATTCTTGCCTCTTCTCCCATGATTTTTGCCTCTTCTCACCATTTACAGCTCTCCTTAATGTCACCATTTGTAGAGTGGCTCTTTAGAAAGTGTTATCTAGTGAGAATCTTTTTCATTTTTCTGCATTTTTATTGCATTTATTTTATTTTCTGCTTTTTTTCCCAGGTTAATAGCTTCTAGATTTTTGCATTAGACATGCTAATCAGTAGAAGAATTCAGGCCCTTACCAGAAGGTGTCTCTCCTAAGGAGATAAGAAAGGTATATATTCTTTATCACATGACTGGACTCACATCAACTATAGTTAACAGACTAAGCACAATCTTCCTTGGACCCTTGCTGGAATGCAGATTTGTGCAGTCATCAATTACCTCTTGTCCATCTCATTTGCCCTTCGTCTGACATAAAAGAAGTCTGAACTGTTTATTTTCTTAAGATGGATTTGAGGTACCACTAGCTTTCTCATCTTCTCATTCGTACCTATTTGTACCTATATTAGTTCTTTGTATTTATGTCACCCAACATGACTTTATCCAATTGTTCATAAGCCTTTGTTTATATGTTGAAAGTAGAAGTGTAAATTAATGTGTGTGTATGTGTGTGTGCATATATGCATGTGTGTATGTACATGTAAACAGAGCCTTTAATGAATTAGGTATGTCAACCTGGTGCTCACTTAGACTAGCATAAAAGTGAAATCTTTATGAATCAATCAGTTTTTCCTCTAAGGTGAATTTGATAAAATTAATTGAATTTCCATTATAAGAAATTGAGTGCCATGTAAAAGTTCTAAATTATACTTCATATGGAAATTTTATGACATGACATGACATGAAATTATGTAACATAACATGATAAAATGAGTCCAGAGCAAAAAATTGCAATTCTAACAGAAGGAAAATCATTCTTTTTATCCTAGTAACAAGTATTTAGTTAATGAAAATAGGCCATTTTTCTTTATGATTAGAAGACATCTTTTTGTATAACAGGTCCTCTTGAAATTAATTCTTCACAATCTTATGTTATTTTCTGTGCCCTTGTTAACTTTGTCCAACCAAATAGTCTAATTTCAGGTTATTTAGCTATATTCATATTTTTCTTTTATAACTAGCTTAAGTGACTTGAAAAATCTGTTTATTGTCAAATCTACAACTTAAAGGTTTTAGTCATATTTAATATGAAGGATTTTGAAAAAATACTATTCTTTAATTGTTTTATTGTCACTATATTTTAACATAATTGCACACTAAATTATGTATGTTAATCTATAAAATTAGAGAGGTCATAATTACTGTAATTCATATTTTAAGATATATAGTCTTGCTGCAAGAATATATATCTCATTTTACTCTTGTTCTAATTCATTTTAAATGTCTACTGTTGTAATATTGAATATATTATTATGATAAAGCATCAATATTTCCTAAGCCTTTTGGAGGGCACATGAAATTTATAAGAATTATATGTAACTTTCTAATGACAGGGCCTATGTGTTCACTGTTGAGTCTGTCTTCAATGGGTGTAGGGAAAAAAAGTAGAATTAATGAACCTAAATAAAAACTATAAAGTCATACATTTAAAAAGCTGGGAAATCTTACGCCAAGATACATAATAATTAAATTGCATCAATCCAGTGAAAAAGAGAAAATTGTACAGGCAGTCAGAGAAAAGACACATTAGATACTGAGGAACAAAGATATTGATGGTAGGCTATTTTGCTAAAAAAAAAAAAAAAAATATATATATATATATATATATATATATATATATGCAAGCAAAGACTGTGGTGCAGGATACTTAAATAACTGGAAAGAAAAAAAAATGCTGTTAATCTGTTAGTCTCCAACTCTCAAATTATCAGTGAAAATGAAAGTGAAATAATTTTTTTTCAGAAGCTAAAGATTTAATGATTAGCTGGCTTGCATTATAAGGTGATACAATGAAAATCCTTCAAGCAAAAAGAAAATGACACATTAGAATCTAGACATACACAAAAGAGCAAGAGTACTAAAAAAGTAACTACTCAAATCAATGTAAAGACTCTTTTAATCTTATTACAAGATAATCAATGTTTAAAGCAAAAATACTAACAGTGTGTAGTGATGGTGTTCATGACTTACGTAGAAGAAAAAAATATATAGGACAACACTAGCACAAAGTCTGGGAGGGAGAAGAGTACATATTCTGGTACAAGGTTCTTATGCTATACTGAATAAATAGAATATTATTTGAATATTATTAATATTTTATACAGCTTTGTATTTTTTGAAGATCTATTCTGATAGGTTAGATAGGTGTATTTTGAATTCTAAATAGAATTATAAATAGAATCATTAAAAAAAAGGATTTAAAAATGAACAAAGAACAGATGAGAAAATGGAAAAGAAATAGGAAGATGGTAGATTTAAAGAATGACTCAACTATCTAACACGTACAAAAATAAAAATCACATTAAATATAAAAATAAAATAGATTAAAAGTAAAAAAACAAAATACAATAGCTATATTTTTCATATGCTAATTGGAAGAAAACTGGAGTACTATATTAATATTAGTAAAAGTAGATTTCACATCAAAGTGTTACCAAGAATTTTAAAAAGTGACATTTAATAATGATAAAGAGCATTATTCATGAGGAACACATAATTCTAAACATATACACACCTAATATCAGAGCTTCAAATACTTGAAACAAAAACCGATGAAACATGAGGGAGAAAAAGAATAATCCAATATTTGGGTTTAATATTTTAAAAGCACTTTCTCGATATATTATAAAACAAGCATAGAGAAAATCAGTAAGAATGTAGGTGATCTAAAGGACACTATTAGTCAACTTGATCTGATGGACATTCATAACACAGTCTACCCAACAACAGCAGAACACACAACCTTTTCAAGTACACATAAATAGATCATATCTTGTGCCATAAGTTTCTTAATACATTTTAAAAGATTCAGGTCATACAAAGTATATTATCTGACCACAATGTACTTAAATTTAAAATCAATAATAAAAAATATCTGAAAAATGACCAAATATATGGTACTTAAATAAACCATTTCTAAATAATCAATAGGTCAAATAAGAAGTAAAAGTGTAATTTCAAATAGTTTTGAACCAAATGAAAATAAAATGCCATATAAAATGTGTGAAATAGAGACAAATAAGTATATATATAAAAATCTAGAGTAATAAATACTTTTATTAGGAGAGAAGTCTTAAGGAAAAATATCAGATTCCATATGAAATTGTAAAAAGAAAAGGAGACACAAATATCAATATCATAAATGAGAGAGGTGACATCCCTGTTTTTAGAGAATATTGTAAACAATTTTATGTCAATACATTTGGCAACTAAGATGAAATGGACAAATTTCTTAAAAGATGCAAACTACCCAGCTTACCCAAGAAAAAATAAACATAACTATTAAAGAAATTACATTATTAAGAAAAAACTAACACAAAGAAATCTCTAGGCCAATATGGCTTCGCCAATGAATTCTACAAAATTTCATTTTGAATTTTTTTCATTTCAATGAATGTTTTAGATTTAAATATAGATGACTATAATCCCATATTTTCAGTGACTTGGGAATATTGCCTTTAGAGCCTTTCAGTCTCCTTTCTTTTCATTTTAATTAATAGGCTTTATTTTTTAGAGGTTTTAGATTTATAGAATAATTGATCAGGTAGGAGAGAGAATTCTCATGTATGTCCCTTCTCCTGTACAGTTTTTCCTGTTACTAAGATTTGCATTAATGAGAGTCATTTGTTACATTTGATGAATATTGACATATTATTAACTAAAGTTTATTGTTTACATTATTTTATCTTTGTATTATAAATTTCTGTGGGTTTTGACAAACACATATTTATATGTATCCACTACTAGAGTATAGCTTCACCACCCTAAATATCCCCATATTTTACCTATTCATCCTTGACAACCAATAATCTTTGTAATGTTTCTATAATTTTGCCATTCTATAATGTCATATAATTAAAATCATGTAGACTATTTAGCCTTTTTAGACTGGCTTCTTTGACTTAGCAATATCTACTTTAGGTTTCTAGAAGTCTTTCTGTGGCTTAATAGCTCATTTTTTTAATCACTGGATAATGTTCCATCCCATGGATATATCATAGTATATCAAATCACCCATTAAAGAACATCTTGCTTGCTTTTAGTTTTTAGAAATTTTGAATAAAAGTGCTATAACCATTCATATGTAGTTCTTATCAGGGACACACGTTTTCAATTCAGTTGAGTTGGTAAGGTGAGATTATGTTTAGCTTTTTAAAAAACTGCCAAACTGTTATTTAAAGTGACTGTACCATTTTGCATTTCCACTTGTGATGAATAAGCCATCTTTTTGCTCCAGACCCTCATCGGCATTTGATATTGCAACTGTTTTGGATTTTCACCATTCCATTGTTATTTTAATTCACAATTCCCTAACATGCGATGCTGGACATTTTTTTTTATATGATTATTTGCTATCTGCATATCTTCTTTGGTGAGATGTCTATTCAGATCTCCAACACCAACCCTGTATTAATTGGATTACTTGTTTCCTCATTGAAGAGTTTTAAGAGTTCTTCGCATATCTGATAAAGGACTTTGAATACATGTTTGTAAACATTTTTTTCCCAGTCTGTGACTTGTATATTTTCATCGTTATAGCAGTGTCATTCACAGAGTAGACATTTTAAAATCATAATGAAGTCCAATTTATCAATTTTTTTTTGGTGGATTGAGCAGTTTTTCACTTTCAAGGTAGTATATATTCAGATCTCTGCATTTATCAATTACCATTTAAATGTTCCTACTAATTACTGGTCCTAGTAGCTTTTACTCCCAGAACTTCTACTTGACCTCAAAGCTATATGATTTTTAGAAGCCACAGACTGGGGGGGGCGGGGGGGGCGGGGAACTATTTGTAAAGGATTGTTATCCCAAATATACAAAGAACTCTTAAAACTAAACAGTAAGACAATAAACATTCTTATTAAAAAATAGGCCAAAGATCTTAACAGACACCTCAACAAAAAAGATATACAGATGGCAAATAGAACATGAAAAGATACTTCATGTCATTTGCCATCAAAAAAATGTAAATTAAAAAAACAATGATATACAGCTACATATCTATTAGAAAAAACAAAATATGGAATAAAAAACTGTACAGTAATGCTCATTTCATCTTTATTTGAAATTGCACAGAAGTGGAAACAGCCCGACAAGTATATTTATAAATTTTTTAAAAGCCATACAATGAAATAGTACTCAGAAAAAGTGGAAAGCAATATTGACACTCACAATAATATGAATGAGTCTTAAAGTAATGAAGCCAAGTGCATGAAGCCAGATAGAAAAGAAGTACATCCTCCGTTATTAAATTTATTAAATTTCTACAAGATACAGATTAATCTACAGTGTTATCAAGAAGACCAGTGATTTTCTTGGAATATGTGGGTGGGCACAATCAGAAGGATGACTTTCAAAAAGCCACAGTCATTGATATGTTTATTATGTTGATTGTGGTTATTGTGTAATAGGTGAATAAATAAATCTTATCAAACTATATACTTTTAACATGTGTAGTATATTTTAAGTTTATTACAACTCAAAACAGCAGTTAAAAAGTACGAAATAGAAGATTATATCCTAATACATGATATCAATTAAAGAAATAACATGTGTTTGAAGTGAGGGTTAATAAAATAGACTAAATAAAGCTTCTCTTGCAATGCTTCCTTATATTCCATGATTTAAAACACAATTAGCTTTGATGTAAATGATGAGGCATCCTGCCCAGAGATATTGCATTTAGAGATATATAGATGATTTTAGAATAAAAAAGTAAATTAGATTCACTCTGCAATGGCATGGAAAGCAATGTCAAAAAGACACCCTGAACATTGAGAAGGAAATTAGTCCAAGCAAGGGAGGGTCACAAGTATTTACTTCTCCCCCCGGCATGGCAATTTGATTGAATCATGATTGGATGCAAGAAAATATCTTTTTCAGAAGCTGTAAGAGGACTGATTCCTAAAAACAGGACAATGATCCATGGGTAATAGACAAAGTGTTTTCTTTATTTGCTTATCTTCATATTACTAAAGCATAATCTATGTGTACCAGATATGTTCTGTTAATGTCCTACATCATGGTGAAACACTGCAAATATTGGAGATTGAGATTAAGTATATATTTTTTTATTTTAACCCAAAGTGAAAATCCAATAATAAAATGTTACACCTGTACAATCAGAAACTGGAAAATTGGTACTATACACTTCAATTTGTCACTTGTCAATAGTCATACCTTTAGGCAAAATAAAATTTAAAAATGAAATATAGTTGTGAAAGATAAATAAATAACTCCAAGTGTGAATTTAGAAATAAATAAATTCAGTAATAACTGAGTTATTAAAAATATATGCATGCCGAATCATGCTATTATTTAATATTGTCAGATTTGTTGATTAACAAACACTAAATGTTTCTATAATTTTTTTGAGCAAACTAAGTGGGTTGATTGGGGTTTTGTTAATTAAATACTTTTGATAAATATAAAGGTTTCATAAAGCCACATGATATCTCTCAATTTAAAAATATTTTTTTAAAAATATGAATTTTTTAATTTTTAGTGGTGTTCTAGCACTTTTAAATTATCTTTTGTTTCCATGTTTTTGTAAATAGTTTTTAATGTTCAGTATTTTAATGTCAGAATAAATAAATACAATTACTTTTTAACATTGACTTTGTGTCCTATGATCTTACTAAAATTACTTCATAATTTTGATAGTTTATTTTTAATATTATTTGGGTTTTCCTATTTTTAGAAACATGTCATCCAAAAATGGATAATTTTGTTTTTTTCAGTTCCAATATTTATGATCCTTTTTATTTCCTTACTTCATTTACTAGGAATTCCAGTAAAAAAATGTAGACTAAAACAAATTGTACATTTTTTTCTAATTACCAAACTTAGGCAAAAGAGTTTAAGTTTTAATATTGACCATGATATCATCTATAAGATTTTCATGTGTAATATGTATTTTTACAAAATTAATAAAATGCTCTAAATACAGTTATAAAATTACTTCATACAACCACTTAGAAAGGTTTCAAAATTGTATATGTCATGATTTTATGATTTACTGAAAAAATAGAGTAAGGGGAAAAAGTTATTTACTTGATTACTATATGGTTCTTCTATGAATTAGAAGTTGTATTTCTCTGAATTTTGAAATTTTCTAATATTTATTAATATTACTTGATAAACACATAAACATGCTTAATAAAAAATGTAGTCTCTAATCACTTTACAATTGTTAATGATAGTAATTGTAACAAAAATATCAACATCAGTTATCTTTAAAGAAAACTAAAAGAATTTCTAAGTTTGGAGAATTCCAAAGTGACCCCAGCAGATACTGTCAGTACTCTCCCATATCCTCTTCAATTACCAAACTTGAGTCTTTAAGCTGGTGCATTGTCCTTAGCCTGCTGGAACCTGTTTTACCTATGGTCACCATAAGTGCAAATTTCTAAACAATAATTTTCCACGCTTTTAACTCAGCTCTTAAAAAATTACTGTAAGGAGAAAAAAATTAGTGTACTATCTCCTTTATCCTCTGAATAGTGACCTCTATGATCTCCAGAGCTCTCAGCAGCTTACTTCCTTGCAATAATGAGTCCAAGTTAACCACCATGGTACTTTGGCTTGTCTTCCTGAAGCCCCACTTTTTTACCATTTTCTAAGTGAGGTATGAGAATCTAAATATATAATTTTACATAAATTTTTCATCAGTGTGAGTATCTGGGAACCCCAAATGAGACTGTGACCATCTTATCCTTATTAACCAATAAGTAGGCAAGCTGTACATAGCAACGATGAATTGGTGTTTTGCATTTACCAATATTTTTCTAAGCTTATGCTTTTGATGCTTAACTGGAGTACTACAACATACTGTGCATTCAGTAAAGATATTAACTAATGTTAATGTTAGAAAAATATGTGACCATCTAATAATATTTAGACATTAACTAATCAATTGATGTACAATTATTATTAAGAAACTATTATGTCAACTGTTGGAGCCCGCCGGCAAAGGTCGAACAGTTCCCAAGACGGGGGGTGAGGATTAAAGAAAAGACAGAAAGAAAGGACAGAAACAAGAGACAGATTCAGGAGGACTAACAGTGAATACTGCAGCCGCGAGTTTATTTTGCACAGCATATTTAGACCCTACAGAGTGTGTTAGAAGCAAAACACCTCTAAGTAACAAATAACCACTGAAACTTTGTAGCTATCTTAACACCCTCTTTTCCATGGTCAAAAAATATTCAGTTTCTCTCCCCCACACCAGGTGCACCTCCTCCTGAGTCAGCAGACTGCACAGCTGGCCAACTCTGCAAAAACATCCTGCTTAACAAACAGTCCAGTTTTCCTCAAAATGGCTCCCGACATCTCCCCTTTTTTATTTTATAAAAGCCAAAGCCTTCCCAGCTGTGAAGTGACGCAGAAGGACTGTGCCTGTCTTAGGTGACCCTCCACAGGCCTGAGCCTTACCCGTCATCTGCACATGAATCTCTCGCATCCATGCCCTGTCTTAGGTTGGTCCCAGCCCTGGAGGATTCTTCCCTGTCACTGACTACCACCCTCTGCTAGCAGGGAGAGCAAACCTGCTCAAATCTGAGCTTGGAGCCTGAGACCATGCATTTCTGCACGGATCCTCAAAAGAGCGTTGAGGAAATACTTTAACAAAGGAGGAAGCAGATATAAACCTGTAACCACACAAAGGCCCAGTGACATTAACTGGAAGCATAACAAAAGAGGGTTGATGGAGCACCATTACAGTAGTTCCATCAAAAACAGAAGAAACACAATTGGTCAAAGTACAATTATTACAAGTAACATTAAATCTCTTATCCACTATGGTGATGTTAATATTTCCAACTCGCAATACGTAAGGTGAAGTTAGACATGCCAGTACATTTTTTGCTTGGTTTATTATTTTGGTGCCGTTGCTCCCGTTCCCGCTAATAACCCCGTCCATAGCAGCAGCAAGCTTCCATATTTGAGTTTGTGAAATTCCATCATCTGACCACCATAGACCTACAGATAGGCTCATTTCTTCATTGTCCCTCTGGCCCCCAGACCAGTCTATAACATGCCGATCTGCTCCTGACCATAGCAGAGTCTTGTTGTTGACCCGTGTTTCCTTCTGACACGGGGAATGCGACTGTGGAGGTGGAGGGCTTCCCTCAACCCCTTCACCCCCACCTGGTGCACAGAGAACACAAAATGGAGAACACACAACAGACAATCAGACAAGGACGATCACTGGGGTGAAGGTAGGCCCAGAGAAGTTCGCCACCTACATACACAACCCAGACAAGACCAAAAACAATAAACAGACTTTGACGACAGGGCACAGGAAGCAGCATCCCACAGCCTGACCATGGTCCGGGAGATATGACTGCGTCCAATCTCTCCATGGACCCCTGGTGACCAGTCGACAGAAACAGGAACAGAAAGGTACCTTAAAAAGCACTAAGTTTTGTAATTTAGTCATTACTTTTTTCATCTCCAATACAAAATGTTTTCACTGTTAACTCCATGCTAAAATGTCCTAAGTTTTAGACTAATTAACTTAAAATTTAAAAGCTATTAATTTCCTTTTTTTTAATTGAAGTTAGAGAAAGAACCTTTACCACACAATAATGAAACCTAAGCAATGCAAGTTCGTGACCACAAGAGTGTCCCTCCTCCAACAATACAGTCCGTAAAATTCCTTTTCCACCAGTGGCATCAGTTCCCAAGGACTGTCCAATGCAGCAGGCCCTTCTAAAATAGAGAACAAGTTAGTTAAAGCATATGTACAAAAAGCATGTGACTATTTCCATTTCCCATTTTCTTGTTACTTTTCTTTTTCCTTTTCTCCCGAGAGTTACTCACCGCAACCTTTACCTTTTTCCATCCACACTTTTAGGCGGTGTCCTTCACTGTATCCCCCATTCTCAGGTCTCTGATCAGGCGCCACCTGCCGGAGCCAGCTGGCCTAGGTTGAATAGCACCTGAGAAGGGGTGTGAGGATTAAGAAAAAGACAGAGACAAGAGACAGATTCTGGAGGACTAACAGTGAATACTGCAGCCGTGAGTTTATTTTGCACAGCATATTTAGACCCTACAGAGTGTCTAAGAAGCAAAACACCTCTAAGTAACAAATAATCACTGAAACTGTAGCTATCTTAACACCCTCTTTTCCATGGTCAAAAAACATTCAGTTTCTCTCCCCCACACCAGGTGCACCTCCTCCTGAGTCAGCAGACTGCACAGCTGGCCAACTCTGCAAAAACATCCTGCTTAACAAGCAGTCTAGTTTTCCTCAAAATGGCTCCCGACAGTCAACATTCCCAGAATAAATCTAAAGTTAAAGCTCTCTTCTCTGTGCTTTCAAATTTGTTTTTTAAATATCGTTAGTATGGTATTTTGCACAGATTTTTAAATTATTGGTTTGTGAAATTATTTTATTTATATTTGACCATTAGATACTTCGAATCAGGCATAATGTTTAACTTATTTAAAATTCAGCATGTCTTTTTCTTTAAAAAAACTATTTTTTGAGTAAATGGACTTAAATGAATAGATAGGTCAAAATTTGTGGATTATTGAGCCTTGAGAAATAAGAGATAAAATTGAGTCTTGAAGTCATAAACTTAGAATCAAAACAGTAACTGGAGTGTTTTGTCAACTCTTTGTTTCTTCTTTAAATAGCTATTACCTAGGACTGTAATAAGATCAGAATAAATGAAATTCTTTCATCTCTTATTATTATAATAACCAAATACTCAGAGGTCAACCTCACTTGGATGTATTTTGGCTTTAGTGATTTATCATCATATTACTTTTAGAGCTTAATGTTGATAATATGTAGACTGATGACAAAAGGTTGACATTTCTTAATCTTTGACTAATAACTGTGTTGGAGGTAATAAAATAGCAGCAATAAGCAGAAGCTCAGAACATTCAGTTCTTCCCTGAGACAACTCTGGTACCAATTATATCTGCAAAGCATCCTGCTAACAGGCTGACAGTAAGCTAATTTTAAGCTGGTCAGATAATGTCATTTGCATGTCAGAATCGTTGTGTATCAAGAAGCTGAATTGAGTCATGGAAAAAATTCTTTAAGTGGAAGAGAAATAATTTTGAAAATAGTATTATACTTTTTACAAAAATACAGAGTACCTTTATGGTGGAGTCAACTATTTATGACCTTATAAAGGTACACATATGTCCATATTACAAATCATAGTTAAAGGTCAGCAGACTTCTCTTTCAGTGCAATTACATGATATATTTTTCTATGCAACTCACCCAAATACCTCATTATCCACTTTTCATTTATATTTAAGCATCACTTTGGCAATATTATTTTTCTCAATACGCTTCTTTATAACAGTATAAACTTTCCGTAATTGGCACACCCACTTAACTCTAATCTTTTTAAATTGAAAATATGTGAACTATAAAAGAGCAAAATGGCATATATCTTCAAGAAATTCTCTTTTAACTTTCTGTTCATAAAAGAGCCTTCCAGCAGTCTAATTAGTAATTGTGCTAATAGCTTTGGAAATGTATTAAAGCTCTAAAATTTTTGGTAGAACTTACAAATAATGACAGCTATTTTACAAATATGTAAATTTGATGATCAGCATAAGATTCTAGTGGGAATAGGTAGTTTAAAGAGTAGATAAATCATTTTTTGTATATTAAACATAATTGTCATTACTGAAATTATGCATACTATGTAATATCTTTTGAACTGTCCTAGACTATATTTTTATATGCAAAAGACAGAAGTTAGTAAAAAGCATTCAACTGTGCAAGTCTACTCACTTTGTAAGTGTACTCACATTTATACATTCAAAACTTAAAGCAATATGATACTTGTAAATTCAAGTATTTCTAAATGCAACAATATTCAAATATACATACAGCTTGTCTAAAGCAAAACTCAAAAGCCTACCCTTTAAGCACAGTATGATCCCACCTCCCACTATTTATCTCTTGCTTGCTTCTGGCTGGCTTATTTCCTCCTATCTCTTTCTAAAACCTGCAGAACATTCACCTTGCCTCTGCACCGTTCACGACCCCCACTCCTGTTGTCTGGAACACTATTTCCTGAGAAAAAGACACTTCTCAATGAAAACTTTCTCAACAACCTGTTATTACACACCCACATTTCTAAATTACTTTGTCTTTTTTTTTTTATAGCACTTATCTTTCTCTATATATTTTAAAACTGACTTATTTGTTTGCCAAAGTAGAATGTAGCTCCATAAAGACAGAGTTTATTTTATTTAAAATGTATCACCAGCTGCAAATAAAGTTCTCAGTACATAGTATATGTTCAAATAACTATCAAATAAATAATTGATTTAAAAAAATAAACTGATAAAAAGTCAAAGCTTAAGTCAAACAATAAATAATAGAAATGTGATTGTGGTATAGATCTTTCTGCTAGTAAGAACTTTATATTATATTAAATGTCTAATTCTGTAAGACTATTCAGGAACTAATGCTAAATATATTTTCATACTGAGATTATTCACTTACTTTTATATAAATTCATTTTTAGTTGCTTTACAATTAAATGAAACATGTACCATTGCAAAACAGTGTGGAGAACAGGCTTCCATTTGATTGTGTTTTGACCTATAAGTTGAAGAACTGGAGAAGCTATTCATCCAAAGAGAAGTGCTCAAACACTTTAATTGCAGATCTGCAAATATTAAATTCTTTCCTGTGAATGTGAAGCTGCTTTTACATTTTTCTAACTGGAAATATTTCAAGGTAAATAAGAGATACCTGATTCTGTTTCAATTCTATTTGTGGTTAATGACTGTGTGTGATTCACAGAGAGTAAATTACAAGGTGACAAAAAAGCCATTTTTGATATGGATATTGAAAATTAATTTTGAGACATGTAAGATAAATACGCCAGTTGAGAGAAAAATTTTGAAAAGATCTGAAGACATAAAGAGGCATAATGTTTCCAGGGATGGTGAATCCTCCAATTGGATTAGCTCCCTTGGTGCTTATAAGGGAGCAGTGAAAGATTGGTCAGGAAAAGTAAAGTATAAGGGGATTCCTATGTAAGCTAAACTTGTATGGGTATTTATCTGGGTGTTTTAAGCATAAGAAGGTAAGAACTAAGTGAATAGAATAGAACTTGAAACAAAATGTTATTTTTGACAAGCATTTTTTTAGTTACACTGCATATATTTCGTGTCAGAGTTTTAGTTGTGCATGTTTATTTCATTGTTGGATATAAAAATATGAATTAGAATAAAGATGTAAGGCACATTTTAAAACAAAGTTTGAAATGTAATATTTTTTAAGTAAAGAAATTGCATTCTTTTAGAACTGGAAAAAAGCCCACGTTTCCAATCGATGACGGTAATAAAAGTTATAACGCCCAGTGTTTATAAACACTCAGTGATTATAAAACTGTAAAATGCAGTGATATAAACAATTATTTAAAATTTGTTTTTTAGCTCAGCAGAGTGCTTTTTTAGTGGATTTAAATGCACAGTCAATTTGAAAAATTTACTTGTTATTAAGTGATGTTAATTTCTGTATTCTGTTTATTACTTAATAGTAAATATATTTACTATATGCTATTAGTTTGATCTTTGGAAAGTAATGACATACTTTGACTTCACAAAGTTATTCTATATTTAATAAATATTCAAAATATTAAAAAATTATTTTATCTGGTATTTATCTTCTAAATATAGTAAATGCTACATTAAAATATAGTATATTTAATATTTTTCAATATTAAGCCAATATATCTGTGGAAAGATAAATAAATAAAGTTTTATGCTACAGCTTTCAAATTCTGGGAGATCATTGGAATCAGCATAGATATTGTGTATAATTTTTAACTTTTCAGTTTTGTAAATGAATTTCACAAGTGTACAAGGTAAATAGAGCAATGATTATTTTTTACACAAACACCCACAAGACTGATTTTTTAAAAAAGGAATACTCATTTAAAAAAAAAAAATCTAGCTTTTGGGAGAAAAGATAATGGTATGCCTATTTTGTATTGTCAGTGCAGTATTTTCATGGTAGACTTTCTTTAGAGGGTAAGATCAGGATGATCTTTTATTAACATTGAGGAATAGAAACAAAATTGAATACATATACTGTTATGATAGTTTGCTCTTTTTCTTCCTTTCAAGAGATAAAAATAAACACTAACATGAACATTTTCAACAGAAAATTATAATATTCTCAGATGACAAGAAAAATTTATGTTAATTAAAATAGTTAGGTCTCCAAAGTGTAGAATAATTTAGAAATAACAAATAGGGAACTACTTTATACAATGAACAAAATAACCAATGTTAATATAGCACCACAGAAAAAGTCAACTTTTAGAAATATTATTCTTGTACATTAATTCTTCATTCTAATTTTCATTAAAAAGAAAACATGCCTAGATGTATAAGTGTAGCCCTTTTGATACTGCCTCCTAGGATGTGATTTTAGATATAGACTGTAGTACAAAACCCAAATGCAAGAGGCCAGAGCACACTAGGAGTATAGATTTTTAATCCCTTTTTACAAAGAAAGAACTGGAATTCTTTAAGAAGTCCAGGGATAAATACCTCTTTAAGTAGCCAGATTTAAAAAAAAAAAAAAAAAAAAACGAAAGGAATGCAGATCCACTTTAGTTAAACAGAGTCAAATTAGAAAGCATCTAAAAGACACTGGAAATTTGAATTAAAGTATTAATTAGAATGGCCCTTCCATCAAGTTAATCATCTAAGAAAAGTCACAACATTAGAGTGAGGGGAGCGGCATGCCAAAGTTGAAGTTATGTACAGGCTTTGAGTGCTGATAATTGTTTTGGTTCTGAGTCTTGGCTCTATTATTTTCTCATACTATAAATAAATAGCATCAGAAATATTAGAAATATTAGAAATCATTTTAAATATTATACATATTAATACTCTTTAACCATGTTTTTTCTTTGAGAGAATAATACCTATTTGTGGAGCCACAGGTTAAATGTGTGTAATATATCTATCCTAGCATAGGGGAGATACTTAAGGAAAAGCAATTGCATCATCAGTGTCATCATCATTACTGTAAAAAGCTATTATAGTCTAGTAAACTATGAGACAGATAACAAACAATGTAGAAAAAAAGACAAATGAGTTATATATTGGCAAGTTGCACAACTGTTCTAGTAATAATGATAGATTCTAAATACTTTAGTTATTAAAAAATATTCATTTTAATATAAAATAAAATAAAAATTTCTGATTTTGTGTATTAGCTTCTATGATGCTGATTTAACAAGTCAGAACAAACAATGTCTAAGAATAGCACATGTTTATTATCTTTCCAGTTTAAAGAAGCTGTATGCATTTTTTAGTTCCTTGCTCCATTTTTTCATCCTCAAAGCGAATAACCTCATGCTAACTTTCTTTCCTGTTGTCATCTCTCTGATTCTCCCCCTCTCCCTATCTCCTTCGCTTATAGGGACACTTGATTCCTTTAGCTCATCTGGATAGTGCAAGATAATCTCCCCATCTCATCATTAGTTGATTAGTAACAATCTACGACCTTTGCCATGTAACCTGATATATTTCAGGTTTCAGGAATTAGAATGTGGACATCTTTTGAGGGCAAGGGATATTATTCTTTCTGCCATATTTTTGAAAAAAGTAATAAAAACATTAAATAAATATGTAGCTAAAACTTTTTTCCAAATACATATAAAAGAAAATGAAATTGAGAAATAAAGGCAAAATAATTAAATGACCATACTCAAAGGAAAAAAATAATTTTTTTACTAATTTATGTTTTAGATTATGAAAATAACAATAACATAACGTCCTTAAAATATTAAAATACAGAGTGTCAACAGTAAATATTTTAATCTTATTGTCATGAAGTAATTAATATGAATATTTTGTATTAAACTTGTCTAGACTTTTTGTTTCCTCGAAAAACTATTTACAAAAGGCACTATGCAACGTTGCATGTATATAATTTAATACAATTAAGGGTTTGTGAGAGAATACATAAAGACATATAATATTATTTAAAAGGTTTATTTCTATCATTAGTATATATGCATATAAGTTTCTTAACCAATATGCTGTAGTTAATCATTTAGGCTCTTTTTATTTTTATGCTATGGTTAAAATTGCTATGATAAATCCTATTATCAAGAAGTTATAGCTTATTTTAGGGTTACTAATGATCTTTACCTAGACAAAGAAGGTCTTTGTCTATAAAAGCATCTCAAAAATGAACCCCTGCAATATAAAGAATAAGCTAACATTAAGCGGGTGAATTATAATAGATGAGTGTTTCAGAAACGGGAAAAATTAAAAATATAGGTGCTGTTTTAAATGTAAGATGTACAATAACTGGAGGAGAACTTGCTCTAAAACAATCCCACATGATACAAAAATAAATAATGGAAATATTTGTTACTTGAAACTAGCTGATCACAAGACTGAGAGCTTAATAAAAACACTAAAGATATTGCCTTTGAATTTAAGGAAAGGGGAATAAAAATTGAAATATTTTTAAAAGTTAAACTTGAGTTAGCAATAGAATAAAAGGCAGAGTGGAGATTCAAAATCACCAAATGAGAGATTTAACAAGTAAAATGTGATGAAATAAGAAATAAGCATAAAATATAGAAAAAAATATGATGGCACCATAAATTTAAACTTATCAATTATGTTATAGGTTAAAATAAACATTGATAAGACTAAAATCCTCTCTATTTTGGAGGGAAAAAAACAAAACTAAAACCATATACTCTATATCAGAGACAAGCTAGAATGAAATCGAAAGGTTTAAAATAAGGTGATTTTTAAAAACCTACACATTAACAACAAAATTATTTTAAGAACTGGAAATTTTAACATAAGGTGAAGCAAAAATCAGGTGTTAAATCATTACAAAGAAAAAAAATGGCTGTTTGTTTAGTACTGTCACAATGGAAAATCCACCAGGATAATATAGTGATTATTAAACTTTGTGCTCAGAATAACATAGTATCAAAACATTAATTTAAAAACTGTTAGAAAATAACATACTTTGAAAAAAAGTCTACATAATCATTTGGGAGGCAGATATATCCTTCACGAATTAATGAATTACTCTAGCTGACAAAGGCAGAACCTACAGTTTCTTCTACACATATTTCCAAACTCCTCTTTCCATATTCCATTTTATTGACAATGCTCTAAGTGTACTGGACTTTCCTAAAACTGGTGAGGTAATTTTTGTCTCTGGGTTTCTGTTACTTCTGATCCTTCTGCCAGAAATTATTACCCCATATCAGCATAGGGATCATTCCTTTACTTCTATATGGTCTCTACCTCAGTTTTACTTCCTAAGATAAATTTTTTATGATAATTTTATACAAAATAACCTAAACTTACTCTAGTTTTTCTGCCATCCCTTAGCAATTATCAATAATTGTCACTATACTTTGTATGCATCCTCCCTGTTTAATTTTCTGCCCTTCTCTTAAATTCTATGAGTGTTAGTATTCTTTGTGCTTTATGTGTTTATATATCCTTACTACCTCATATAACACCTGATTCATAATATAATATCAATAAATATACAAGAGTCGAATGAGAAAATGGGCCTAAAATTTCAACAGAAAATAGATATTTATCAAATGTAAAAAATAATTTCAAATGATGATAAGTTTAATTAAGCAAAATAAATCCAGGCCTGAGCCAGTTCTAGAAAACTACTTTATCCCGAGTATTTTATTTTTTCACTTATACTTTAAATTGCATTTTTCTTTACATTATTCTAAAAAACTAATATACATTTTATATTTAACATCTATTGATTCTTATACAAGTACTATAAACAAATTAGAATATATTTTAAAAGAAGAAAGCATTTATAATAATATAAAGTGTCAAGTATCTAGAAATAAGTGTAAGAAAAATATTAAAAATTTCTATGGTTGAAATCCTACCACTTTATTGAGATCTATTAAAATGTCGAATAAATGAATGTAACTTGAATGCAAAAAAAGAGCTATGTTTTTAAAGTTGTTGATTATACTCACTGATCTATAGAATTAAAGCAATTTCAATAAAAGTACGTATTTTTATATACTTAAAAAATAAACAGCTAAGAATCAACAAACTACTTTTACAGAATAGTAAGAAGGGTAAGTTTTTATTTTTGAATATTACAACATATCATGAAATTATAATATTTGAAATGGACTGGTATTGATTTAGGACAGACAAATTGATTAATAATGAATAAGTAACCCTGAAATATATGAAATACATCTAGAATTTGTATTTTTTTCAAAGTTTTTTTTAAGTTTAATTGTAATGTAGCTCTGAAACCTTATCAATGAATTTTTCATAACCAATTACATGAGAATTAATTAGTCTATGTCACACTTTTTTTAATTGAAAATTATTGGGGTGATAATGATCAATGAAACCCAATAAATTTCAAGTGTATAATTCAACAGTACGTTGTATATATATTGCATTGTGTGTTCACTACCCATAAACTTACTTCTGTCACCAAATATGTGACTCCTTTTACCCTTATGTATCTCCTCTCTCCACTGTTCCTTCTGGTAACTGCTATTCCATTGTTTATGTACAAGAGTCTCCGTTTTAGTTTTATATCCCACATATAGGTGATATATGGTTTTCAGCGTTTTCTGTCTGATTTACTTAGCAGGATTAACTTAAGATTCATCCACATAATATTGGTATGCTAAGGCATGAAAATTAGCAGGGAAATTAGAGAATACTCAATAAATACATCTAAAAACTAGCTCTGCTTCTAGAATAAAATAAAATAGAATAATATAAAATAAAATAAAACAATAAAATTGAATCCTTTATGGAGTATAAAATAATAATTCAAAATTTATATTGACTTAAATATCAAAACAATTAAAATTTTAGGTAGAAGTCCTTCTCACTTTTGGTTAGCACTATAAAAAATAGATTATTTTGGACACATTTATATGAAAAAATTATGTTCATCAGAAGCTAAGAAGGAAAAGGGCAAGTTACCACATGATAGTAGATAGTTATAACACTTCACTTGCTAAAAAGAGGGCATTAAAATGAAAGAAAGAAATAGATAGATAAATAAAAAAAAAGGTATTAGAATATTCTCCAAATAATCAAAGATCAAAACAAAAATCAAAAATTAATATAAAAATGAGCAAAATAAATAAAAAGTTTTTAATAGATGAAGAAACATATATCACCCATAAACATATTGAGACATGTATCAATAGTAATAAAGGAACTAAAAATCCAAGTCACAATGAAATGCCATTTTACACGCAATGGTAAATGTTAAGGAGTCTAGAATTTTCTATCAAGCAATTCTGATTGTATAGAGATAAATGGCAAGTTCTTTTACATAGCCACATTTCCTTCATTTAAGAAATTATATACATATACATATGTATTTAAGGAAATACACAGTTTAGTTTCTTTCAATTCTCTCCAAAGAATTGTGTTCCATTATAATAAAGCCAAGTAGACCTCCTAATGAACTATTAGGCACAAATTGCATCATAACGAAATAGTCTGAAAATTATGCAGATCAACCAGATCACTTGATTTAATTATATTTGAAAAGAACTCATATTTATAATGCATTACTTCTCTTCTGCTTTTAAATATCAGTGATTTAATATTAAATATTTTAATTACTTCAGAAATGAATTTTTATATTAATCCAATTGACTCGTTTCTAAAGAACAGTAAAAACAAAAAAAAAAGTAAGAGCAAGATTTCCTTATAGAAAAAGTATTTTGAGAAAAGCTAAAAATAAAATATGCACTTTGAAAATATAGAATTTGAAATGATTTATTGTTAGCCTAAGTTGTTAGTGTTTTAGGTTGACTTGGATCCTTTCAAAATTTATATGTTGAAGACTTAACCTTCAGTATTTTAAAATGTAAACATACTTGAGAGTAAGTAAGGTCTTTGTAGATGTAAATAGTTAAGTTGAGGTCATGCTGGAGGAGAACGGGCCCCTAACACTATGTTTGCCCATATAAAAACAGTGGAATGCAGATTAAAGAGCCATAAGGCACAGCCTCTATTTTGCAAGTAGTTCTTAGGGACCCAGAAACAACAGGGAAGACTAAATGAAAACACTAAAGGGAAATAAAGCCTCAGGCATCTTCCTTCTTAAATTGGCAATCCTTGACCTCATGTCTCAGCCCAGGACCCCTTCCTTCATACTTGAGATGGTGGTGTATTTTCTAATAGTGAAGGTGCTTTTTTCTTTTTTAAGGGATGAGTGGATGACAGAACTAACAGTGGGGGAGCAGCTACCCTCTGTTGAGACAGGGTGGATAAGTAGTCTGGGGAACTGCAAGACCTTCCTGTCTCCAGCACCTGTTTTTCTTACTCCTTCCTGGAGCTGATGGGAGAATCTCCTAGATCTCTCCATGGTAGCATGTGTGTGATTTTTTGGGGGGATGGAAGAAAACTGTCCAGCATGCTTCTAGCCAATAACCCAACTCTAGCCAGATAAACATAAAATCTCAAAAGAAATGCTTGGTTACCTAATTCCCTATTACAAATAGAGTGTGTTTGATTTCCAAGAAAAAAATTACAAAGCATGATAAAAGTAAGAAAAAACAGTATAAAGAAATGAGGCAGACTTCAAAAATGAATTCAGTTATAATACAGAATTCAAAATTATCAGAGAATGTGTAATAACTATGAATAATATATTAAGAGAGCCAATGGAAAAAGTAGACAACATAAAAAAAAAAACAGACTGCTAATATTAGCAGAAAGATATTTTCTTTAAGAAAAAATGAAAGTATCAGAAATTAAAAAGAAGATAACAGAAATGAAGAATGCCTTTAATAAGTCCTTCGTTGGCCTGGACATAGATGAGGAAAGAATCAATAAATTGAAGATAAGTCAGTAGAAATTTCCAAAACTGAAAAGCAAAGAGAAAAAAGAATGAAAAAAATCAGGCCAGAATATTCAATTACTGTGGCAAAAATTTTAAAGAGTAACAGTGTAATTAGATTGCCAGGGGAGAAGAAAGGTACAAAAGAGCTAAATAAATTCTTGAAGTAACAATGGCCAAAACTTTTCAAAAACAATGTCAGTCAGCAAATCATATCCAGGAAACTCAGAGAATATCAACCAGGACAAATTCCAAAAATCATACCCTTAGGCCTATCATATTTAGATTTCAGAAAACCAAAAACAAAGAGAAAATCTTAAAGTCAGAGCAGAAAAACACCTTAGCTGTAGAGGAACACAGATACAAATTATGACAGACATATTATCAGAAAGCAGGCAAGAAAAGAGAGTGGAGTAAAATATTTGAAACATTTTAAAATAAAACAAAACACCAATGTAGAACTCTATAACCAGTAGAATTATCCTTTATAAGTGAAAGAAAAAGATTTTTTTGTAGACTCAACTTGAAAGAAATGTTAATATGTTTTTGAAGAAGTAGAAAATAGTATAGGTCAGAAACTCAGATCTATATAAATAAAGCAGATTTTGAAAAAAGGAATAAGTCAAAGTATAATAAAATCTTATTTTTCTTATTTTTAATTCATATAATTGAAAGCTCTTCAAAATAATAACAATGTACTTTATGATTATGTGAAAGTGAAATGAACACAATAATATAAAGGATAGAACAGCATTTATAAGGTAAATGTATTATCCATTAGGTGGTTAGTATTGTTTAAAAGAATAATTAGGTTAGTTGTAAGTGTGTATTGAATACTCTAGGCCCTAGAGTCTAGAGCTACCACTAAAACAAATTTTTTTTTATACAGAAGTAGTTCTTAGGGACCCAAAAGCAACAGGGAAATATAGTTGTCATGCTAAGAGAAGAGAGAGGATAGAATCATATAAAATATTTAACTAGAGCCAGAGAAATGCAGAATGAAAAAAGAGGATAAAATAAAATTTAAAAAAAAAGTAAAAGTACAACAAATAGAAAATAGGTATAGGAAGGTAGATATTAATCCAACTGTATTAATAATTGCTTTAAATTTAAATGTTTTAAATATAACAATTAAAAGTCAGAGACTTTCAGTATGGAAGAAAGATCATGTCTAGAGGAAATTTACTTTATATATAAAGACACTCATAGACTAAAAGTAAAGGAATTAAAATATATATTTCATGCAAACACTAATCAAAGTAAATATAGAGTAGCTATATTAATTTCAACTAAAGCAGATTCAGAACAAGAGAAATTTTTAGGGATAAAGAGGGACATTACATATGATAAAAAGATCAGTTCTTTAATAAGAAACAACAATCATTAGGATACATGCACCAAATGTTAGTGTGCCAAAATATGTGAGAAAAAAACTAGTAAATTTTCCAGGAGAAATAAAGAAATCCACTATGAGAGTTGGAGGCTTCCAAATCCCTCTCAATATAAATGATAGATCTAGCAGGCAGAAAATCAGTGAGAATATAGTTGAACTGAATAGCATCATTAATCATTGGGACCTAATTGACATTTATAGACTACTTTACCCAACAATGGCAGAATGAACATTCTTCTCAAGCTCACATAGAACATTTACCAAGATAGACCTTTCTGGGCCATAAACACAACTAAATCAATTTAAGAACATATATCTTGCAAAGTATGTTCTCAGACCACAATGGAATTAAATTAGAAATCAATAACAGAAAGATAGCTGAAAAATCACAAAATATTTGGAGTTACACAGCACACTTTGAAATATGCCATAGGTCATATCAATCTCAAGAGAAAATAATAGGACAAACCAGGTATAAAGCGTATGGGACCTCTCTATTATCTCTATAATTATTCAGTAAGTCTAAAACTATTTTTTTAAAGTTATTTAAAAATAGCTATAGTTAATAAATCAACAAAAGATTCAAAGACAAAAATAAAGGACATTCTATTAATAAGAATAATGATAAATAGGTGAAAATATAAATGCTAGATGGGACAAACATATAACAAATGGCAACATATTAGCTTTAAATGCAACCATATTGACAATCATACTAAATATAAAGACTATGGTTAAAAGGAAGAAATTATCAGATTAGATTATAAAAGAACAATATCTAACTACATGCTGCCTACAGTATAAAGATTTTAAATTTTAGCCAAAAATGCATCTAAATAAAAATAATGGTAAAAATATACAGTGTTCACAGAATCAAGACAAAGCAGTAATGATGTATTAGCATAAAACAAAGTAGATTTAGGAGGTTATTACCAAGTAGAAAGAAAGCCATTTTATAATGATAAAAAGGTAAATTCATCAAGAGGACATAAAAATCTAAGAACAAAATGATATAGAAATACAAGGAGAAATAGACAAAATCAAATTATAGTTATATAATCCCATTCCCATTTCTCAATAATTAATAGAACAAATTCACAGAAAATTATTAAGGATGTTGAAGACTTGAATAATACTTATTTAATCTAACTGATAATTACAGAACATTTTAACCAAATCGATGGAATACATAATCTTTTCCATGACTAGGCTAAGTCATTGTAGACATTGAAAGAATTATAAGGGATTATTATGAACAGCTTTTTGCCAATTAATTTCACAATTAATACTGTCTGGAAAGAGTCCTTGAACAACATAAACTAACAAAGCTTACTCATGAAAACATGAGAACATTTTCGTTATCAAAGGTTTTGGATTTCTAGTTGAAAATTACCCCACAAAAATCTCTGGACCTATATTGTTTACTTGTGAATTTTGTGAAATAATTAGGGAAGAAATAATACAAATTCTAAATAAACTTTCCCAGAAAGTTGAAGAGGAGAAATCACTTCCTAATTAATGTTTTAAGGCCAGCATTGCTAAAAAAAAAAAAAAAAAAAAAAAAACATTCAGAGGAGGGAAAACCCAAAACCTAAATATTAATAATCCTCATAATCAGAAAAGCAAATTTTCAGTAAAATGTTATTAATTCAGTTTAGCAAGATATAAAAAGTATAATGCATCATAATCAATTTTGTTTCAGACCAGAAATGTAAGTCTGGTTTAACATTGGAAACATTAATTTCCAAAATTTAACATATAAACAGAGCAAAAATAAAAATTAAAAGATCATTTTCAACGAAACTGAAAAAAACATTTGATAATATTCAATAGATATGCTTTACAAAAACTCTCAGTGAACAATGAATAAATAAACATGAACCATTCTTTAAAAATTATCCACAAAATAGTCGGAGATCACATCACAGTAAATGGTGAATGACTGAATGCATTCCTCCTATGATCAAGACATGCCACAATATCCAAAATGGGATATACATAGAAATAAATTTGAACAAACAGATGCAAGCCCTATATCCTGGAAAATGAAATCATTGATGATAAAAACTTAAAAAGACCCAAATTTATGGAGAAATATATCATGTTTATGAATTGAAAAACTCAAAATTGTTGTCTAGCCTCTCAAGAAATGATCTATTGATTCCAGGCACCTTCAATCAATATCCTAGCAGGATTGGTAAATATTAGCAAAATGATTCCAAAATTTATATGAAAATACAGAGGATCTAACAGCCACAATAAGTTATGAAATAGAAGAACAAAAGATGAGAACTTGTACTACCTACCTTTAAGGCTTATTATAAAGCTCTAGTAATTAAGAGAACATGTTGTTGGCATTGGCATAGAGGTACATATATATCAATAAATATGAAAGATTTTTAAAAATAGCCCCATAAATGTATATGCTCAAGTAATGAGCAAAGGTGCTAAAACAATTCATTTGCAGAAGGATAGTGTTTTCAACAAAAAGTGCTGAAACAATTAGATTGACAAACACTGAACAACTCGACCTTATTTCACATCATACACAAAAATGAACTCCAAATGATCACAGACCTAAACGAAAGAGCTACATCTCTAAAAATTATTGAAGAAAATTGAGGAAAAGTGTAAATAACATTGGTTTGTGCAAGATTTCTTGAATACAGGACAAAAATCATGAACTATAGTAAAAATAATAAATAAATTGGATTCACTAAATTAAAAATATTTGCAAAACATACATTTGACAATAGGTTTATATGTGCAACATATAAAGAATTTTCACAATTTAAACAAAAGAAGTTAATTGTAATTGAAAAATAAGCAAATGCTTTGAACGGATGTTTTACCAAAGATATATAGATGGCTAATAAGTATATGAAAAGATACTAAACATCGTTAGTCATTAGAGAATGCAAATTAAAACCACGATGAGATACATTACACACTCTCTACAATAGCCCAAATTAATATATATATATATATATATATATAAATTATAGATGAAGATGAGGAAAAACTGGATCTCATACATTATCAATTGTAATGTAAAATGTACAATTTTCTTGTTTATTAAAATGTTAGAGATATTAAAAATACACTTGCCATATGATTATTTATTCCACTCCTAGGTATTTACTCAGAAAAAAATGAATGCACATGTCAGCACAAAAAGTTTTACACCACCTTTAGTTGTAATAGACTAACATTAGAAAGAATGCTCATGTTTATCAATATATGAATAAATAACCTATGGTATAGAGACAAAAAAATAAATGCTACTCAGCAATAAAAAATAAATTATGTACTATTATATAATATAGAGATAAATCTCAAAATAATAATGGGTGAAAAAAGCCAGACTAAAAGCACTACAAATTTTTTCATTGTCTTTAAATAAAATTCTTAAAATGCAATCTAGTTTATAGTGTAGGGAGCAGATTAATGATTGATTGGGGATGAAGAGGAGAAGAGAGGAAAGGTTGAATTTCAAAGGAGCAAAAAAAAAAAACTTTTGAAATAAATGTATACATATATATGTTTATTAGGGTACATGTTAATGGTTTCACAAGTGTTTACATATTTCAAAATAAATGCAGTTTATATGCAATGATTATATCTCAATAAAGCTAAAAAGGTGCAGGCTTTCTCCATTATTGTGTGAGTATAAATCATTATACTCATGAAGAAAATTTAGAAATTTTAACTAAAGTTTTAAATAAGTTTATCCACTTTGACCATATTCAACATCTAATTTAATAAGTTAGTGGAAGGAGAAATAATATCCATGAGAAAAAATTAAAAAATAATAATTTGTCTTTATTATATGAAAGTGATTATCCTTACAATGTTTGTTAAGATAGTCCAAACATAAGTCACATTTAAATGCTTTTGGAATGCTTAGCACACACCACAAAATTAAAACTTTTAAAAACAACAATCTGTAATTGACAGTGATAATCTACCTTTGGTATCTACCTTTGGTGTTTTTTGTTGTTGTTGTTGTTAAATTTATTGGTAGTGACATTGGTTAATAAAATTATATCAGTTTCAAGTGTACAATTCAATAATATGTCATATGTATATTGCATTGTGTATTCACGACTTCAAGTTAAGTTTCCTAATTTCATATATTGACCCCTTTATACCCTTATCTACCTCCTTCCTTCCAACCCTTTCCCTCTGGTAATCGCTAAACTGTTGTCTGTGTCCATGGGCCTCTTCGTTTTGTTCATTTGTTACTTTCAGTTTTTATATCCCACATATAAGTGATACCATGTAGTTTTCAACTTTTTCTATTTGACTTATTTCGCTTAGCATGATTATCTCGAGGTTCATCCATGTTGTCACAAATGGCAGTATTTCATCTCTTCTTATGGCTGAGTAATATTGCTTTGTATATATGTACCACACCTTCTTTATTCGGTCATCTATTAAAGGACACTTTGGTTGTTTTCATGTCTTGGCTACTGTGAATAATGCTTCTATAAACATTGTGGTGTATATAACTTTGTAGATGAATGTTTTCAAATTCGGGGGGTAAACACTCAGAAGAGGAATTCCTGGGTCATATGATAATTCTATTCTTAATTTTTTGAGGGAAATCCCTCTGTTTTCCAGAGTTGCTGCACCAATTTATATTCCTACCAGCAGCGTATGAGGATTTTTCTCCTCCACAATTCTTCTAATATTTATTATTACTTGTCCTGTTGATGATAGCCATTCTAACGGGTGTGACATGGTATCTCATTATCGTTTTGATTTGCATTTTCCTAATAGCTGGTGAAGTTGAACATCCTTTCATATGTTTGTTGGCCATTTGTATGTCTTCTTGGGAAGGGTCTGGATTGTTTGTTCTTCGTTGTTGTTATTGAGTTACATGAGTTTTTATATATTTTGGATATTATGCCTTATCAGAGGCATTGTTTGCAAATATATTATCCCATTTGGATGACTGTCTCTTTGTCTTGATGGTTTCTTTTGCTCTGCAGAAGCTTTTTAGTTTAGTATAGTCCAATTCTTTTATTTTTGCTTTTACTTCTTTTGAGGTTAAATTCATAAAATCCTTTCTAAATTCAACGTGTATGAGTTTAGTGCCTATTTTTTCTTCTATGCAATTTATTGTTTCAGGTCTTATATTCAGGTCTTTGATTCATTTTGAGTTAATTTTGATATATAGTAACAGATAACATTCTAGTTTTATTCTTTTGAATGTGCCTTTCCAATTTTCCCAGCATCATTTGTTGAAGAGGCTTTTCTTTCTTCATTGTATGTTTTTGGCTCTTTTGTTGAAAACTATTTGCCCATATATACAGAGGTTTATTTCTGGATTCCCAATTCTGTTCCATTGGTCTGTGTGTCTTTTTTACTGCCAGTACTATGCTGTTTTGATTATTGTCATTTTGTAGTATAATTTGAAATAAGGCAGAGTGATACTTCCAGGCTTGTTTGTCTTTCTCAGGATTGCTTAGGCTGTTTGGGGTCTTTTGTGCCTCCATACAAATATGATGATGTTTTGTTCCATTTCTTTAAAAAATGTCAATGGGATTTTGATGAGGATTGCATTAAATCTGCATATTGCTTTGAGAGTAAGGTCATTTTCTCCCAATTCATGAACACAAATATCTTTCCAAATCTTTGTGTGTTCTTCAATTTCTTTTACTAATGTCTTATATTTTCCAGTGTATAGGTACTTCACATGCTTTGTTAAGTTTATTCCTAGGTATTTTATTTTATTTTGTATTACAATTGCAAATAAGTTTTTTTAATTTCTTTTTTTGAAAATTCATTATTAGTGTATAGGAATGCTATAGGTTTTTGTATGCTAATTTCATATTCTAAAACTTTATTGTATATGTTTATTGTTTCTAATAGTTTTTGTTTGTTTGTTTGTGGAGCCTTTGAGTTGTCTATACAGAGAGTCACGTCATCTGCAAATAGTGAAAATTTGACTTTTTTATTCCCAATTAGGATCTCTTTTTATTTCTTTCTCTTGCCTGATTGTTCTACCTAGAACTTCCAACACTATGTTGCTTTGTGGCAAAAGTAATTTTTTCTTTATTCCCTGGGGAGGCCATGTATCTCTTCTGTGACCACGTCACCTCAGTCCCAGAGCTCCACCTCTATGGGGGTGAATGTGAAGGGTGATGTGGATCTGAGCCTCAAGAGCCCCTAAAGTCCCAGTACTACCCTAATACCCAGATGCAGTGCAGGGGCCCACCAGTAGCTCTGGGAAGGCGCTAGCTGGCAGCTAGGCTGCATCATTCAGCTTTCTCCCTTGAAATGGTGGTAGCTAAAACACAGCTGTTGCCCCTCAATATTCCATCTCTGTCCTGTTCTTTGCCCTCTTCCTTGAGCTCTACCATGTGAAATATGCTGATCACTCAGGCAGGAATGCTAAGGGCCACAAAGAGTGCAAACATCCACCTAATTCTCCCCTCCCCATGTCTGCAGGGAGCTCTAGGTTCTGGGTTCCATCAGCGGCACTAGTGGTTCCTCTTACTTTTCTCCAACCTCACTTGCCCGAATTGCCCACCTTCACATGCTCTGATGTGTACATCTCTTAAATGTGTTTCTGTACTAGGCTGGGTTTTTCTGTTAGATTGTAGTAGTTCACTTTGTTAAAATTTCAAGGGGAGAGATCAAGGAGGATCTTTCAGGCTGCCATGCTTCTGTCATTTTACCTTTGGTGTTTTAATTACCACAATCCAGGAGAATTGTTATCACAATTTAAGAATTAAATGTAATACATTTAGTTACTTTTAAAAATTATATATATATGTATGCATATATACATATACACATATATAATAAATCATATACATAATACATATAGTGTGTGTATGTGTGTATATATACATATACATGTCAAATCATATTTTTTAATTATCCTTAAAAAAAACTTATGGTTGGTTCTAATGAGAATAGATAAGAGAATATTTCCATTCTGGTCTTATTTAAACTCCTCCTTTTATTGTTTCAAAACTGTAAATTCTTTTCTTTTTTGTTCCATCTTCCTTACCTTGTGCTGATCTATGCTGTAATATTACTCCTGTGGAAGTGAAAAATATATACAATAATAAAAATATTAAATAGTTTTCCAACTCTAGTGTTTCTAGAGGAATTTTCACTTGTGTAGTTCAGATCACAAAGCCATTTCTATATGACATAGGAGATGGTATATAATGGTACAGTGGTGAAAAGAGAAAAGTAAGTATTGATAACAATAGTAGAATAATTGTTATATAATTAGATTAGAAGTCTTTGCTCCCATTCTGGACTGATAAGCAGCAACCTTTCTTGGAGCCATCAGAACTGAGATCATTGAGTAAACTGCCATTGCAATCCTGAAAGACAGGTTTGTCTAGAGAGATATAAAAACCAAGATCAATTTAGCTAGAGCAGAAGCTGTTGGAGTTATAAACTGATAAGCCTTAAATCATAATTTTGGTGAATTGCTGGAAACTGATTTTAAACTAGCATGAGAAGAAGAAATTCCCAGAGAATTCAAGCATAGGTGTTTCCCAACACTTTCTTTAGCGTTCTCTCAGGAATCCCATCAGATACTTAAAGAGAACAACTAAGCAGCAGAACAGGAGGTAAGAATAAGCTTTATCAAACAATCCCACAGACTTCTCCATTACAAAGAGCTACTCTCAAGAGCTAAAGATTTAGCCAACATATTCTGAAATTTTCTCTTGGAGGTGGAAAAGATCTTCGAACCCCAGCCTCCTCCAGTTTTCTGCCTTACTGAAGTTGGGAGTGGGTGCAGTGCACAGGGATCAGAGAAATAGAATGTGAGTACAGTAGCCAGGCAAAGAAGTAGAGAACAAGAGGAAGAAGCTCTAAAGAAACACTTGTGAAGAATAGTGCTCTCAGCCACAGGTGGAAAAAAAATCTCAAGATTTATTCAAAAGTTTCTTAATTTTTCCCTCCCCTTTAAAGTACCGCCACAACACAGAGAGGGCTAAAACATAATAACGATATGTAAATTAAGGGTATATTATAGGTGAAGATACTCTCTCTGTGAAGTACATCAGGAAATCAGTATAGGAGACAAACATAAAAATAATATAGGAATTTGGAGTATCTGATGCTGTCAAAGAAAAATTGCAACTCAAGGCATTAAAGAGGCCAAAACAAACAAACAAACAAACAAACAATAAGAGAATTGCAATAGAAGAGAGGTTAAACTCATCTTTATTGAAACAAAACTCGGGAAATTTTTTAAGCCTTGAAATGAGCTAATGAAAAAGTAGTGGAAGATTTTATTTATTTTGGGAATTATTCAAATAAGCAGGGCAGGTTCATCATTGAAAAATCAATGCAAACCATCATATTGAATTGAAAGAAACAGAATTAGCAAAATCTAATGCTTATTCATGATTTAAAAAACCTAACCAAATATGAATAGAAGAGTTCCTCAACTTGATAAAGAATATCTACAAAAACCTACAGCTAAGTTTATACATAAGATTTTTATAGAATAGAAAGAATTTGTTCACCTGGCACTAGAAGAGTCAAATGCTAAACACTGAGAATTGCAGTGGAGACATATAGTGGCTATTATATTGATGAATGCGCCACCCAGGAGAATGGGAAGCTAATGCTCAAAAGAGCGAACACCCCAATGACGAGTAGGTTATAGATTGTATAGGGCAAAATTGCAAGACACCATGGGCTAGAGGTTCAGGGTCATGTTGGGAGATGATTGATTAGAGGTGAGGTAAGGGTAATGAATCATTTCTTCAGGCCTCAAGGACTGTTCTGAAGTCTTTCCTGAAGTCCCTCTGTTCCCTTCATTTGGAAAGTAGCCAAGGGGTCATTCCTCCTTAGGGCTTAGGAACTGAAACACGACTTAGGTCAAGAGGCTATCTTTAGCTTGCCAGAGGTTTGAACTGTGTGACCATAAGTCAGGTCCGAGCTACAGTCTTCTGCTGCCTGTGGGGTTGCTGATTATCTGGTGAGAAAGGCTAGGTTTCTAAGGCAGAGAAAAAGAGAGAGAAGGAGGTAGAGAGAAAAGGAAATGATTTATTGAGCTGAGTTCAAAACTAAATTTATCAAAGTAAGAAGGACCTTTGGTTTTAATTCTGGACATTTTACCCTATTATAAAGAAAAAAAAATGCCAAAGATCACCTATCTCACAACAGCAATTCAACATCAAAGTGAAATGCTTAGCTAGTGCAATAAGACAGAAAATAAATAAAATCTATACAAATTGTAAATGAAGAAATAAATCTGCTTTCTTTGCAGATGATCTGCTTATCAATGTAGGAAAGGTCGAATAACCTAAATAACAAACACAAATAAAAGTTCTGCAACTAATAAACAATTAACTAGAGCAAGATTATAGAATATAAGGTCAGTGTGTAAAAGTCAGTCTCCTACATACCATCAATGAACAATTTGAATTTAAAATTAAAAATAGTCCTATTTAAAATGGCACCAGAAAAATAATGTACTTAGATATAAATCTAACTAATGTATATAGGAAAATGGAAAACATTTAAAGTGGAAAACTTTAAAACTGATCAAAGAAATTAAAGGTTTAAATTAACTAAAAGATATTCTATGTTAATGTATTGAAAAGCTCGATATCATTGAATTAATTCTTCCCAATTTGGATTTAATGAAATAAAAATTCCTGAGAAATTATTTCACAAATATTGATATTTTTTCTAAAATTTGTATACAAATCAAGGAGGTAGAACAGCAGAGAGAATACTGAAAAAGAAAATCAAAGTTGAAAAATTCACACTATCAGATTTCAAGACTTACTTTAAAGATACATTATATAGACAGCATAATATTGTTTAGACACATAAAAAATAGAACAGCATAGAGATCCTGGAAATAGACTAACATAAACATAGTGATTAATTTTTGAGAAGACATAAAAGAAATTCCATGGAGAAAGTAATTTTTAAAAATTATACTGAAAATAACAAGCAAAAAAAGAGATATCTTAGACACAGCCCTACTCATTTCACAAAATTTAACTTAAAATACATCATAGAAGACATGGTAAAATGGAAAACTAAAACTTTCAGAAAACATAAGAAAAAATTGTTGACCTGGGCTGCCGATGAATTTTTAAATAAAATATCAAAAGCAAAATTTATGAAAAAATAAATGATAAATTGGACATTATTAAAATTTAAACATTTGCTCCATGAAAGCACAGTTAAGACAATAAAAGGACATGCTAAAACCGAAAGATAATATTGTAAATCATATGATAAATTTACAAAATATACCTGAAACTTTTTGAAAATCCACAATATGAAACAAATCAATTCAATGTGAGAAGAAGATCTGAGCAGACATCTCACAAAAGAAGATATAGGCAATATCTTATTTTATTGTGTTTCTCTTTATTGCACTTTACAGATATGTTTTTTTTTTTTTAACAAATTGAAGGTTTGTGGCAATCCTATATGGAGCAAGTCCGTCAGTGCCATTTTTCCAACAGCATTTGCTCAGTTTATGTCTCTGTGTCAAATTTTGTTAATTCTTGAAATGTTTCAAATTTTTAAATGTTGATATTTGTTACAGTTATCTGTGATTAGTGATCTTTGATGTTACTATTGTAACTGTTTTGGGGTGTCATTATGAGTGAAATTAATCAATAAAATATATGTTTTTGCTGCTCTACCAACTGGCTGTTTACCCATCTCTTTTCCTCTTCTAGGGACTTCTTATTTCCTGAACACAACAATATTGAAATATGGCCAATTAATAACTTTACAATGGAATCTAAGTATTCAAGTGAAAGGAAGAGTCACACGTCTCTCACTTTAAATAAGAAACTAAAAGTGATTAATCTTAGTGAGGAAAGCATATCAGAATTCAAGACATATTGAAAGATAAGCCTCTTGCACCAAACAGTTAGCCAAGTTGCAAACGCAAAGAAAAAGTTTTTCAAGGAAATTAAAAGTGCTACTGCAGGGAACACTTGAATGATAAAAAGGCAAAACAGCCTTAGTGCTGATACGAAGAAAGTTTTAGTAGTCTGGATTGAAGGTCAAATCAGTCATAGCATTTCTTTATTCCAAAGCCTAATTCAGAGCAAGGCCCTAACTCTCTTAAATTTTATGAAGGCTGAAAGAGGTGAGGAAGTGGTAAAAGAGAAGTTTAAAATTAAAAGGGGTTGGTTCATGAGATTCAAGAAAAGAAGCCATCTTCAACTATTGAAATACAAATAAATAAATAAAGCCTATACTTGACCAAAAAGCAAGTCAGAAAAATTTCTAAAGAATTTTATCATTGATTGTTGACATTAAAAATCATATTCTCTAATCAAAATGCAGTTAAAGATGTAATGGCCAAGTTAATCATATACCCATTACACAATCCTAAGTTTTATTTTGTCCTCTTAGCAGATACAGTAGCATATATTTTTGAAATAAATTGCAAAACTTTGTGATTTCCCTCGGCAATAATTTACTATTTTTATTCCCATTGACATTTTGTAGCTTACATTTTCTCTCTTCTCCCTAATATTTCTCTTCATTATTTCAAAATAAATTGACCTGGCTTTGATCTCTTTTTTAATTAACAAGGGTAAATATCTGTTGAGAGAATGTGACAATTCAAATTAATGATTTAGTCCATTTTTTTATACTTATTATTATCATGGTTTACATCCATGTCCTAATACCTGAAACATGTTTTCCTAATATCTGTTAATTTATTACTTTTATGTGAATTGTCAATCATGTTTCATTTCAGGAAAATGTCATCAATGATATGTAACTTTTTATTCCTTTGATAATATAAAAATCAATTTAAACCCCTTTAAACCATTATTAGGAAATTTTATGAACGAATCCACCCGTTCTAATTGTTACTCAAATTCTTTATTTCATTTTTACTTTTACTCAAGCAAAATAAATGATTAGTCAATTAATAAACTGTTTTTCAGAATGACTAATAGTAGAGATATGTGCTTGAAAACACACACACAGACATACATACTCACAGACACACTTACAGAATTTGTTTTCAACTTATATTTTGGATCTAACCTTCCGCTTTACCTGGTACAAGTGGTAAATCTAAGTATATTGTTTTATTATATGTGTCTTTATTTTTCATATCTCGTCTTTCAAGACTTCACTTATTTAGTTACATATCCAGTATTTAACCAAATACCTGTTTTTTCACTTCCTAGGGCTGCCACAACAAAATACCACAAATTGAATGGTTTAAAAAAAATGAGTTCTGGGACTCTGAGTGTTTATTCAGGCTTTCAACCCCTTCCCACCTTTCTTAATACTTCCTACTTCTTCAGCAGGCCTTGTGCCTCATAACCTGATCAGCTTTCAGCTGGCAGTTTGAACTCCTTGATAAAGAATATGCCTCAAGGTTCTACTAAATATCAGCTTCTCAGCCAAATGACCAAGCTCTTGTGATAAAGACCCTTCTGATAACACCTTTTTGTGCTTCATAAGAGAGAAGACAGATGCTAGTGATGATGTGACTGAAGCCCAATTGAAAAATTAATTACTGAACTCAGAACTCTATCCAACCTGAGCTAGTCTCAAGAGCCATTTTTTGTTAACATATGACTTAAGTGTTCCATTTCCTTCAGTCTTTATTATCCACAATTTCACTCAAAACCCGCTTCTCATGGCTCCTACAACACAGAAACCTATGGCTCAACTTTCCTAACAAGTTTAAAAGTCACGAAAGTCATTGAATGGCAGCTCATAAAACACCTTATCATGTTCCCTTCCATTGTTCTGTGTGTCACTTGACTCAGACTTGAGGGAGCACTGAACTGTTTATGAATATCCGTTTAAAACTTTCACCCCTCCATGTATGTCTTCTAAAGCATAAAATCTTGCTTCAGACTTCTGTTTTTTGTGTGTTTTTTTTTTCTACCTGTAATGAGGGGTTCAAAAAATAGATTCAAAATCAAACTTAGCCATCAATATCTCGAAAGGCTGGATTGATATAATGACAGTAAGTGATTATTTACATTTACTCACAGGGCTTTGATTCTGATAAAGTTTTATAAGTATAATAATAATAATAATAATAATAATAATGATAATAATAATAATAATAAAAGACTTCACTCATAGTAGATAATTCATCAACTGTGCCTTTTTATTTTTCTCAAATCTAAGCTCTGTCTTTTCTACCAGACCTCATCTACCACTTGAGATATGAGACATTCTTGAAAGGAAGTAGAGCAGTTTGTAGTATATTAAGCTGGACCTAAGACATTTGTTTCACTGTCCTTATGCCATAAAAGCTAAGAGGACTATATTTATGCCATAATATTGAAGTTTTATAAGTCTGTATAACAAAGGTACTTTGTGTGATTGATTTATCATACACTAAATTGGGAAAATGAAAGCATGATGTCAAGATAAGAAAGTTTAGTACAATCGAGTTATCATTTCTGAGCAACCAGAAGCAAGACATATTCTACATGGCTCTGAAAGCAATTTTATGGCATGAAGCCATGTAAAGAAAGATAAAAATAAAAGATGCAGACACACATACATGTACATCTCTGTGTATATGTATTTAAATATGCTCTATTTTCCATTTTAGAAGACAAAGCTCCCCGCAATAAGATATTGTTTTGGTGAGATGACAGTATGTTTGAGAACTCCTGGGCAATCTTATAAAAGCTCAGACTACCTGGATTTGAATTCTATTTCCTTTACTTGCTATCACTTTAACCATGGGGAAATGTCTCTAATTTTCCATTTTCTCATATTTATAGTGTCATTGAATGGATTCTGTAAGTAAAGGAATGAAAAGCATATAACACAATGCCTGGCAAAATATATGTACAATAAATGAGAATTACTCATTATTTCTTTATAGAAAATTCTCTCCTATTCCAACATCACAGCCAATTGAGAGTCATTTCTAGTACTGAGTTTCTGTATTCGTAATAACAGGTATCATCTTTGGTAGTACTAAAGTTCTGAAACACTCAACCTAAAGTGTTGTTTTGCCATGGAAAAGCCATATTGTCTCCAGATAATAAGGTCCATAAAGGTTGTACCTATCTTTTGAAACCAAAGAAATACAAAAATTAACTCCTGTAACATCTTTACATCAGAAAGAACTGATTGTAATTACAGGTAAGTGAGCATATTAGTGCATTATGTGTGGCTAGGAAAAGGTAAAGGTACGTAATTGCTAAACACAATTTTTGTGATTGTTATTTAGAAATTGGAATACTATTAAGTTGCAGAGGTCAACTATTTATAGTCAGGAGTACTGGTTTATTGTTCAGAACTACTTGGCATCAAACCTAACCTTGTCTATATACCAATAGAGTTATTAGTCTGAAATTCCCTTTAGTCTAATAAGAATTATATAATCCTGAGTTTGCAAAACAATTTTTGAGAAAGTAAAATAAATTTACAATTGTGTTTATCATTATTTCTAAGACCTGAAAACCAAGTGGTTGTTGAGATGGATCATTTCCTAATGGCTTCCTCTGCTCCTCTTTTCATCAGTGTCTTAGAGGTGCAGTTTTCTGGTTTGGGTTTTCTTTTTTTTCACTACACTAGTACTGCGTACAGAAAGAATGAGGCTTCTTCTCAATATAATTTCCTCACTTTAGATATTAGTTATAGGAAAGAATTGTCTTTCTCTCTGTCATACATAGATAACTAGTACATTTTTTTCCTTAAAAAAAGCTGTGTATGTGTTAAGTTTTGATATTCCAGGATTTGTTTAAATATTTGAGTGACAATAGAAAAGAATAGAAAATGTCTGCCTTTGTAGTATATCCAGTATACAGGGAGCTTCAGACATTAAACTAGGAAATAAATTAATAAATCTAATAATTTCCCAAGCACAAAATGTATTAAAAAAATAAATAATGCAAAGATATGATAGAAAGTGACTTTGTGGTTTTGATAGAAAAATTCTTCAGTTATGTCAGTAAAGTCCTTTCTATGAAAGTGACATTTAAACTAAAACTTATCTGATATCAAGGCACAAGCTATACAAAGTGTTGAGAGCAGTACACTCAAAATAGTCCTGAGGTGGGAAAATGCTCTGTGTGTTTGAGAAGCAGAAATAAACTTGGTGTGACAGGTGGAAAATGAGTGAGGAGAGATCTAAGAGATGATATTGGAGGAATAGAGCATATTACATAGAGTCTCGTCGAGTATGATACACAATTTGAATTTTGGTGCTAAAAGGCCATTGTATATCAGAGTGGAATGTCTAGAGGAACTGTTTTAGGGAGAGAATGCAGAAATGTTTAAGGAAATCTGTACTTGGCACTGAAAGATATAGCAAGTTAATATGTAAGCCCTTGTTCTCAATAATTTTCTTATGCTATCTAATATTAAGATAATGAGTTTGAAATACTGTTATGGACGCTTTCAGAGTTTGATGAACAAGTAAAAGTTTCAATTTACATATTATTTAAAAATTATGGCTCTTTCGGTTGAATTTTCTTTAAAAATATTTCACTTATTAACATAATTATTCTGAGGTAAATTTTCTCAAAAATTATTTTCATTTATTAACATAATTGTTCTGTGAGATAGTCAGAATAACTTTGTTTTTAATTTTTTAAGATCAAAATAAAGTGAAGACGAAGGAATTCTAGTACCTGGACCACATCAGATATAATGTTAAATCATAGCTTTTCTATTTCTCCCACATGCTAATCATATCATATGCCTTCTATGATTTATATTTATTTGGGACATCCCAATTACTTTTTCAGTGCTAATTATCTCATAAGATATAACATAATAGAATATAACAAGGAACTTAAAAATAGATTCAACTGTCATGTTTAATAACTTCTTCAGTCATAGTGTAGGAGGTATTCCTCAATAGTACTCTTCTTCTATGTACATTGTCTCTGTGAATTTTGTTTTTTGTGAATATCCATAAGTATTATTAAAGTTATAAGAATCTGTTCAAATATTAAAATTATCCCACAGCATATTGAGTTATATCAACAGAAGTAGAAATGATTTCTCTACCGTAGTAAACTGTTTTATGTAAAATATTCTGGAAACTATTTTTTCAGTATGGAAGTGGCCTTCACTTAGAAATTTATAAATATCATTTCCCAGCTGTGCTCTATGGAGCAGTATTTCAATGAGATATTATATAATTAAAATATCTTGATTATTTTTCAAATATCTGAAAAGCTCAAAGCCTTGCTCATTGGAAATAATTTGAGGACTAAGGGGGGAAAATTAGGTACTGTGAATGGTTTTAAATTTCTTAATCTATAATTTTGATAGAGTTTATAAAATGGGTATTATCTATTTATGTACCTACCTCTAGACTGTACTATGTATAAATGCAAAGAATGATTCAATGCCATACCTCATTAACTCAAGGAGAACTCTTCACTTCTCACTGCTGCCAAGGTCTGCTTATGTTTGCTTCTTTTGAGCACCTTTTATGTTTTAGAAAAGGAGTTTGCAGTTGGTTATAATCAGAGTATAGGTCATCTACTAGTCCAAATTTCAAAGAAAGAAAAAAATTATTGTTGCCAATGCTGTTCATTAAATAATACTTTATTTTTATTGCAATATTTTCTGTAATTTGTGGATTTCCCTTGGGAGCCCTCTATGAATCTGGTATAATTGACCGGCTGAATTCAGGTATTTTTGGACCTCTGACCTTAATGTTATTTTAATAGCAAGAAAAGTAACCTGGAACTCTATTTGGATTTGTGACACCTTCAGGGTTATAATTATTACAATGGACAATTTATCTGCCTTTAAGAAGTTCACAGTTTAATGTGGGAGACACATATAAATTGCTCTTCAGGCACCAAAATACAGAGAAGCATATTTTACACTGATTATGTGTATAGAACAGAAGGACTATTTCAACTGGTTATGATATTTGACTTTGATCATGCAGGATAAATAAACTTTTTATTTTTGCCATGTTCACTTAAATTTTAATAGATATTGCCAAACTGCCATCTACAGTGGCTATACCAATTTCCAAGAACAGATACCAATGAAGACAAATGACAGTATGAAGGTGGGGGGGATATATAAAACATAGGATCACTATCCAGAATAAAAGGAGCAAGTTTGAGCAAATGTTTGAGTGTACATGGCTATTTAAATGATCAGAGGAAAGTATGATAAAGGTTGGGACAAAAAGTGAAGATAGAATCAAGGAATGCTTTGAACAGGTAAGAAACACATTTGAGGGTAACAACATGTCTTGGCATTGAGAGAAAAGAGTAAGATGAAGAAAAAAGAAACATTTCTATGAGATAGAAATCATATTGGATCCTAAATGGGAAACCAAAAAAGAGAAACGTGTTTGGAAGGTGGTTTATGGTTTTAGAGACTGGTTCGAGGAATTAGTACACAGCTAAGTGAAGCAAGATAGGGCACAGTTGGAAATGAATGTATGTTGCTCAGTACAATTAATAGATTGGTTTTAAGATATAAATTTGGAAGTCATCATGGTATAGAAGATACATAGTAAGTTGAACAAAATGCACTTTAAAAAGGTTCCTGCTACCTTGTGGTTTGAAATCTTTCCTTTATATCTGAAAAAAAAAAAATAGTAAAAGATGTAGATAATGTCTTCAGAGACTTCCCGGGTGCTCCAGAGTAAGCCAGAGTAAGTGACCAGAGTAAGCCAGATACACAGCCAGGGACAGGATTCCAGAGTCAGTGAAAATCATCATGTGGTAAAAAAAAAAAAAAAAAAAAAAAAAAAAGGAACAGTGAGTCCGCTCTGGAATGAACAAGATAAACAAGGTATTCAGATAGTATTTCTGAGTCCATGAAGTGGTAAACATCATACTCCATTTGAGGGTTTCTAATGTTGTCTGCAAGTCCACATCAATGTGAATGTGGAGCATTTAGCTGAGCACAAGACCAGGCCATTGGCTTCTGCAGAGGCATTTCTTTGACCATAGTATTCATGCATGGCAGAAATTCAGTAATCTTTCCTCCCCCTAGTGTCCACTTTACATCTGTGCCAGCAGGGCTGCTTATTTTAACTAACAAAATGTTGGTTAAACCTCAGGAGAGAGTATCTTAATACAGTGACAGAGTAGCATGTCATGGATGTCAGGCATTAATAAACACTTAGATACATAACAAGCAGGAACTTTAGAGAAAAAAGAATTTCCCACTAGTCAGAGCAGGTGATAAGTAGTTTAATCATTGCTCTGTACAATATTATTGTGGATGGGAGAGTGTTTATTTTTTATAGGTTGGTTATTCCCATGTCATAATGTTAATAAGTACTAGGATAGGGGATTTTTCTTTATAATGAAATTTATAGTCTATCCAGAAATTTTCCTAGAGTACTATGCATAAAATAAAGTGGAATATTGTTTGTATCATTCATTAGGAAGTCATAATACAAAAGTAACAGAAAACTTTTTTTTCTTTAAGAGTATTCATTTTACAACTTACAGTTTTGACAGAAATGAGTTAACATATATGTATATATGTATATACATGAGAGAGAGACTTCTGGGAAAAATGATGTTACATTTGATGATTATTCAACAAATTTTTAAATTGAAAAAGGAGACTGGAGATGTATTCATAGCATTTACAAAACAATTTATATCTATTAAAATTCTGAAGGTACTTTAGGAAAATGCTATTAATTGGTTTCCCTTAACCACCAAATGACATCTTTTCTGACTGCTGTCAAAGCAATATAAAGCATCCTGGGATAGGTAGTCATATACATTGCTAGCTCAGAGACAGAAAATGATAATGTCACAGAAGATACCTAGGATATACTTTACAAACAGAGAAAAAAATAACATTTTTATACTTCTTATAAGACTTAACAGCATAAAAATGTCTTCAGAGGAATTATTATGAATGAAAGATTAAATTAAATTTATTCATCCATTGTTACCAGTGAATTTGATTTTCTAGACATTAACATGAAAAAGTCTTTTCCAGTCTTCTTATAAGCAAAACATGATAGGAATAATTTTAATAAAATACTGAGTGTAATTCCTGAACAGAAAAAAAAAACAAAAAACTAAGTATTCTCAGGAGTTATAGCATTGAAATATTGGTACATTATCTCAGGCCATTTGTGGCAAAATACACTGGGGTTTTTGTTAAAATGTATGTCCCTGGTCTCCACTTTCTCCTATTCAATTAGAATATTTATGAGTAAAAAATAGAATGTTTTTATAACAAGCTGGTAATATGATTCTCATATACCCTAAGACTTGAAAACTGCTGATATAAAGATAGATTGTTGTTATTATTGACTTGTTTTCCTACTGTTTTTTTATAACATAATATGGATTGAATATAAATCTTGGAAAAACATATTCTATAAAATGCGACTATCCTAAGCATATAAGATGCTCAATTATGATGCAAAGGTTGCCATTAAAATAAACATGTGAGGTGTCTTAAGAAACCATCTAGGTGGAAGACTGATTGAGCTATGAGAAAGAGCAAGAATGACGTAAACAAATCTAATTTCAGTTTGCAGGTTGGACAAAAGTGCTGATGGTAGGAAAAGAGAAGGAGAAGAAATGTAGAAGTGTTGGTCAGAGTGTGCTTCTTTAAAAAATGGGAAAAATAAAATACTACATCAGCAAAGTTCAAGGGTAGAGACAGGAAATGTAGGAAAAATCTGCAAATAAGGAAATTAACAACAAAAGATGCAGAAAGTGAAAAAGAATCGATGAGAGAACTTTTATAGTATATGAGAATTAAAGGGCAATGAAACTCATGCATCATCAAATTGTCATTAATTTGGGAATAAATTAGAGAGACCTGAAAAACGAGTGACTCTAATGTTGAGTGTGGAATGTTGTAAAAGTTATAGCACTATGAGAAATGTTGTAGTAAGTTAGGACATAGAAAATGTGGCCTAAATTTGGGAAATATATTGTGATATTATAATATTTTGCTTCAGCAACTAACAAAATGTGCATTAAATAGAATAGTCTCCTTTGTATAACAGTGAAGTCTATCCTGGGGGCTTGCTACCAGAAAGTTGAGTTATAGAAATACTATGGTTTGCAATAAATTTCTTGAATAGAGAATGTCCTGGCATTTAGGGGCAATTAATCCTCTACAGGTGAGAAGGCTATATTTTATAAGGCAATGACTAAGAGAATAACAGAGTCTTCAGAACTAAATTCTGGAACTTAACTGCATTTCTACCTAGCTCCTTCGTGGATCTATCCATAAATATTTGAAAAAAAAATCTCCAGATTATGAAACACTATCTAAACTCCGGATTATGAAATACTATCTAAACTAATAACTAGACATAACAAAGTTCAACAGTAGTGTTTGTAAAAGAAATAGAGCTTCAAAGACATGGGTGCTGATTATCAATTTGCATACTTTTAGTCATCATGCAGTTTGTGTTGTGTGTATCTGATAGAAATATAATAATATAATTCATATCATTGGACCTATGAGTAGTAACTAGACTGCTTTACAAAAATTGACATCGAATATATGAAATTAAATTTGACTTTATTTTGAGAAAATAATGAACAGAAATTGTGAAGCCTGGTGTCTCTTTTATGAAGGTGTTTGAAGTTGATGGGTGTATATAACTGCTAATGATAAAAAACCATTTTACATCATAGTTGTGCTATAGGCACATTATTCATCATCAAAAGATCAGTCTATTTAATTCATAGGTACTGAAAAGTATACAGAAAAGGAATTCTGAATAACATACCTGTTGGGCCTCAGTTTAAAGACATCTCACTTTCCTTAAAAAGCCATTATAAAACCATAATGAAGTTTTTACTTAAATTAATCTTCTAATTCTCTCCAACACAAGTATCTTGATCTTCATAGGAATAGGAAATAATCCCAGTAAATGGATTTTTTTATAATCAAATTAAACTATAAAATAATAGGCATGCTCACATACAAACAGAATTCACTATTAGGGCCATTTGATATTTGCTGTTATATTTTGATTATTTCAGTCTGTCCCTAGAATTTCAGAAAGATGTTAAAGTCATTTACTAGAGTGGGAGACTGAAGAAAACATGTACATCTTTAAAATAAAAAAAAATTTAGGCTTGGGGCAAAAATAAGCCCGGATACCCATTCTTGTGGGTTATGTGCCGTTGAATGGGCTCCAGCCCATTTCTACTTACATAAAATTTTTGGATTTTAATCCTAGGCAAATAGCCCATCTTTTAACTCATTTGCTTAGACTAGGAACTTAATAGCATAAGGGGACTTCTTTTCTTGTTTAGGTAAATCTCTTAATACTTTATCATACCTTTTATGAAGATATTGTAAAAAATATCTCTAAAAACACACTGAATAATATTTCCACTTATAGTGTAATTAAATTATGTATTTCAGTAAACTTTGTATTATAAAATGTTTTTGATTATACTTTGGAAAAGAAGTAGAAAATATTTTTCTTTTCTACAACTCTTTGAACAGGGATTTTGCACACATTTATTTCTGCTTATATAACAAAAACACTTTGAGATACCATATGAACAGAAATGAAACACATTACAAAAAATAAAAACCTTAAAGCATACTCTCTACAGAAATTTTTATCAAGAAAATGTAAAATAATTTTGTGTCTTGTTTCAAAAAGCACAAACTTCCTAACACAGTAAAATTAGATTTTTTTTTTTCTGAGAAAAAGTGATTACAATAAAATTAGCCTAAATCAAATGAACATCTATTCAGAAATAATATATGATTAATACAATCAATAAATAGAAAACCCGACTTAAAAAAAGTATGAAAATAAAGTTTGAAAGTATAAAAAAAGGTAGAAATTGATAAGTTGGTTAATATAATTTCCAAAATCGCTGAAAACTTGTTTTTATAACAGTAATACGTGATAAATTTAATAGTGAAATTACACATTTCTCTATTATCTATCATCCATCTATCATCTATCTATCATCTATCTAATCTATATTGCTGCAAATGAAATATATCATGCAAAAATACTTGACCTTTACAAAACATTTTTTTCTATGCAAAACAAAAAAAAATTATCACAGGTATAAATTATTATCATTAGCATTATTTTTCTATTGACTTTTATATTGTATTTACAAGAATGAGACTGAGAGCTATCAAATTTATGTAGTTTGTTAACATAGCAGGAACATACTTTGTCAAAATGCATTTGAGGGTACGGTTGGCAGGACAATAATTTATATAAATCACAAATGAAAAAAATGACTTTTTTTTCAGATGAAATAATGAGAGTACCAACTGTTTCTGTAGAAGTTATATGAATGTTTATGCATACAAACGTGTATACATATATATTTGTATACACATAAACTCAATTTAGCAAAATAGACACTAAGTAGAGTGTATAAACTAAATGACATATTAACATAGAATCTCTTAAACACACTTACCTGGCTTGTCTCTTGTCCTCATACTTACTGATAGAATATAAAAATTATATAATATTCCTATATATTAGTATATAAGAATTGAACTAACTTTTAATTCACTCTCCCTCTATCTACCCGTGTTTTTCCTAAAACGCAAATATGATTAAATCATTCCTCTCATGAAATCCATGAGTGATGTTCTATTGATTTAGAATAAAATCCATAGTATTTAGCAAGGCATAGAAACCATTTTATGATCTGACTGCTGCATAAATCTGCTGAGCTTATTTATTGCAACACATATAAAATATGCATATGTATATATACATTCATATTTATAGCCTAAGAAGTATATTCTCACACTTACTCTTTACACAAGTCCTCTGTATTATCCAGCTAATGTATCTTTTAAACTTAAAAAGAATCATCTTGAAAGGCAAAATTTTTGGAAGTTTTGCCACTGATTATAATTTAACTGGCCTGTCTCTTCGTATTTATAGCATTGTCTAAATATTAGCATACTATTTTTAAATTAATTTACATTACTCCTACCCCCCAAAATGATGTGTTGTATGTCTTATTAAATATTCCAGTGCCAGAAACAGCAAAGATACTCTAAAATATGTGAACAATGTAAATTTATATTTATTGAACATCTCATTTTCTCCTCAAAACAGCTATCTGGCTGATTATTATCCTTGTAATTTTACAGATGAAAAAATACTTATTTAAGATCACATTAATAATTGGAGTTACTAATATTTGGACCCAATTTTTGATAATCCCAAAGTTCTCTTTATGCTATATAACATTGCTAAATTATGTGGCTGAATAAAATTTAGAAACTTATTTTACTCATGATGCTATTGCTTCACTGGACAATAATCTTTCAAAGGCAATATTAAAGAGGCAACTCTTCCATAATTTTAAACTATATGTTGTTTTCAAAATCATAATACATTTTAGGTAAGACAAAACCGTAGTCGCGGTTGGAGGCAGTTAATCAAGGCTGATCCAGTTATCTATTCTTGGTTTATGATGAATTAGCTCTTTTACCATGGATATTTGAGCAAAGTTGTTTTATTCACCAACTGATGATTTATTTTGGGTGATCTACTTGTCCAATGAAGATTTATTACAGAGAATCCACTACCCAGTGTGATTAAATATGTGCAGTGGCTTTCCCAGAGATAAGCAAAGAAAACTGAAACACAAATGCACACCTTATCCTAATCTGAAATCACTGAACCTAAGTAAAAATCAAGAAAATAAGGTCATATCTTGTGAAATTATAGGCAGCCCTTTGCAATACTGTATGTTTTCATTATTTTAATACCTTTTTTTCATAATGAAATTGTGTAATTATTAAAATATTTTAAATATTAGTAGACTAATATATTATTTTAAATAAAATATAGAACATATGATGTTCTAATATATATTAATTCCAAAATTTGTAAATGATTTCATGTTTAATTATTATGTGAATTAACTTCAGTATGTGAGCCGATTAATGGTTTCTATAAATGTGTATTTAAGATTAAGAAAACATTTTATTTTTATTTTATCTATTTTTTTAACAGAATTGATTGATTCTTGTTATTTGTTAGCTGTTATTGTATATTTTCTTTTCTCAAAAAATCACACCTGTACACCAGTCCCCCCTGAGTAGCATGATAAAATCCTACATTGTACTGCCTGGAATGTGAATTATCTCTTTGTTTGGAGTATGCCCTTCACATTAGTCACTTAGTAGCTGCCTCAGTTATATTGGAGTGCTTGTATTCAAGTAACTTATTTTACATAACAATGCCATATTTATATAACTTTTATTACAGTGTATTATAATTGTTCTATTTTATTATTATTTATTGTTGCTAACTTTTCCTGTGCCTAATTTATAAATTAAATTTTATTATAGGTATGTGTGTATAAGAAAAAACATAATATATAGGGCTTGAAATAGCCACAGTTTTAGGCATCCACTGGGAGTCTTGGAATATATCGCTCAATAGATAAGAAGAGGGGGACTACTGTATTTCCATTTTTATGTATTTTCTCTCTATTATACATATCTTCCATTTCTCCTTATAGAATTTTATATAATTTTTAAAGATCATTTTCTCCCTCAAATTTTTAGAATCTTTTTTGGTTCCTTTTAAAGATAGTTCTATTCTAAATATTTTCCCCTTATATAGTTAGTTATTCCTTTAAAGCTAAGTTAGATACATTAATAACTACTATAAGAGTTGATTATTAACTTACTAGCAATGGTCAATGATCAGACATAGACAGCTTGTCAAGGATGATTTCATGTGATATATGATCACAAAGCTCTAAAGAAATCAATATATATTGTCTCTATTTATTCCCTTTGTCTATCTGATCTTTTGATCTACTATAGGAGAATACTAACTGGAATTAGTATAAATTCTCTTCAGAGCACTGCTAATCACTCCAGTTATTTATGTTTGCCTAACTGACTGCAATTTGATTTATGTTTTATAATTCTTCTCAAGGTTCCATGTTATGCTAATCTATCTTCAATTCCTATGTCCATGTATGTACCTATGTTTGTATTTTTTTAAGACAATTTTTTAGAGTAGTTTTAGGTCTACAACAAAATTAAGGGAAAATTAAAATTACAAAATTAAATAACAAAAAATTAACAGAAACTTCCCAAATACTCTCTGCCCTGGCATTTTGTTACAATAATGAACCTACTTTGACACATTATTATCTCATTAATTAAAATGCTAATCTCTTCTAAAGACAAACTCATAGACACACTCAGAGATACTATTTTACCAGACATAGAGGTGTGACAACATACTCTGCCTGGGCATCAATTAGTCAAGTCAAGTTACATTAAATTAACTATTGCAAGTGCTTTAGGAAAAACAATACTTGAAATAAATTTTGTAGTTTTCTACCTATGAATGTGGCTATCTGAGGAAGTGTTGGCAGGCATAATTACATTAGCCTGTAATCAATCATGAGGGAAAATGTTAAAAGATGAAGATGGCTAAGCACAGATATAGAAAATAATCTTGGAATTTAATGATCTAACAATGTTCCTGGTTTACCCATCCTTGACAATATACAATTTCCGTATTTCTTGTCATGTGAGATAATCTTCATCTTATTATTTGTTTAAGTGGAACCCAAGGAAATCCAACTGATCCAAATGTCTGTATATAAGGTAATAAAAAATACATATATAGTTTTTCTTCAGAAATCTTTCGCTTTGGATAAAAAAATTGAGTAGATTGTCTATGTATTAACAAGAATAGGTCATGTTTTTTATATGAATGAAAAATCAGAACTTATAATACATTTATATAAACACACATACCATATGCATCAATAATATGTTTCCTAAAGCATATAAAATCTGTTTTATATTTATGCATATAATATGCCTTAGAGAGTATAGAAAATGATTTAAAGAAATATACACTAAATAAACAATGGCAAATATGTTTACAAAGCATGATGATGACTAGGATGGAGTTATTCAAAGTTGCCTTAATACTGATCTGCCACTTATGAAATATTTAAAATACAAAACATATTAATGTAAAATGGTATAATTAAAATAATTACAGAAAAATAAAGGACAATTTTAAATATGTTAGATACCATAGTTAAGAAAGATGAAAACTCTTCAAGATAAGTATGTAGTAGAAGATATATGCATAGCAGATTGTACACTACAGAATGCTTAAGGCAGAGAATAGGGTAGGAAGAGAACCTTCTTTATGTTCTAGGGAAGCAAATGTTTCTAATTCTCTGCATAAATGTGTGACGACACACCCTGTCTGAGCTATCGGGAAAGGCAAAGCATGCCTGACTTTTAGTCATCCATTAACCTCTGCCCATCATTAGCCTCTTATTTAATATTAGCTTAAAATACCCCAGGCTATATTCGTTTTCAATAGTTGAAAAAAATTCAGTGTTAACATGAAACAAGTTGGTAATGTAATAATTTAGTTATTATTTAATACACTAATGGAGCAATTTACTAAATGGTACCCTAGACACCTAAGAAATTAATTCATTTTTTAAAGAGCCTAAATTAATCCCAGAGTGTAGTTAATAAACTTTAAATCAATATTTTAACATTTCTATAAATTGTGGAAGAAGTTAATTCTTGTTAACAAATTTAGAGGAAAGAAACTTTGTTCCATCTTTGTTTAAATTTCACTTTTAAACATTAACTGTTAATGTTTTATTATGACTTTATTGATTGGCACAGTTTTTTCAAGCTAATAATTTGTTAATACTGTTTAAGTTGTGGGCAAAAATAAATAAATTATTACTAGCCTCATGCTCATGGTATTATCTTATAGGCTAAACTGGATTCCTGCAGCTCAATTGATAAACCTATTTTAAAGTTGTTTAAGGGAATATGAATTCTGCCACAACTTCTTTCTGAAAACTTTCTGCAAGTATATTAATTAAAATGTGCATGCTGCAAATGGTTTGATTCATGTTAGGCAGAGAGACAAAGTTATGTCAGAATAAAGTAAATACAATTAAAAACATCTCTAATAAGGAAAGAGGTAGATGTAATTATTTACATAATTAAAATTAATGCAATTCTAATATTTAACAACCCTTTCATGTACGTGGTGATATATCAGTCTTGCCCTAATTATTTTTTACCTTATTTTGATTTTAGAATTTTATGTGTCACAATTTCCCCATCTGCAGTTTTAAAACAATGAAATATAGAGGTTTTCTAAAATATTAATATCCTACAATGTAAATTTATATAAAAGCTTCAAATTTTGTTTGGTTTCTGTTTGATTTTTGAGGTGGATCTAATTCTCTTTCCACAACGTATTCTCCACATCAGAGATATCAATTTTCCAGGCCGCAGGCCCACCTTGAAAAGTTGGAATTGCCAGCCTCTACAGTAGTGTGAGCCAATTAAAAACAAACAAACAAATCCTCTCTCTCTCTGTTTCTCATACACATGCACACATATATGTATGCACATAACGAAGATCTCATATAAATACATATGTATTCTATTCATTCTGTTTCTCTTGAGAGTTCTGACTAATACAGAAACTAGTATTAAAGATTCTTTCAAAAATTTTAGAATAGTATTTAAATGGCTTATTATGACTAATACAACCTTTTATGTTCTTTCTAATGTATCTATTTTCTGTGCCTATTCTCTCACCATATATATTTAATAGAATTAGACCAAAATATTTGCCATTCTTGGCATCCTATTCTTTTGTTTGTCATTGTTGGTTCACTGTGTTCACATTTGTTTTGTCATTCATTTATACATATAAAATACAGCTTTGAGGAACTACTATTTTCTAGAAATTAAACTGAGCTAAATGCTTGGAAAAGTAAGCTATTCACTTGCTATGTACATGCTAGGCAGAAGGAATACATCTTACCAATTTTGGTCATACCCGTAAAATTTGATAACCACTAGCTGCATGTCTTTAAGGAACACTTGAAATGTATCTAGTCTAAATTGAGATATGCTGTCATTATAGAATTCACACTGGATTTCAAAGACTTAGTAACAAAAAGATAATTAAATACTATTAATTATTTTTTTTTTACCATTTATTTTTTAACGTGGCTATTTAGAAATGTAAAGTTACATTTAATATGTGACTTAACATCTATGACTCTCTGACTTCTTTTGGGTAGTGCTAGATCATCCTCCCTTCTCCATCATTCATACCTTTCTCAGACATTATATGAGATTTACTTCATTGTGTGTCAATCTATATATCAATAGTTATGATGTTACATTAGAAATATTGAAATATATTCTCTATTTCCTTTCAGCAAACATTATCACTTGCACATGTTTGGCAAGTAGTAGTTACTCAAGAAATGTTTGCTAAATTCATCTGGTTAGTGAAAAAAGCAGTGCATATTTTACATTTGAGTATAAAGGATTTGTAGAAACATTTCAAGTCACTTTATTTTTCTAATTAAGGAGTTTTTTTTTTTTTTTTTTTTTTTCTGTATGAGTCCTCATTCTATGTATTCTTCAGACAGTAGTCTGGATATTTGCTTCAATTACCGAAAAATGACTCATGCCAATTTAATTTCAATTTCATCAATTCTGCAATTATGTATTCAGCACCTAAACTATGTGTCAGGCTCTGTTTTAAGTGGTGGAGGTAAGATAGTGAACAAGAGAGAAAATACCCTTGCTCCCCTGGACTTAAAGTCTAGATGTAATATACAGGAAAGGATAAGAAAACAAATAATTTAATCTCAAGGGCTTCAAAGACAATAAAATAAGAGAGTAGCTTTAGATTATATAATTAGGAACAGCTTTTCTAATGAGTTGAGGTATGAGCTGAGAACTCTGTAATAAAAAGGAATAGCCATACAATGCTGTGGATGCATATTATTATAGATGGATGAAAGAACAATTGTAGGAGTCCTGAATCATGAATAGGCTTGGTACATATGAGGAATAGGGAAGAAATCGACATGGCTGAAGTAAAGAAGATGAGAGTGAGTAGAGTAGGAAATGAGGTCAGTTAAGTAAACATTCCCAGTTCAAGTACGATCTTGTGCATAAGGCAAGCAGTGTGGATTATTTTAAAAGGGCAATGAAGTCATTAGAGTGTTCAATATATGCAAGTGACTTGATCTTATGCCTATGCTTAATATATTACTCTGTTGCATAAAGAATAGATTTTAATGCAGTAGATATAATTTGTTAGAATCTGACAGATCATTTAACAAGATGTTTTAGCTACACAAAAGATGATGTCCTTGGAAAAGAAAGTTGCAGTGAAGATGAAAACAGATATTGTGGTTTTTGTACATCATTTTGATCTTTGCTCTATACATAGTATCTGACTTCTAGTAAACAATAATAGCTATTTTTTCTGACCAATATATAAGTACACTTAAAACACTTTAAATATATATGTTACTTCAATTCATTATTAATAACTGTATTAGGCAAATATTGTATTTTTTTTTCCATTTTATAGAACAAAATGCTAGAAGTTGTTTTTTTAACTTTAAGTTGTAGAGTTATTGGAATGAAATTCCTCAGACGATTTGAAACTATAACACTACCTGTTATTTGCCAAAGGTCTTATTAAATGAACAAATTTAAATTTGAGGACCATACTTAAAATTTATGTACTGTGATCTACATATGCAGAAATCCAACTTTAAGCATTTTGTCATGGTTTAGAGGAACAGGAGATGCAATCTAGGCCTTCTCTCATTTGAACTATTACATATTACTATTTCTGCTGTTTGGCCTGCCTTGTATTGCTATAAATATCTTGGCGAGGCACTCAGTTCTCATGGTTAAGTGGGCCATGAGGCATAGTCTCCCTTAAGTTTCAAATTCTCCCTTAAAATATCTCAGATCCTTGTAATCTCACAATAAGACTTTCCTTTTCGGTGAGTAAGCTTCTAAAGGGTTAGAGTCCTTGCTCTCTTTTCTGAATTTAACATGTATATCAGTGCATCCCTAAGGCTTCCAGATTTCTTCATATACTCCCATCCCTATGCCAAGCATAATTATACCTTTACACCATGTATGACAGGAATTTTCTTTATGACATACCCCATGTGACTACTCTATGAGTAAACAAGCTTTCTGAATTCTCTGCTATCTGGCATACTGAAATACCCTGATTTTTCTTCCTTAAGGTAATTTTTAAAGTTCCCTTGTTTTTAAAATGTTTTTATAAATAAAAACTGAGCAGTGATTTATAGTTTTCTCAGCCAAAATAATGTCTAACATCCTTCTTTGATTTTTATTTTTCAATTAGAGTTGATATTTAATATTGTTTTATATTAGTTTCAGGTGTATAGCATAGTGGTTAGATATTTATATAATTTACAAGGTGATCCCCTGAATAGTCTAGTATATATCTACCTGACACTATTGCCATTATTACAATATATTGACTGTTTGCATTATAATGTACCTCAATCCCCATGACTATTTCATAATTACCAATTTGTACTTCTAATCCCTTCCATTTTTTCATCCAACCCTGCCAACCCTACTCCCATTTGGCAATCACCAGTTCGTCCTCTGAATCTATGAGTATGTTTCCATTTTGTTAGTTAGTTTATTTTATTCTTTGATTTCATATATAAGCAAAATCATATGGTATTTGTTATTTTCTGACTTATTTCACTGAGCAAAATACTCTCTAGGTCCATCTATGTTATTGAAAATGGTATTTTTCTTTTTTTAGAATGAGTAGTACTTCATTGCATGTATGTACCACATCTTCTTTATTCAATAGTCAATTGACGACACTTAGGTTGCCTCATATATTGGCTATTATAAATAATGCTGCAGTAAATGTAGAGGTGCATATATCTTTTCAATTTAATGTTTTGTTTTTCTTTGGATAAATATCCAGACGTGGAATTGCTAAGTCTTAAGGTAGTTCTATTTTGAAATTTTTGAGGAACCTCCAAAATATTTTCATTAGTGGCAATAGCAATTTGTGCCGGAGCCCGCCCGTAGAGATCGAACAGCACCTGAAAGAGTGGGGTGAAGCCAAAGGGAAAAAAAAGGAGACAGAAAAGTTCGTATGGGAGGGCGTACAGTCAGAGCTACAGCAGCCTCGAGTTTATTTTGCAACTCATATTTATACCCTACTGAGTGCATGAGAAGCAAAACACCTCTAAATAACAACCAATCACTGAAACTCTGTAGCTATTCAAAAAACATTCTGTTTCCCGCCCCCACACCAGGTGGGGGGGGGGGGTTCTCTTTTCTCAATGTCCTTGCTAACACTTGCTTGTTGATTTATTGATGATAGCCATTCTGACAGGTGTGAGGTGATTTCTCATTGTGGGTTTAATTTGCATTTCTCTGATAATTATTGATATTGAACATCTTTTCATATGTTTGTTATTTTAGTGTTGAGTTGTATGAATTCTTTATAAATTTTGTATATTAACTTATCAAATGTATTATTGGCAAATATTTTCTCCCATTCAGTAGAATGTCTTTTCATTTTATTGATGGTTTCCTTTGCTGTGCAAAAATTTTTAGTTTGATGTAGCCCCATTTCTTTAATTTTCTTCTGTTTCCCTTTCCTGAGGACATATAGCAGAAAAAAATATTACTAAGAGCAATGTCAAAGAGTTTGCTGCCCATGTTTTCTTCTCTGGGTTTTATGGTTTCAGGCCTTACAGTTAAGTCTTTAATCAATTTATTTTTGTATATGGTGTAAGAAGGTGGTCCAGTTTTATTTTTCTGCATGTATCTGTTTAGTTTTCCCAACATCATTTATTAAATAGACTATCTTTACTACATTGTATATTTTTGCCAGTTTTGTCATACATTGAAGGACTACATAGGTGTGGATTTATTTCTGGGCTCTCTATCCTATTCCACTGAGTTATGTGTTGTTGTTGTTTTCCAGTACCATACTGTTTTGATTAATATAGCCTTATAGTATAGTTTGATAACAGGTAGCATGATACCTCTAACTTTGTTCTTCTTTCTCAAGACTGCAGTGGCTATTTGGGGTCTTTTATAGTTTCACATAAGGTTTAGAATTATTTGTTTTGTTTTAATTCTGTAAAAAAATGCCTTTGGTATTTCGATATGGATTGCATTGAATCTATAGATCACTCTGGGCAATCTGGACATTTTCACGATGTTAATTCTTCCTATTCATGAACACAGTATATGCTTCCACTTATTTGTATCTTAAATTACTTTCTTCAGAGACTTATAATTTTCCAAGTACAGGTCTTTTACCTCTTTGATTAAATTTATTCCTAGGTATTTAATTGTTTTTGATCCCATTGTTAATGAAATTGTTTTAATTTTTCTTTATGTTAGTCCATTATTGGTATATCGAAATGCTACTGATTTTTGAATATGAATTTTGTATTCTGCTACTTTACTGAATTGATGCATCAGCTTTAACAATTTTGAGGTAGAATCTGTAAGGTTCTCTAAATAGTATCATGTCATCTATTATTAATGCTAGTTTTACTTCTTCCTTACAAATGTGGATGCCTTTTATTTATGTTTCTTGTCTGAATGCTGTGGCTAAGACTTCCACTACTATGTTGAATAAAAGTAGTGAAAAATGGACAACCTTGTCTTCTTATTTGTTATCTTAGTAAACACTTTCAGCTTTACCCTGTTGAATATGTTAGCTATGGATTTGTCATATATGGCCTTTATTATGTTGAGATATGTTCCCTCTATTCCCATTTTGCTGAGAGTATTTTCACAAATGGTTGCTCGATTTTGTCAATTTTTTTCTGCATCTATTGATACAATCATATGATTTTTATATTTTAATTTGTTAATGTAGTGTATCACATTAATTGATTTGTAGGTATTAAATCAATCTTGCATCCCATGAGTAAATCCCACTTAAATATGACACATAATATTTTTAATGTGTTGCTGAATTCAGATTGCTAATATTTTCTTGTAGGATTTTTGCATCTGTGTTCATCAGGAATATCGGCTTATAATTTTCTTTTTTCTTAATGTCTTTGTCTGGTTTTGGAATCAGGGTAATGGTAAAATAAATTTAGGAGGCTTACCTCTTTAATTTTTTGAAATAGTTTGAGAACAGGTGCTAATGTTTGGTAAAATTTACCAGTGAAGCCATCGGGTCTAGGGTTTTAATTTGTTGGAAGGTTTTAAATTACTGATTCTATTTTGTTAGTAATAATTAGTCAGTTCTGATTTTTAGTTCCTCTTGACTCAGATTTGGGAGATTGTACATTTCTAGAAAGGTATCCATTTCTTTCAGATTGTCCAATTTGTTGGCATATAATTGTTCATAGTATTTTCTTACAATCCTTTGAATTTCTGTGGAGTCAGTTGTCATTTCTTCTCTTTTGCTTCTGATTTTATTTCTTTACATCCTTTCCTTTTTTTCCTCGAAGAGTTCGTTTAATAGTTTATCAATTTTATCTTTTTAAAGAACCAGTCTTTAGTATCATTGATTTTTTGTATTAAATTTTTAGACTCTATTTTATTTATTTCTGCTCTGTTCTTTATTATTTCTTTTCTTCTACTTACTTTGGACTTTGTTTGCTGTTCTTTTTCTAGTTCCTTTAGGTATGAGATTAAACTATTTATTTAAGATTTTTCTTGATTCTTGAGGTAGGCCAGTATTGCTATGAATGTCCCTCTTTGGACTGAGTTCACTGTGTCCCATAGATTTTGAGTTGTTGTGTGTTCAGTTTCATTTGTCTCGAGGTATCTTTTGATTTCTTTCTTAATTTCATTGTTTAGTAGCATATTATTTACCTTTTATGTGTTTGTGTGTTTTTTAGTTTTTTTCTTATAATTGATTCCTATTTTTTATATATTTGTTTTTTGGGAAGATGCTTGATATGATTTCAGTCATCTTAAATTTATTGTTTTGTGGCCTAATGTGCTTTATCTTGGAAAATTTTACATGTGTACTCAAGAAGAATGTATATTCTGCTGCTTTTGGGTGAAATGCTGTAAAACCATTGATTAAACCTATCTAATCTAGTGTGTCACTAAAGGCCACAGTTTTCTTATTGATTTTTTGTCAGGAAGGTCTGTCTATTGCTGTCAATGAAGTGTTAAAGTCTCCTACTATGACTGTATTACTGTTGACTTTTCCTTTATGTCGGTCAATATTTGCTTTATATATTTAGGTGTTCCTATGTCGAGTGCATAGATATTTACTAGGGTTATGCCCTCTTTTTAGATTGATCCCTTTATCATTATTTGATGTCTTTCTTTGTCTCTTTTTATAGCCTTTGTTTTAAAGTGTTTTATTTTTTTCTGATATAGCTATTGCTACCCCAGGTTTTTTTCAATTTTCATTTGCATGAAATATCTTTATTCATCTTTTTTACTTTTATTCTATGTGTATCTTTTAATCTGATGTCTCTTGTAGGCAGCAAGGCAGCACATGTATGAGGCTTATTTTCTTACCCATTTGGCTACCCTATGTCTTTTGAAGCACTTAATTATTTTACATTTAAAGTGAATATTGATAAGTACATAGTTATTGTCACTTTATTCATAATTGTGTTATTTTTTTCTTTCCCTTTTTAAATAAAATTCTTTCAAAATCTTGTCATAGTATTTCAATTTTAATTGATAACCATGCCGATAGAATAGTCTGGATGCAGGTAGGTCCTTGCTTTTTATCATTTTGACTATTTTGTGTCAATTCTTTCTGGCCTGCATAGTTCCTATTGAGAAAATCAGCTAACATTCTTTTGGGAGTACACTTGTGAGTAACTATCTTTTTCTTACTGCTTCTAGGATTCTCTTTGTCTTTAACCTTTGCCACTTTAATTATGACGTATCTTGTGTCTATTTGGGTTCACCTTATTTGGGACTCTCTGTGCTTCCTGGACTTTTATATCCATTTTCTTCACCGGGTTATGAAATTTTGCAGTCATTATTTCCTCAAAAATGTTCTCAACCTCTTTCTTTCTCTCTTCTCCTTCTGGAACTCCTGTAATGCAAATGCTGTTATGCTTGATGTCCCAGAGGCTCCTTAAAGTTTCCTTATTTTTTAGAATTATTTTTTCTTTTTGCTGTTATAATTGGGTGTTGTCTGCTACCTTGTCTTCTAAATTGCTGATTAAGTCCTCTACTATATCTAATCACTGTTGATTCCTTTAGTGTCTTCTCATTTGATTTATTGTATTCTCCAGTTTATGATATTCTTTCCATGAATACCAAGTTTAACTTCTGCGTGACTCGTTCTTTTCTATGGTTCCTATGTTCTTTTTTGTGCTTACTGTCTCTTTATTGAAGTTTTTACTGAGCTCATTTATTCTCCTCTTAAGTTCATCGAGCATCCTTATAATTAGTATTTTGAATTCTGTGTCTGGTAGGTTGCTTGCCTCCATTTCATTTAGATCTTTTTTCTGGAGTTATCTACTTTTTAAAATTATTGTTATTATGGAAACATTTTCTTTTTTTTTCCTCTCATTTTGGCTGCCTCTCTATTTTTATGTATTAGGTAGATCGCTCATGTCTCCCAATCTTAGCCTGGTAGCCTTATGTAGTAGTTGCCCTATGTGACCCACTGGTGCAGTCTCCCTCATCAGCTTTGCCAAGTGCTTCAGTAGTGAACTTTGTGTGGTTGTGTGTGCTCTCCTGTTGTTACACCTTGATTGATGTTGACACATCCGTGTGCGAGATTGACACTCAGGTTGATTGGCAGTGAGGACTTACCACAACCACAATGTATGAGCCACTGTGTGGGGATGACCCCACAGGGTGGAACTTTCCCCAGTAGGCTCACATACCTATTGAGACCATCTGTTGAGTGTGTTGCTTGTGATGTTAATCACGTGGTGCTCTGTTGCAGTCTGATGTCATTCTCTGAGTATGTTTGTTCTGGGGCCCCTTGGGAAGGGCGCCCATGAATATAAAGTTTAACTGCTGCCTTTGACCTGCCAGGGGCTAACAGGTAGATGCTACAAAATGATCCACAGTTGTTCTTTCCCAGTGCTGGACTTGGGGATACCTGGGAGAGGCTGCATTAGAAACCAAGTTTGGCTGTCACCATTACTTGGCCTGGGATAGTTTAGCTAAAGGCTCAGCGCACCCTAGTCTTGAGGCTGCCTGCCAGCTGTTCATGAGGCTCAACAGCTGAGAGAGCCTCATGGGGTAAGCAAGTGGGTGAGACAGGGTCTTAGGAAGTCAGCAGGTTATGGCAAGTTGTATCCCTCAGTTTAGTGTCGATTGAGATTAAGTGCCAGGGCTGAGCCTGTAACCACTCAAAAAAGCGTCAGATTATAGAGTCTGGCCGCCACCCTCCCCAGATCCACAGACACCTGAGATTTATTTAAGAAATACTGAAACTAGGTTTGGGTTTGCTGGCCACTGGAGGCCTATTAATTTTTGTTGAAAGAGATCTTCTGCCAAGAGGGCAGAGAGGGGTTGGTTGCCTAGTTATGATTATGCCTCCAGCAATTTGTGAGTTGGGTGGGGCGGGGTCTCAGTGAGTCCCCATGGTGGAGAGAACAGATTTCACCAGGGAATGCAGTTGGATCTCCAGCTCTCACCCTGAAGCCACACAACTCAGTCTTTCCCTGTGTGTCTCTGCTATCTCCTGAGCTGCCATCCTTCCATTAGAGCCCAAGATGATTGTCTGCAAGCAAGTGAAGCTGTTTCCAAGCCCTTTAAAGGTACATCTGTGTTTTTAGCTACCTTTTGTCTCACCTGGACATTCAGAATTCCCACTAATTTTCAGAGCCAGATTTTGTGGGTACTCTTCTGTCTGGCACTCGATTCCTGAGCTGGGAAGCCTAGGTATGTTCACTTTTTGAACAGAACTTTGTAGCTGAGATATCTCTCATGATGCTCAATCACCACATGTAGATGCAGGGCCAGCCTCTTTCACATCTCTGCCCCTCCTTTCAGTCTTGATGTGCTTATTCTTTATGTCTTTAGTTATAGAAGTTCTGTTCAGTTCATCTTCAGATTATTCTCCATATTGATTGATCTATAATTTAGCAATAATTTTAATGCCATCATAGGAGAAGAAAAGCACAGCATTTACCTACTCCATCATCTTGACCTGACTCTGACTTTATCCTAATGGTTTAATAACTTAATAAATTCAGGGAAAAATGATAATGATGATGATGGTGATGATTATGATGATGATGATGATGATGATGATGATGATAAACTACTTTGAACAATGTGTACATTGGGCAAAGTTTCAAAACGCCTTCTACACTTGTGGCTTAATTGCATCCCTTTCACTATTTTGTTTTCTAAATCTTAAGGGATCAATGGTTTTGTGTTTATTTGTATTTTAAAATTTTCTTAGGTTTTATTTGTTATAATTTTCATTGGTTTAAAACAGTCTGTCTCCACTATTGTGAAAAATGTGGTTTGCTGAATATTGGAAAATGTTCTTTGTTTCCTGAGAGTCAGTACTTGGGTGATAGAAATAACTAGGTTCTTCATAATTTTTATCCAACTTTCAGCTTTAAGGTCTGAATGAAAATATTAATATGGCATGCTACTTTTAACAACCAAGTAGCAGGAATGAAATTTTGTCTTGATGCTCTTCCCAATGAATTATCCTTAAATGTAATTAAGAGCTCTCTCCAGTTCTTCCTGTAGCTTGATTCTAAGTATGGAATATCCTCATAGTAATCTGCAGTCATCTTGTTCTATGTCTTCTTCTAGTTTTATTTCTACATTAAGGAATTTCCACCAGCCTTCTGTCTTTAGGAATTACTCAAAACTATGGTTTCCTAGTGACATTTTGTTGTTGTTCTTCTAGTGGTACAATAGACTTAATCATTTTGAAATATCTTTTTTTTTCTTTTTATCACTGAAGTTATGGATAAGAGAAAAGATATTTGTACCCATTTTTTGCAATTTTGATCCATTCTCCAAATTATTTTAATTTTATTTTTTAAAACAAGTTTAAAATCTTCTCTTGACTATTTTAAAGTCTTTTATCTACTGCTTATAATCCCCAGGGTAAAAATCAAATTTATTAATACATCACACAAAGACCTTCATGATTTTCTTGCTATTTTTGCTTAAACTCTTGTCAGTATCAATTCTCTATCCAATGTTAGTCACAGTGGACTACAAGGTTTATAGTTCTTTAAATCAATGTGCTTCTTCTCATCTTTCATGGCAGTATTTTTGCCTTCTGTTTACCTGGCTTAAATTCTTACAAGTTCTATGACATAAATATAATGTCAACCTGACATTATAGGATGAGTCTTTGACTTTTCTCTCGACCTAATTAGATGCCTTCCGTGTTGAATTTTTAAATCACTCTGAGGTGTTATCGTCACCAGTTAGAATAGCCTAGACCTCTTTAACTTTTGTGCATAACTTATCCTAAAACTTAGTCATCTTATACCTTCTCTCTAGAATATCTTTGAATTCTTTATATATCTCTAGTTAAAACAACAGAGAATCAACCACATATTTTAAGGTTTAAAATATTTTCCAATAAAATAAGTCATTTTTAATTATAAAGATTATAGTGTCCATTTTAAAAAAGCTATATATGACTTCTCCTAATCAACTCTATTTTTATCTAAATTGTTTATCTAAAATGTGTTTTTCTATTCTTCCTTAAAGTTTAAACTTCTCATCTGCCAGCTAGTCTCTTACCAAAGAAAATATATCTACTTACCTATTAATTAGTAGTAATCTCTTATGAAAATAAGAATTTTTAACGATGATCAATACTTTAAAAGTTAAGGAGAAAGGCAAAGAATACTCAGGTATTTTAAGAGTAAACATCCTTAAAATATAGACTGTTCAGAGACTATATATTAATATTATATAGAAGTCTTCCAGATTTATTAATAAAGTTCAAATTTCTAATGTACTTAAATTAGTTAAGCGATCGTTTGGCATCATCATGGTCAGCATTAAACCTTTCCTTAGGATCAGCACTGAGCTAATAGGAAAGGAAAGTTTTTGATGGTAAGAAGCCCAGCTGGAAAAATGCATTGGGGGCTGACATAAGAATGAAACAGCAGACACCAACTTTATTGTGGGGAGCATGCTTCTGTTGTGTGGAGTGCAGAGCTATTGCTGGGAGCATGCTTCTGCATCTGCTATTCTTCCACTCTCTTTCCTGTGCTCCCCTTCTGCTCCCTAGGGACCGCATGGGCTCCACATATATCAGAGTACAATAGCAATATTCAGCCACACATGCGTGATACAATAAGCTGAAGTATGTTTACATATTTTAGGCACAGGTGTCCTACTACACACTGTAACATTCTAAATCCGGGGTCTTATTCCTAGTCTCAAGCCTGGATCATAGCCAGATCTGGGACCAGCCACCTTTGAGACCCACACCTAGGTTTCATGGCATATGTATTTAGATTTCACAGACATCTATCAATAAAAATAGTAGTCTAATTTTCCTGCTAATCATTTTCATAATTAACTCATGGTATAAGATTAGCTCATTCAGTTTGTCAAGTTCAAAGGGTCAATTCAAAGAAGTATCATAATTGGAAAATAGCATAATTTTAGATAAAAATAATAACTGAGATTATTAAAATGGATTTACATAGATCATAAAATTTTATGGTGTAAACACATATAAACGATGTTTTATATGATTTTGTGCTAACATGAAATATTGTCAAGAGACCGATTTTTTTTCTTTTTTCTTTATATAGTTTTCCAATGTCATAGTCTTTGAGAAATTATTACATGTACATCCTCAGGCATAGTTTTGATATAAAGTTCACTACAGGTACAGAAGAAGTCTTAGACACAATAGTAAGCAGGGAGGAATATGACACTGATTGTAGAGAAGTTCAGTGAAATAAGAGGGGCCTACTCTGCTCTGCTGGATACTGAAACTCTGTGTTGGGCAAAAAATATTTTTTTCTAAAAGACATATGATGAGATTTAACAGTTCCATAGTGCTTTCTGTGCCCAGATATGGTCTAAGTGCTTTCCGATGTCAATTCATCATTATAATAATATTCAATTTTAAAGTAAGAGTTGAAGTAACTATTTTTGCAGAGAAGCAAATTAATTTGCATGGAATTAGATAGCTAAGAGGAAAATTAAAAAGCTGGGGAATTCATCTCCAAAAATTGGGCTCATATACCATAAGCCACATGCTTCCACACACTACAGATGATTCAGAATGAGTTAAAAAAAAAATAGAATAAATTAAGTACAAAAAGTAACTTTATTTAAATTTCTCTCTAGTAATTAAAAGATTGAAGAAAAGAAAACAAACAAAAATAACTGCGATAATATTAGATTAGTTTAAACTTGGAGACAAATTAAAGGGAAGATATACTGTATATAAATTTAAATACATTTATTTTTAAAATTTCTTTTTTCTTAAGTAAAAATAGTACAGGATTATCAATATACCCTTTTTTCTTGCTCAGAGATGTGAAATATATAATTATATTTAATATTTGCTTAACCTTCCTATGGAGGGTGAAGAAATTCATCTATATTCACATTATAATGAATTATTATTTTACCTCAAAATATAAATTATAATTGTAAACTGAAATTATTGAATAAAACATAGAAATATTTGCCTCATCATCCTCGAGTAAGTTTTTAAATCTCATACAGATGTACATTGATCTAACATTTTATTTCCTTCCTCTAGGATAATGTTTTTTACTTATGTGTGGCATGGCATAAGTACTATAACATGCAATATGTATATGTTCACTCAGGTAACCTGGCAAAGATTTTGAAGTACCCATATGTACTTTAATGACAAAATATTTTGCTAATTACTATATTAATAGGAAAAGAAAAGTAAATCATAAACTGTTGAATGTGTTAAAAACTGAATCAGTATACAATTTCCAAAAAAAATCATTTTAGAAATAATATTTACATATTTTCGCTAATCAAAAAAATTTTTTTATTTATGGTATATGCTTAAAATTCCTTAAAAGTCTTAATAATTCATTAAATAAAAGACTTTTTTCAAATGCATTTTTTTGGTAACAAATGGAAGAAAATCAAATTATAACTGATAATGACAATAATGAATTATCATTAACCTTACTTCTCAAATGACAATCCCTGCTTGAACTTCATCAGGAAATATTAACATATATTCTAAACAGTTTTTAAATATTTTGTTACTTTTAAATGTCAATCAAGAGAGTATAATTTAGCCATTAGTATCATTAAATAATTTTCAAATTGAGAAAATTTCCTTTTAACTCATCACCTTAAGGTTAACTTTACTTTTGGCTATTGACCTATTATCCTGTAAAATAAATAAATAGGCAGTGCATATACACACATGATACTCATTTACCTAGTTTTTTCATAAATTTACCTAATTTCTTATATCTTATTTATCTTCAAATTATTAATATATTATTATAATTTATAATAATTTTAAAAATATGTGGAGAACGCACGATGGTCTTCCAAGCTCTTCTCTTCAATAACTCTATCTCTATTACTTGAGCCACATGTAATAATAATGACATATTCATCAATCTGCATTATAGATTTAATAAATTTAGGGTAATACTGTCTTTGATCGACCTTTACTGGTACATTAACTACTATTGTCATGTAAAAGTAGCACCATTTCTAGTACCATGGAGTCTTTGGTCAGAAACTTAACTCTCATAATTTCACTATTATCATTATTGACCTAAGCCATGCAATATTCTAAAAATGCAAGACAACCAAAGTTTAATTAAAATTAGTCAATATTAGATTTGTGTTAAGTTAATATGCAAATATTCACATTTTTAAGTTTCATAAAATTTCTATTAACTTTCTAAATTTCATAAACATGAAATCATTTCCTAGAATATATAAAATCTAATGAAGCAAAAAGTAAACAGATACAGTACAAAGTTAGAAGAGACAAACAAAACTAGAAAAGTGGATTAAAAGCTTAAAGGTCTCTCTTTAAATTTTGACTGGAAAAATCAGAGAAAATTAGATTTAAATAAATATATAGCAATTTTACAAACTTCTATTCTTCTATCTGATTACATTGCACTGTGCTTTCAGTGAAGATCATTTCCAGATCAACCTTTATTAAATCTCAAAGCAGCCAATTGTTTTCAATGCCATCATTGTTTTCTCTCCTATGACTTCATGTCTTTTTTTTCATGCCCTTCACTTTTTATAAGTTTTCTGCTGTTATATAACTATAAAATATCATTAAGTGGATGAAGAATTGGAAAAGATTACCTCACTTCCACTTAACAACTATAGGCCTATAATGAATTGACATTTTGTTTAGATTTTCTAAATCTATAGTTATATTTAAATTGTAGATTGATATCTTTCCTTCCCTGAGAATGAATGAGCTTGCTAGAGCAGGAAATAGATGTCAAAATGAATTTATATCAAAACAGGGTAAGCAACTCTGAAATGTGCTCTATTATAAAGATATGCAAGGAAAATTTAATTGCTTTGTTCTGTGTGACATCAGCATGAAGAGAAGGGGGACAAAGGGAAATACAGTTTATGTGAGCCACTGCAACAAAAGAGAGAGAATTGCATTGGTGAATTAAGAAACATGTTCTGTCTCCTTTGTCCTTTGGTCTCTCTAGATGTCTCATCTACCTGATCACAAAACACATTTCTGTCATATGGTTCTATGTTTTGGGTCTATCTGGATCTATATCTTGGAAATTCATGATTCTATATGTCTTTAAAAGGGAACTAAGAAATAAAATCCCTCAACCTGTGACTTCTTCTTCATTTACCTTTCTTCCTTTACTCTTTAGGAAATTTGGCTTAGGAAGAGGAAGACTAGACACATATTTCTAATTACCTACGGCATTCTGTATTTTCCAGACTAGAAAAATAAGTTTTCTTTTTTGTCTTTCTCTATAGCCACTGGATATATTTGAGATCCCTATACAATATATGATACTTATATTACTAAAGAAATAAATGTTAGGGTTTGAGTTTACAAGTTTGAATATTGCTATGAAAGCCAAGGGAACCTTAGGAATGAAGAATTAAAAAGAATTAAACATAATTGCTTTAATATGCCAAAACATCATTTTTGTTCAGGGCTAACCAGGTTCATTTCTTAGGTTGCTTAAGGCTTCACAGGAAGTTGACAATGAAACTTAAACTTTAGCTTAGTATTCTGATGTCATTCCCTAATCTATATCATGATTGTTGATTTTACTGAAAGTTTTCTTGTTTCAGGTAACTACCAATACTATTCCAGACCTGCCAAGGCACATAGAGTTGAGTATAGTTGGACTGTAAGCAGAGAATGTTTGTGCAAATCCTAGTATTATTCCTTGGTAAAGTGTTCATACTTTTCAAAATTTTGAGCACATTAGTTAAGTGATTGAATTTATTCTTGTTTTCCATATGATAAATATACTGTAAGGGTTAGACAGAGGTTATTACAATAATTTAGTTCAGAAAAATAGTGACCAGACAAATGTGAAAACAGGTATAGGTTATAGAAAGTTTCGGTAATTTTTCTAACATATACTTTGGCAAGGAAGAGATATTTTAGAATTGTATGTGTATTGTGGTGGAAATAAAGTAAGGAAAGATTGCTTCAATATTTTTGCCCTGAGCAATGGAGTGAATGGCTGTGCCAGTTGATTGGGAGTGAGGCTGAAATGAAAACATGTTAAGACCCATATGCCTTTTTGAAATTCAAGTGGAGATATCAATTTAGATAGCTAGATCTTGAAAAAATTACAAAAGCTTCTAAAATTATTTTTTTTTTAGGGCTTAGATATATAGTGGAAACTTTATTGACCTCAATTCCCATCTTAACCCATAGTGCCGTAGTGTAATCTTTTGAAAATGAGCTTTAAAAGTATTTATTTTCTTTTTATTGGTAAGTTATTTACATAAAAGGCTTACAAACATTTTCAGAAAGAAAAAAAGACTTTTTATTTTTACTGAGAAATATATGATTTTTTTGGTCACATATATATATGTGTGTGTGAGTGTGTGTGTACATATACACACAAATATATATATTAAAAGGAATGCCTGCATTAAAAAGATGCCACACACTTTTTAAACACATCTATTTGAAATCATTTTCAATGGCTTTTTATGGTACTTTAAAAGCCAAAATTCACAAAATAAATAAATTAATTATTAAGTTGTCTTGTAAACTTATACAATGTACTATTGGTTAATGAAAGAGAAGGATAATACAATGGTTGAATTGTACCATAAAAACCCTCTCAGAAGGTGAAATATACATGCATAATACAAACCCAAACAAATATGTATATATACATATATATATATATGTTTTAAAATACAGGATTTGTTATTATCCACGTATGGTTAGGAGAATCAAGAGATAATTGCCATTGCAAAGATAATTTGTAGTCCCCAATTTTCAGGAGGATGGGGGCATACCACACATGCAGGACTGGGATCAGTCAGGAGGCAGAAGTGACGGGAAAGCAAGGACAAGAGCCTTTTTTTGTGGTTTCCACAGGAAAGGCAAAGGCAAGGCAGGGTAGGCAGATTTAGGCTTGTCTAGTTTTAAATAATTTCACTGGCCTCTGGAGTGTAGACACTGTCTTGTGTTATCTGGTACCTGGTCCAGAGGTGAGAGTATGGCAGGAGATGGTAGCTCAACCAGCCAGAGCTCCATAAAAGAGGTTGTTGGCTAGGGTAGGCTGTGGATTGGTTAGTTTACATATGAAAGGCATACTATTCCTAGGAGAGTTCTTTGCCATCTCTAGTAATTAGCTAGCCCTGGGAAAGGCAATTTTTCCAGGATCATTAAAGCCCAAAATGTCAAAACATCATAAAATACATACAATTAAAAAAAATAAATATGGTTAACTCAATATGTTTATGTAACATACATATTATGTTTACATAGACTATTTGTTTTAGGAGACCACAGAATACACAAATATATACTCGAAGATTTATTTTTTATGGCTTCCTTAAATTTATCTTTAAATCAAAATCGGCTTTCTTAGAATAAAGAGTTTTTAGTCTCCTTGAACAACAGTTGTCACGGGAAGGCATTCAAAATAACCTATAGTGATTAATTAACAGCAATGGCAACATAAATATTTAAATGTAGCCACCTAATTACATTTCCTTTATGCCTATAGAATAGTACGTGACTTTTGAAATTATCAGAAAAAATTAACACTCATAGGGAAATAAAATGAGTAGTCACTACAAAAGTACTGACTGGAGGAGGAAAGTATAATTGTATGATGAGGATAATTTATACACACACACACACACACACACACAATATGTGGACTTACTTGCTTTTTAAAAGGGGATGTTATTTTTAAAAATTTTTTTAGAGAATTTATTTAAGAGTTTTTAAAGAATTCTGAAACCTTGGAGAATTAGCACAAACAAGACTTTTTAAATGGCAAGAAGTTTGAAAATTCTTTTGAATTTTAGGTCATAATTAGAGTTTGAGGTGCAAGACTCAATCTTTGATATTCTTCTGATGCCTCTTCGTTTCTATTCATTAAATTGGCAGAGAAGAGCAAGCTTCTTCACTAACCAGAATTGAAATAGTATTAAAGTCCTACCTGAATGCTCAAATATATTTCCAATTACAATCCAACAAGTAAAATGCTGAAGTACTCTTCTGTTTTCTAATAGAGTAAAATACTCCAAATTCTAGTTAAGACTACAATGTTTGAATTAGTGATTCAAAAACTTTGAGCGTGCTTTTTTTCCTATTTTTAAAACTTTATTTTAAATAAATTTATTTGGAATGTTTATGTTTTTATTTTAACAACATTTATTATAAAATAAATGCAGGGCCAGAAGCTAAAACATCATTAGAATAACTATCACAAACTCATTATTTAAAAAAAACACTGATTTTTATTTCTCTACTATAATTTAAATTGGCTTTCAAACATTTCTCTTACAAAAAATGACTTTTATAGATGTGAATAGAATGCGGCATTAAAAGTTAAAACAATGGAGATGGCCTGGGCTGTTTATCTGTGTCTCCCAGCAAGTGTTACCAGGACTTTCTTTTCTTCTGGACCAAGACATTCTGCCCAAAAGGGTTTTAAAGGTCTCTTCCTCTCTCTTTAAGAGATCAGAACCTGCACAGAAACAAGAATTGCTCAGAGATCCTTAATTACAGAAAGATACCCAGGAAAGCACAGATGAAGCCGATTGTATTGATGAGATAGAAAAGAATAAATTAACAGACCATATAATATGGAGTCTAAGACATTCACGAAGGGTTCTTTTCTCTTCACTTCTTCAAAACATAGGAGCCCCAGAGTCTGGTCCTGGTCCTCCTCCATCAGACTAGAAGAAGGCTGAGCTTCCTCCAAAGTGTTTTCTGCAAAGTGGTTTACACAGTTGCTTTTCCAAGTCAAACCTCAGGGAAAATCTCTATATCCAACATCTCTTCCTCTATCCACTGGGAATAATCCATCTCATAGTTAACTATGTTCCACAACATTTATTTAAGTTCCTTCAAGCACCTGGCAGCATGGCCTGCTGGAAAAGACATAGAATTGGGGACCTGAAGTCTTGACTTTGAGTCCCAGCTCTTCTACATACAAATTTTGTGGCTTTGAGACAGATCTTTTCCTGGTCTACACCTTAGTCTGCTCCTCTGCAAAATGGGAGTAATAAGAATTTTAGAGGAAATGATTTAATGTATGACAAAGGATTCTGTGGACTTTAAAGCATTATAAATGGCTTTGTTTCACTCTCTCTCTGTTTTAATGCAATAGAGTGTGTTAATTAGGAGCACAATTCTTGGAGTCAGATTTCTATTTAAAGCCTGGCTTCACTGTTCACTGACTTTGTGACCATGGACAAGTGACTTTAACTCCTTTTACCCCATCATCTGTAAAATGGAGGTAACATTGTCTGTATTTTAGAATTGTTAAAATATTAAGTAAGATTATGTATGCTAAGCACTTAATGTAATTTTAATGTATCATAATAAATAGCAGTTTTTCTCATCAAAAAATTAAAAAATAAAACTTGGATTAAAAAATCATAACATTTTATTGAAAATAAGTCAATTTAAGTTAACTATTTTAAAATAGGTTAAAATCAGTTGGAATTCTAAGTAATCTTTCAAATTAATTTTGCAAAATCCAAGAAGTTAGAGTAGGTAAGAACGATGCTAACCTTATATCCCACGTCAGTCATTTTTCATTCTTACCAGGGATAAGAAATAGATTTTAAATCAGTTGCCAGTTCTAATCCACTGGTACTTCCTGCTGAGTATGGTGAACTAAAAGTATTCTTAGCCCTCTGTGATCTGAAGTTAAGTGTACTGTGATTGATGAACATTTTGCCATGGGTGTGGACCAGGAATGCCTCTATATCCAAACAAGCATTTGCCATTTCTCCATTAACGGACGTATCAGAGAAGAGTCAGGAGAGAGGGTCCCCTTGCACAATTTATAATGCAGAAGACATGGAGGAGTAACATTATTGAAGATTTGTTTGTTTCATCATAAGGTGTTAATTACTGAAAAACTAAACTGACACCGGGATAATAGTAAGTCTTTTAAAATAAATTGAATACCTGCTATGTACCAGGGACCATTATTTGAAACGCAAAGATGAATAAAATATCCCCTGACCTTGAAGAACTTGCAAGTGGTAGAGACTATCATAACCAGATAATCACAATGATACTAGGGGCTTAAACAACACAGATATATTTCTTGGTCCCACTGTTGTTGCTCCATTTCTCCAAAATCTGTGGGGCTTTTCACAGCTTTTCTCTATGTAGCTTCTACATTCTGGAATAAAATCAAAACGATCAGCACCAGACACTTGATGAAACAGCAAAACAGCTGTTAAGACTTTGCTTTGAAGTGGCAGATAGTCACCTCTGCTCTCATTTCTTTGGATCAAATGACAAATTACAAAGTGAGTTGTTAATGTAGCAAAGCAATACATTCCTCCCACAAGAAAGGAAAATGAGTCACACAGCAACAGTCAGGACTATATATGTTTATGTTTGCATATAAATATATGGAATTTGAAGGGTCAGGCTGTACATTATTATTGAGCACAATATTGGGGTACATTGTAGTCAATCAGTATAAACACCTAATTGTTTTTTGCTTTATTTTCCCAGTCAACAGCTAATGTTATAATAAACATCCCAATATATATCCCGTCATGGGCCTGTTTCTGAATTTTACTAGGCTCTATATCCAGAGGTAGACTTTTGTAGTCTGATTTTGATCAAATAATCTTATTTCAATCTCTGAATGACAAGGCACAATGTTTCCTCTTCCCCATATTTCTGCTGGCTTTGTACTACTATCTGAAGTTGATAATGTAACAGTGTGAAGTGGTATGTCACATCTTTTAACTGCCTGTTCCTAACTTTGTCAGTTTTGTTATTGGTTTTCTTGTCCTTCTTCTGCTAGTTATCACAAAGTCCTGTAAGTAATAGACATTCAGCATTGTCACCTTTAGATACTATAGTTATCTTCTTCAAATGCAGTTAAAACTTTGCCATCCATAATCGTATTTTTTACCTCACCCTCACTTCTGGTCAGCCACTGTGTATTGTACCAAGTTCACCATATTGTACCATACCTTTCAAATCTACCTGCTTCCATCCATCTCCTCTGCCTATATGTTAATTTAGTTGAGTACCATTTATTGCTGGACCACTGTAGTGAATTGTAATATTTTTTCCTGTCCTATTCATGCATATTTGACATGTTTCACATTATACAATCAGAGTAATGGTCCTATAATAAATAATAATAACAGTCATTTATTTAATGTTTACTATTTTAAGTTATTTCTATATATTTACTAACGTAATCTGCAAAGAAATCTGCGAAATATGTGCCAATAAGACTCTGATTTATATTTCAGCTGACTAAACCAAATTTGAGGGGCAGTGTAGCAAAGTGATTAAGACTATAGACTCTAACACCATACTGCTAGACACGAATATGTTTTTGCATAGTGTCTCTCAAACTAAATTCCTGATCATGTCATCATACAAGTAGAAAAGCACTTCTGTTTTGACATTACTAATAAGGAGTTCAAAACTCTACCTCTGCTTATTATATTCTACCCTCAACCTTTTGTATGTCTTCTTATATTTGAAAACCCAGGTTGAGGGCTGCTTTCTCTTGACCCCATATTTTTTGCTTGTTGTTCCTTTTTTCCTGGATTTCTTCCTTCTTTCTCACATCCATTTGACTAATCTCTATTTAACATTCAGACATCACAGAAATTACTTTCTCTGGAAAACTTCCCTATGTATATACAAGGGATGTTCCACTTATATATCTTCATTGTATATTTGAAATGCCTTATGATAGAATATATTTAACTTGATTTCAATGATCTGACTGCCTTCTTTTCTGATTAGTAGGCTTTAAACTTTCCAAATACAAAGATCCTGTTTTATTGTTCACTTGTAATCCCCAAACAAACACTATGTCTGTCACATAAGAAACTGTCAAGAGAATATTATGGGGCGGGGGCGGGGGGAAAGAAAAGAAGGAAGGAAGAATACATTTAATCAAAATTAATCTCTAAAGTTATAGAGGTGATTTGAAAAGTTTCATGAATATGTCCATCATGAAAAAGGAGAATCTTAAAACAACAGAATCGATAGCAACACACACACACAAAAATGGGTGGATATCAGGGTATGGGTAGTAAAACAGCCTGTTGCTGAAACAGGCTTTCTATTTGAGAGACAGACTAGAGTCTACTGGAAGCATAAATTGTCTTTCATGTTCTGTTCATCTGACCTGGTTAAAAGACATTTGTCAAATGTGAGCTGTGGCCAAAGGACATTAGCATATGCCATTTGCAAATTAGGGATAGACTGCCAGGATGAGTCCTGATTGCTTGCTCTTGCCAACATTTTGTGAAACATGTACTCGTTTCTGTTTAGAGTTGCCAGTCTCTAGCCTTCTGTAAGCCAGAGACTGAACAGATTCCACCTGGACCTCTATATTGCCTTGCTTTCCATCATATATTAGGTCTTCTATCTTCTTTTAACATTTTTACCAACAGCAGAGTGAGAAATAACATGGATAACACTGGCTATGCTGGTAATTCTTTTATAATCTTCTTGTTACTTTAAAATAAAGCAATTATTTCAAAATGGAAAGATTTATCTCCAATATTGACATAGATCTGGTGATGATAAGCATTATTTTGTTTTGTGTCAATTGACTCGAAAAGAATAAATACGCTGCAAATCCCAGTGAAGGAAAGAAAGAAAGGAACTAGATCCACTCAGCCATATATTCAGCAGCTAAGAGCTTCCTACTGGCTGAGTGTTCTACCTATTTTGGATATAAAATAAAATAATTGTTCACAAAAGAAAATTTTCTAGTCACTTATTCACAAACATAAATTTTTAAATATAATTTGACATAAAAAGTTAGGCTATTTTGTTTTTTCATATTTATTGATATATAACATTGTATAAGTTTAAGGTATACAAAGTAATGATTTGATATATGTATATATAGCTAAATGATTACCACAATAATGCTAGATAACACATCCATCACCTTATATAATTATAGTTATTTTTGTGTATGTGGTGAAATTTTTTAAAATCTACCCTCTTAGCAACTTCATGTACATAATACAAGATTAATTATAGTCATCATACTGTATATTACATTCCCAGAAACTATCTTACAACTGAAAGTTTGTACCTTTAAATATATTTTTTGTCATATTCTTCTTTTTTGGGGGGAGAGGGGTCATTTTTGAAACATCATTGGGAGGCCTTGCTAATTATGTGTCAGTATTTGTCATTCTTTATAAAAATTAATTAATTTCTAATTAATTTTGATATAGTTATGCTTATTCTTTGGGGAAATACTTTCATGACATAAATCAAAACAATCTCCCACCAGAATGAAACTATCTGAAAGCAAATACATTTCAAATGAACAGTTCAATTTAAAGCTGAAAAACACATGATTATCTAGATACATCGGGAAAAGTACTTTATTTTACTCAGCGTCCATTCCTGATTAAATCCGAACACAGCCACAACTCAATGCATTTTATATCATAATAATGTGTCAATATTCAACTAACAACACACAACATAATTAAAGTTTTGAAGAGAGAAGTATTATTCTGTAATTTTTAGCAAATCCAATCGCAAACTATTGAGAAATAAGAAATAAAATATTTTATAGATGAAGTGTCTCCATGAAAATTATAAGAGAAATGATTGAAATATATTATAATAAACTAGAATATAAAAAAAATCACAATCCCTCAGGTGTTCAAATATTGAGCTTGTTCTCAAACCCAGAGGCCATCAATTGAAGAATAGCTCTGGTATCTTGAGATAAAACTGCAATATAACAATAAATATGTATCTGTTATGCGTGTGTCCCCCCAGTCTTTGCTAAAAAGTGTCATATAAACATTTACTAGAGTAAGGGAACACTGAGGAAGGGGAATATCGAGATTGAGGTTTTTTAGACTCAGTTTTATACCTGAGACCCAAAATGCCACCATGTCCATTTGAGAGTACAGATATGTGGAGACCAGGTGATACATAACATTCTGGCCCATTTTTGTTTTTTTACTTTGAATGCAGTGATATACAGACTCATTTTGAGTTTATTTTTCCAAACCTTTAACTCTCAACATATCACTCTCTTTTAAAAGAATCAACCAGTCACATGGTGGCAAGTAGATTATATTAGACCTTTTTTAAAAAAAAAAAAAAAAAGGAGTAGCAAAAGTTTGTATTTACTGGGATTGTCACACATTCTGTAAATAAATTTTCCTTGACTGTTCTTATTGTTTTTGTCAATGCTACTCTCTCAGGACTTGAGACTGTGGTATTACATATAACATGGCCTCAGACCAAGCTAGTCACTTAGCAGTGAAAGGAAAACAATGAAAACTACATGATCATGGGATCAAATATTTCTATCCATATTACCTGTTAGCTGCTGATGGATCTTGGAGGTGGCCTTTTAATAGCTCAGTAACAGCATTATCTTGATGAGTATACAATGTGGAGATGGAGTACCCTGCTTTGTATGTTAAGCTTTCAGCCATTTATGCTGCTTCCGTTTTGTTTCCAATAACTAAAATACATGAGCCCAGGAAACAAAAAGAAATAAGAATGCCTCTTTTCTTCATCATTTCCATTGATCCATTGGGGAATTGAGGGTTTTCAGGTATGCAATCTTAGAGTTTGTGGAATTATAGAACCTGCTTCCCACAGGTGGAGTACTTATTTATGCTAGAGAACACAAAAGGACTCCAGAACATGAAACATTATAGTTTCTATCTCTTCACTTTCCGCTTCTTATGCTAGGAAGAGTTATTCAACCACTATTTACTTGATATGCTAAGGTTGCTGTTGCATAGTCAGGACAGTGAAGAGTCTAGATTCCAAGTATTATTGGGGTCATTTATGCATCCATTATTTGTGATAACAGTGAATGGGCAAGTGAAGTAAATATACAGTAATAAAAACAACGTAATCATAAAATCAGATTCCTCAGGGATTAAGGCCTAAATCACTTCACCAGGTAAGGTAACTACGCCAGTAAGTAGAATGCTAGCCAGGAGAAATGGGACTTTAACTAGTAGAGGAGACAGATGATGAATACAAAATATGGTTTTGGGACTAGCTACGGCTAAGAAATGGCTTTTCTCAAATTTTCTATCTAAGATCCCTTAAAGGTTGATGCTATCACATGGAAGCATGAGTATGGATTGAGTCTCCACATTGGAGACTAAATGTGAAACATGAGAGGAACAGGATAACACAAAGGATACCTTATTATATACAATCGAAGCCCCACAACCTACTCTAGTTTATGAGTAACTATGATAGATCTTTCCTACCACATAAAAAGCTTCTTGTCTTAAGAGCATGTTTCTTCTCCTCCTTCTTAGAGCTTTTTTTGAACTGAGAAGTTGTTTAGCAGCAAGCAGGTACAAACCCAGAGTGAGAGGGAGTTAGCTCTCTGAGAAAGTTAGAGTCCTGGCCCATTTTCTCACAACATAAATATCAGCACATTAATGCACTTTATTGTCTTCTCTCCTTTCCCTGTCTGACAGTCTTTATTTCCTCATAGGAAATTTTGGGATCACTTCCCAAATAAAATTTCTGCCCCTGCCTCTGTATCTCAGAGTCTTTCTTTGGGGAACTCAGATAAAGAGTTGGGTAACAATAATCACTGTTCTGTAATGAATACCCAGGGCCCCTTTAAGAGTTGGCGCGCCTACTCCCCCTGCTGCTATTTAGGTTGCTTGCTAACAACTCTCAGCTGTGCTTTCTCTGGAGTCTTTTCACTCTTCTCTTCCAACTGTTGGGAGCTACCTCACCCGCACCCTAGACTTCAGTGAATGAACTGGCTTCAAGGTAGGATAAATTCTGTTGTATAATTTGTTTTCTAGAGCCTGTTTGTGGTATCAGAATGAAGTTAGTTTTCAAAGGAGACACATGTTTGCTTGTTTAGTGTTTCCTAGTCTACTTTATCCCTCATACTCAGGGCATGCCCTCGAAAAATCACTTGAGTAGATGAAAAAAAAAATTACTATTACAGGCTTTGCATTCAGAGAAGCTGATCTAAAAGACATGACATTTCAGTTGCATAAGGCCCTTCCTTACATGTGTGGGAATTTTAGGTGCTAGGCAGAGACTCCCTGGTTAGGAAGAAAAGAGATTGGAAGGAAATCAAAGGCAGTTAGAAATTGGAATTGGTTGTTCTGTGAAAAGGGAGCTTATGTCTGCTAGTAAACCCTAAGAGGAAGCAGACACCTAATCTCCAGAGATATTTGAAAGATGAAAAAGCAGAAACTCCTGTGTATATTTAGAAAGGTGTGAGACTACAATAGGAAATGGCTGTGTGGTACTAGTACATGACATAGGGTAGCTTTATAGGGTTTCTTGGGTGTATAAACTTTAGAAGGAAGATTCCTTCTGCACCCGAGAGCAACAAGTAAGAGAACTTGTAGAGTTCTATAAACTACACCATGGAATGGAAACTGCAGAATGTTTCTGTGTATATAAGAGTAAACAAAACACAACATAGAGAACCATCAGAGACCTAAAGGGACCTAATGGAAGATAACAAACAACTTTACAATAGTAACTTATTTTAAATGAAAACTAAAGACTGGAGAAGTAATGAGGTCAGCTTAATAGATCACAGCTGAGAATCATGCCTGGTTTTTCCTGCAACAGTCCTGTTGAAACACCCATCTTAATTCAGATAAAACTGGAGGAAAAGTGAAAATTCTCTAATTCGTACTCATCTATAAAAAGTTATTATACAGTCCTTTAGTTTAATCAAAAGTTTGCCGTGTCATGAGATATAATTTTTCTAATATTCAAATTTATAATGAAAATAGATACCAAATCAAGATTAAATGAAAATAAAATCAAACCAAGATAAAGTGACAATATCTACTATAAGACAGGCGATAGCAAACATGCAAAAGAAATGATACCAAGTGATAGCAAAACTTTGGGCAGTATTTATAATAAATATTTTCAGATGTGTATACTTTAAATGGACCAATAGCTGTATTACTAGAAAGTAACTGTTATTTAAAGTTTGAATGAACAAAACTTTTTCTCAAGGAGAATATATTTTACATTTATATTACGGTTTACTCTTTAAAACATTTTTTTTCAATATTAGCTGATGGAATTTTCACTATATTAATAGGTAAAATTTCAGGCAGTCATTTTTTTTTCTAACTGAGGAATTATGCAAGTTAATTTATATAGTTGTCAATCCAACCCTTAAATTTACCTCTTTATATTTAATTTCTGTTGGTCTTTCCAATAAACTATACCTCTTGCTCCTTTATTATTGACTCTATATTAGTAGTAAATCACTTGGAAAAAAAATTATGCAGTATAGCACAGCTCTTCCTCAAAAAATTTTAGTCAAAATATACTAAAGGGGATTGTAATAACAGACACAAAATAATTATATTTTGTTTTTTTTTTTTTTGTGATTAAAAACCTTGCTATTTTGAATACAGCTTCCTGGGAAATTTAGTTTTCAAACTAAGGCTATTGTTACTTTGAGTTATTTTAATAGGCTAAAATTATATAAAAGTATATGAATCCAAAAGTATATTTTTAAACTAAATACCAATTAAGAACCTAACCAAAATAATAATCACTCTTTAGCAAGAGGAGGCAGATCAAATTTCTTCACTTTCATGAAGAAAATAAATTGAGAGTGTTTTTATGTGAAAGCGGCTTTTATATTTCATCTAGCCTAATATTTTATTTTAAATATCAGGATGCAGAAATCCTAAGGCTAAGATTGCTCATTTGCTTCTATAGCTTGTTTATAGTAGATTTAGAACTTCTCAGCTATCTCAGTGATATATCCAACTAGGCCAAAATGAGAACTAGTGAGAATCTGAGATTTTTATATCATTTGGATTCAAGGTATTGTTTTTTTATCTGATACTTCTTAAATAGTTATTAGCTATTAAATAATAGTTAAATAAATTTTCTTACCTTTAATTAGATTGGATTACTGTTAATGTGTATATCTTTACCATATAGTGAACGCTGACTATGGAAAAAATAAAGTCAAATTGATAAGAACTTCAGAGAACCAGATTTAAACAATGCTGAGACTTGCAGAATGATTAGTGTGGTACAGGAATTAGTAGATTTATATTCGAACACATGTATTGGAAGCTATCCCTAAGAAAGTTTCTTAACTGTGTAATTTTATTATAAATTACATAAACTTTATCCTTTGACATTTAGAACAATTTCTAAAAGTAGCTCTTCAAACAACTTCTAATTTTGCAAGTTTATTTTCTATTTGAATTATTTGCTTTGTATAGGAAATAACTAGTATGTAATTTTTAAAATTGCAGTTATTTTAGATAATATTTGTAAGATGCATTTTGAATTATAGCTTAAGGTATATTTTGCTTACCTGATACTAATTGAGACAGTGATAATCTTAACCTTTTTAAATTACCATATGTAGCTCCTTTTAAATAATGGCATTTAGTCCTGTATACTTAGGATGCAATAATAACAACACAAATTGATAGCATATATCATAATCACATCATGACTAAGTGGAATAAAAAAGAAGTTTGATGTATTTTTGTGCTTTCCCAAACCTTAGAGAAAGGAGTATTTTAAAAAAGCTATAAGATTTCGGTACTGATTTGAAAGATTTAAAGTTTTGTAAATATTAAAGGTTTAGAACTGCAATTCATGAATTTGCTGTATAGCAATTTCTCTGTGTGACAGAAACACAGTGTTTGATGGACTGCTTAAATCACTTCATTCACCACTGAACTGAAACTAAAAAGAAACATCTGTATGGTACAAAGTGACATGACTCAAACATTTCAAGAATAGAAATGAAGATGAAATGGATGATTCATCATATCATAACCAAAAAGTGGATTTATCTGTACAATATAATTATCTTAATTGGTGTTAGTTAAAAACGAGGTCTAAATTTCCCAATCATATTAAATTGCTACTAGTTAATTATGAGAAAGTACAGAGAAATTTTAACTCCAACAAACATGACTGCACCTGCAACTCTGCTTATATAAATTCATGAGTTTAAATATCAGTTTTAAGAGTTCTATCTTCTAGGAAAGAAATGATATAGTAAAGTTATTATTTGGTGTATGAGTATTTTCAAGCAGATTTTCCTTCTGTGTGTCACCATTTATTTTTATATTCCTGAGCTATTACATGCACTGTTATCAGTGCTTTACACAAAAATTTCAAAAACTATTAGGTTAAGACTATTATAAAATGATAGTGGTTTGGCTTAAAATAAAGAAAATCTTGTTGCAGTGAATGTGATTTCTATTTGTCCTATTCTGATTTCATCTTTTTCTGATACCATTTGCCATTTTTAAATCTTTCGAGGTGATTTCAGACTTCAAGAACATTTGCAAGAAAAATAGAATTATAATGAAACATTTATAAAGATTCTTCAAATATTAACATTTCACCGCATTTCCTTGATCATTTTCTCTCTATACATACATGTATACTATTATTTGACCAGCCATTTGGGAGTAGGTTGATACCGCTATTCCCTTAAGTAATTCAATTTGCATTTACTAAAAACAAGAATTTTTTTACATATATAACAATACTGTAATCATTAAAATCAGGAATATTGATACAACCTTATTTTCCAAACATTGAGATATTATTCAGATTTCACATATTATTCTAATGATGTTCTTTATTGAAAAATGTTATTGTTTTAAAAAACTTTCTAGTCCAAGATCCAATCCAGTATAACACATTGCATTTAGTTGTCATGTTTCTTTAGTTTTCTCTAACCTGGAACAGTTTCTTAGATTTTCTTAGTCTTTCAGAAACTTGACATCTTTGAAAATTGCAGGCCAGCTATTTTGTAGAATTACAGGACAGTTATTTTGTAAAACGTCCCTCGATTTGGCTTTGTCTGATGTATACTCATGAGATTCAGGTTATTCAGTTTTGGTGAAATATCACAAAAATGATGTTCTCCTTTTCTCAGTGCACCATAGCAGGAAGAAATAATGTGGCATTTAAAATATTCTAGCTTAAAAATAATTTTACTTTTGCTATTATTCTTGTCACAATTATTCTCAGTGTACAGAATATATTACTAAGCCATTATATTGTTACCTGTTGCAAGTTCAGAAGTTTTATATTTTTTGATAGAGTGGATACTATATTTACTGTTTTTCCTTTTGACACTTTGTATTCTTTTTTATTGCAATTTTTATTTAAATTAATGTTTATTAGCTATTATTTTTTCTCTCTCAGCATTTTCTGCTTTATCATTGAATTTGGCCTGATGAATTGCTTCTGTTTTGTCTTCCATTACCTGTATATAGAACTATAATAAAAATCTTTTAAAAAGAAAAAAAATATCCCACAAAGCCACTCCCCATATTTCATTTTTTAAAAAATTCTTTCCCCGTGTATCTTCTAGATATAATTTCCCTTTATAATGGCCAATAACTAAAAAAGTCTTCAATTTCTTAGTAGACCAGTTGTTGAGAAGTAAACTAAGATTCATAAAACATATGAAATATTAGGATAAATCTCAGATAATCTAAAGTCTCAAGAAATGTGTTATCTTGTGAATTTAGTGTTAATAAATGTATTTTTCCTTGAATCTTTGACTGGTATAATAATGTATCTCCTTGATGAATTTGTAGATTTATAATAGGATATCTTGAGGTATTCTACAGATCACTGATTTGATCAAAGTAAATTGGGTTCAAGAAAGTCATTTCTCCTTTATTCACAACAAATTATGTAGCAGCCCTGGTGCAGTGTAGTTGTTTGAGATTACTACCACCAACATTCTTTTAATAAGTTCCTTCTTACTGTGTAGCTGCAGGTCATGTACACAGTACCGAAGGTGATGACGGATTTGTGCTTTTTTTAGACTGTAGAGCTAAATACTTAATCTATAACTATTTCTATATTAAGGAAACTTCCATTTCATTACTTAAATTCCCTAAGGTAAATGAATATTAATGAATCTTGGCTGGTTTTCATAAAAAAGAATCAATATATATCCAATATAAAATATACAATTTCAGCTTGCGACTATATCTTTTATATATCATGACACATATGTATCTTATAGGGGGAAATTTGTAACTCACCAATAAGATGTTGAAAATAAAAGTGGAACTGCTATTATGATACATAATCTCTAAAAGTCATTATACTCTTCCAATCTATAAACTCAACAGCTTTATTCTATACTTCCATGAGAAATCTGTCTTCATTAGGGAATCTACCATTTTTAAATTGTTTTTAATTACAGTTGACATTCAATATGACTTATATTAGCTTCAAGTGTACTACATAGTGGTTAAACATTTATATAATTTACAAAGTGATCCCCTTCATAAGTTTGGTACTTTGGCGCCATACATAGTTATTAAAATATTGACTGTTCTCTATGCCTTACTTTATATTCCATGACTATTTCGTAACTACCAATTTGTACTTCTTAATCCCTTCACCTTTTTCACCCAAGCACTCCAACACCCATTTGGCAATGACCAGTTCGTTCTTTTTATCTATGAGTTTGTTTTCATTTTGTTTGTTTGTTTCTTTTGTTCTTTAGATTTCACATATAAATGAAATAACATGGTTTATTTTTCTCTGACTTATTTCACTTAGCATAATACTCTCTAGCTCCATCCATGTTGTTACAAATGGTAAGATTTCATTCTTTTTTTGTGGCTAAGTAATGGAGAATCTAACCTTTTCTTTTCCTTTCTTCTTCTTTTTTCTTTAACCTACCATGTACAAGGCATACAATTGTGTCATGGGCTTGAAATAATTGAAAGAGTGTTGTTCCTATAAAAAAAATGATCTTACAATTTAGTAATTCTGAATGTGTCCTTCAAAATCCCTTTAACTAGCTAGTATGTCTGTCTCCTCACTATTTTGAGGCTGTGCTCTTCTCCAGAAAATTGCTCTCAGCCAAATAACACTGACCACAGCAAGAGTTCTTTACCTGTCTCACCCCCATGTTTTGAGGGTAGACCTTGACCAATTGCAAGATAGTATTGACTTTTTGGTGCAATTTGTGCTCTATAGCTTCCACATTGGACCAGATTAAACTAATCTCCATTTTAGATGACATTATTGGTTAAAGATTATGTCCTGACCTTTATTGCATTACTTTTTCCTCTCCTCCTGAGAACTCTTTTTCTAGAAATACACTTGAAAAAAAAAAAATCTCCACTGGAGATTCTACTGCTAAGAAACTTGACACATGACAATGCATACCAAGAGTTATCCTAGGAAGTAGCCCCTGAGAATGTGATTCTAGATGGCAAGGAGAATCTCATCTACTGCAAGTAGAGTATTGACAGTTCTTGGAATGCTCTAGTAGTGTAATTACTAAGGCCTCACCTGTGATTCACTGAAATAGGATGCAGTAAAAATAGGATGCCCTGGCATTGCAATATCTCAGGTGTTAGAGAGATATGAGAGAGATAACAATTATAAGGACAGTAGAATTGGATGACTGTTGCTAAGTGGCAATAATAAATTAATCTTAGAAAGTGATTGTCTCAGATCCATTGATCAAAAATTTAAAGCAATATGTGAAAGTCAGAATGCCTTCTTAGAGATTTTTAAGAAAACCCTTATCTCCTGCAACTGGAGGGAGAAAATGGCTGTATAATGAGACGTAAGATGTAAATGTTTGTTAGAAATTCAGAGAAGAATAAATTATCAGCCTAAAAGTATCACCTATTTCAGAGTCAAAATCATGAGAGGAAAGAAGGAAGATAAGAGATATGGAATGGCTATATAAGGATATATGTATAAGAATCCTTGAAAGCCTAGGTGCCCCTTATTAGGGGATAATGGCAATACTTTGCTAAACCATTATGAAGAGGTCTTAACTGATGTAATTTATTGGCAGGACAATTATTTCTTTCCTTAGATGTGTCCTGACTTCTCTTCTTGCCAGCAGACCCCTAACTATGGTCAAGTCTCAGCATAAGCCAACTGGAAGTTGATATTTTATGGGTGCTGAATAGTGTGTGTGTGTGTACTTTAAAACTGTATAATATTTTTTGTCAATATTTGAACACTGTCCTGTGACTTTGGATTTATGACCTAGAAAAGGTCCTTAGAGCCAGTTCTGATACACTAGTGGGTATTAGGAAAATAACAATGGATGACATTAAATAAAATAAAGCTTACAGAAACACGGAGGTAGAGAGTGGAAGAAGGGAGCAAAATGATAGAAAAATAGGTATACTAGAGTGTAAGACACAAGAAACAACCTGCTGTGTTTTTTATAGCCAAGAGTGGTATGAAACTACATTTACAATGGTTATAATGACAACCGATTAGAGAGAAACACTAATGTCACAAAGGGGCTCAATGTGAATGTTCTCTGCTGAATGAGGCTAAAAGTAGGAGATATTATTGTAAAACCTTGGGTCCCAACTGAAATATTTCTGAATGAAAAGGAGTCAGGTGGAAGTACTTCAACTGTAGAGGCCAGCTGAACATCATTTCCTTTATCAGTAACAAAGCCAAATGAGCATGCTAGACCTATAGGATTTTGCATAATATCACATTAATCCGCTAGAGCCACTTAATGGCAAAAGAGGTGAGGTGGTGAGCATATGACTATGGGATCCACTGCTTCTACTGTCTACTACATTATGCAGAATTCACTTTCCTGGTATAGCAGAATAATGATGATATCCTGCAAAGATGGTAAATTGTGAGGGAACAAATGTGGAAAGAAATGCACCACATAATTCCGTACTTTGGCAATTGAGTTATACAGACTTTAAAATTTGGTGTTTACAGTCCAGCGTTTTGATATATTAAAGAGAGACAATACCATCACATCAGTCAATTACCAATAGCACCTTATCATTCTGGACACTTTTAAGGTGTTCATTCTCTAGAGATGTCTTTCTGACCTACAAAACAGTCATAGAGATTCATCTCAGATCTCATTTCAAGAGACCCTGCCACAGGAAACATAGCTAAATGACATTCTCTAGCTTTGGCACATTTTATTCATTGTGTGTTTACACAAAGACACACTTCCACTATACTACTTCTAACCAATGACTGAGTACAGAGAGTGAACTAGAACTCAACTATTCTTACTTGATACAAGAATTATCTTAGTGGAACATGTTAAGCTACTTATCATGAGACCGTAAAGAACTCAAGGATAATTGTGCAAGAGAGAGGATTTTGCACATATTTGTGACTTTAATTTCTTAGAGAAAAAAAGGAACATGCATTTTATCTGAAATTTAATATTTCTATTGAACATTATCTGATTCATATGTATAGCCTATCAGGTGAATTTGTTTGCACAAATCAGTTGACCTCATGGCATGTTCATCATAACAAGAAGAGTAGGGCATAAGTTGCACACTTTGTCTATGTAAAGTCTTGCTACATACCAGTGACTTCTGTGCATGAATTTAAAATGACTTGGGCAAGGGGGTTGAGAGGCCATGGAAAAGAAATACATAGTTGGATATGTTAGATTCAAACTGAGTAGGAAAAAACACCTTAAGAATCTTATTTGCCTAGCTTAGATTAGTGGAACTGACAGAGATTTGAAGTAGGCTTTCTAGCATATTTATAATAGTATTTATATATCTACCAAAAAAGTAAAAAAAAAAAAAAAAAAAAATTGAAATTTTTTCATAAAAGGGCAAAGCTTTAATTTAGCCAAAAACATTTTTTTCAGAATACACAAAATGTATAAGGATAATTAAATCTTCTATAATAAAAAAAGTGACTTTTAAAAAGTAGATTGAATAGCAGATCAAACCCAGAGAAAAGAGAAATAATCGCTGAAAGACAGATACAAAGGACTTATCTAGACGGTACTTCAAAAAGTAAAAATAAATTAATTATTGAAGGTTAAGAAGCATGGCAAATAGTATAAAAGCTCTGTGCCAGTTTAATCAAAATTTCAGAAGTCAAAAAATAGAAAAAAAAATCAATGAGAAAATGACTCAAAATTTACCGAATTGAATTGCACCAAATATGCAGGTCCAAAAACCCCAAAACACCCTCAATTAATTTTTAAAAAGGACATTTATATTAGGAAACATCACAATAAAAGTAGAGAACACTGTACTAAAGAGACAGCAGGAAAGAGAGAAGCTAAAAAGGAACTGCTATTAAAATAAAAGCTAATGTAGGCATCAAACATGGAAGCCAGAAAAAAGTAGAATATTATCTACAGTGTGCTATGAAAAGTTAACTAGCCACTTAGAATGCTACATCTGGAGTCCCTAACTTTCAAGAATAAATGGAAAATTCTATACCTGGAATCCCTAATTTTCAAGAATATATGAAAAATAAAGCTATTTCTAGTCAAACAAAAAATGAGCTTATCACAACTAAATCTTACCAGAAAAATTCCGAAGTATATACCCAGGCATGATAACATGATTCCAGGTGGAAGGAGTGATGAAAAAGAAAAGAAAATCAAGAGCAAAAAGTACCCGAAAATAAGTAGTAAGGAAGATTAATCAGGATATCTGGTCAAGGGTATTTAAATTTTTGTGCTATTTTTTTCTTTTTAAGATATGAGATACTAAGTTCTGATGAAAAGGATTAGGTACTAAGGAAGAGATCAAAACTGATGGAATATAAGCTCTCTAAGAGTGTTATATGGTTGTAATCCAGTATATGAATGAGGGATTGTATCTTTTAGAAGTAGAATGAATGTTTTCTGACTTAAAAGTGAGAAGGTGAGCAGGTTATGAACTGATTTTTCTCTTTCTTTCGCTTCTCTTACTACTTTCTTCATTTTTTTCCTCCTTCTTTCTAATGTGTGAGTTAAGGCCAGTAGCTCGAAATAAGATAAAGAAGGAACCTGTGGTTCGAAGAGAAGTGAAGAAAGTATGTAAGGGGAGGAGAGAGAACATTCTTGAGAAGAAAGTAAGATTGGCAAACTGCTGATAATTCTCTTGGTTCTCTCCTGCCTTATTTGTCTATTACTCTCTTACATTTTTTTTTTTTTTATTCTTGCAATATCTCTTCCTTAAATTATTAGCAGTCATGTCATGTTGTACTGGTCCTTTGTAGGTGTTCATCTTTCAACCCAGAGCTCTGTTGTTACTTTTAGACTTAACTTTACATTAATATGTTATTTCCTTTCTTGAAAGCATTCAGTGATGGTACCAAATTACCTGTAAATAAAGCCATTGGGTGTCCCTCAAAGCTATCAGACGCTATTTTTCTTTCCCTCTCTTTACTCAGGTTATTTCTCTTGCCTGTAACCTCTAGTTCTTTACATCTCTCACTTCTCTCTCCTTGTTAATAACTACATAGTCAAAGGCCCTGTTCTTAAATACATCTCTATAATTCAGAATTTTCCAGTAAAGGTTAGATGTTAATAGTAGTCAAAAATAATGATTTGGTATCACCTAATATTAGGTACAAAATTATGTTTGATCATTTAATAATTTGATCTTAAAAAGGTTTCAAATTTCTTTAATGTGTTTTTCATTAGTAAGATATTGCTAATAAGAGTATTTGCTAAGGATGCAGTAAAAATTACAATATATAAATTACATGTGGCAGATGGTTCAAGAAATATTTTCTATTTATATAAAAGTTATAAAACATATTTATCTCAGTTTATATTCTTCAATGTTAACATTTAAATACATGCCTCCTTCCAATTCTTCACTTCCTACTGAATCTCTTATTAAAAATATAGCCCATTATTTCCAAGGTGCAAAACAGTAATCAATACTTATAAAGTGTATTGCTGGCCTCCTTTCCACTCATCTCTGCCTAGACAAATTTGATAATGAATTGAATTTGGGAAACTGGTTTAAATATTTTGAGCAATGAATAAGTTGTTGGAGTAGTTCAGAGAAACATTTACCAAGAATAAGGATCAATGCCCTTTATTATTTGCGTCATCTAAAACTATTGTAGGAAAACACAATTCAAAAGAAATGGAACCTAATTTTTATTTATATGAAGATATGTAGAAACTATTAATAAATACAAGTAAATTTTAGTTTTTCATTTGAAAAACATAAAGGATATAGTCATATATTTGTATTTCTACATAAATGATAATTCATTGCTTTTTAATAGGAAATTCTATCAACAGCTTATATTTTACATATAAAATATAAAAACTGCTTATGCTTAAAATATTTGTGTTATAACTTTTTACTATATATTATGTCAAAATTATGATTATGATGTTACAAATCCCATTAAAATTAATGTTCCATTACAACTACTATTGAAATGTTTTCCATTATATAGTGCCATATGTTAAAATCAAAGTTAGTTACTCTCTGAGAAAAAATATTTTGTCATCTAGTCACTCCTATTCATTATACTACTGCATATTCAATGACAACTTAAAACAAACAAACAGAATCCTAATATTTATTAGAATTAATGTAAAATTTTTCCCAAATATTAAAATCATATTACAGATTCACTTAAAAGGAATAAGTCAGTCTATTTCTGAAATTAGGTAAAGTATCTGTATTATTTTTACATATAATTAATAAAAAGGTATACAGAATGATGATATATATATACTTGCAGTGCAATGATTGCTAGTCAAGGTAATTTATGTATTATCTCAACATGTTTTTAAAATCTTTATTTTTCTTTCATTTTTTAATTAGTGATGAGATTCAATATTTTATATTAGTTCAGGTGTAAAACATAATGGTAAGACATTTATATAATTTATGAAGTAATCACCTTGATCAGTCCAGCACCCACCCAGCACTATACAGAACCATCACAATATTATTGACTATGCTCCCCATGTCATATTCAACATCCCCATGACTTTTGTAACTAACAACTGGTTAGTTCCTTCACCTTTTTCACCCAGTCCCCAACCCCTATCCCATTAGGAAATCAACATATTTTTCTCTGTATCTATGAGTCTGTTTGTGGTTTTTTTTGTTCATTTATTTTTTTTTCTTTAGATTCCACATGTAAGTGAAATCATATGGTATTTGATTTTTCTAATTTATTTCACTTAGCATGATAACCTGTAGGTATACCCTTGTTGCAAATAATATATTTTTTATGGTTGACTAATATTCCACTGTGCATATGTACCACCTCTTTATCCAATTGTCTATCGATAGGCACTAGCTTGCTTCCATCTTTTGGCTATTGTAAATAGTGCTTCCATGAATACAGAGGTGTACAGATCTTTATGAATTATTGTTTTGGTTTTCTTTGCATAAATACCCAGAAGTACAATTGCTAGGTCAAAAGGTATAGCCATTTTTAATTTTTTGAGGACCCTCCAGACTGTTTTCCATAGCGGCTATACCAATTTGCCAACCCACCAATAGTGTATTCGCCAGTCTTGCCAAAATTTCTTGTTCTTTGATTTATTGATGATAGCCATTCTGATAGGTGTGATGTAATACCTTATTGTGGTTTTAATTTGCAGTCCTCTGTTGATTAGCGACCTTGAGCATCTTTTCATATGTCTGTTGGCCATCTATATTTCCTCTTTGGAGAAATATCGGTTCAGGACAGCTGCCTATTTTTTAATTGGATGATTTGTTTTTGTGTTGACTTGTATTATTTCTTTATATATTTTGGATACTATGCCCTTATCAGATGTATCATAAGTGAATCTCTTCTCCTATTTGGTAGGTTGTCTTTTTGTTTTGTTGATGGTTTCCTTTGCTGGGCAAAAACTTTTTAGTTTAATGTAGTCTCATATGTTTTATTTTATTTTATTTTTCTTTTGTTTCCCTTGCCCGAAAGGTATATCCAAAAGGAAATTGCTAGTAGCAATATCAGAGAGTTTATTGCCTATGTTTTCTTCTAGAAGTTTTATGGTTTTTGATCTTATATTTAAGTCTTTAATCCGTAAAATTCATTTTAATATATGTTCCTATGCAGAATTACAAATATCTTCAGTAAATGGAATGCAACAATTGTTAAAGGCAACCCTGTTAGCTACAATGCTTTGTGTTGCCTATAATATACATGATCTATTACATATAACTCATTTGACCTTTATCCTACTTCTTAGCACAATATTACATCTTAAAAATATTTTTAATTAAATGGGAATTCATAGCCTACAAATGCAAGTAAGACCCATGGTCATGATATAATCCTGTCAACACAGTCAAACATTAAAATCCTTATCATATGTTATATTAGACTTTATGGCTCATACCCAGCAATGAAAATAGACTATACTAGTAGACTCTAGTGTAATAAGGAGAACAAGAAAAATTAATATAGATGTGCTCTATAATGAAAATACTACACATTGTTAAATGAGTAAATAAAATCACTAATAAACAATATAAATTAAATTCTGACAATTTTTAGTTTCTTCTTACTAAAAAACTAGTGATAAATATTAAGCATGTCACCAGGAACTTTTTCTTGACCAATCAGAATAATTATTGTGTTGAACACATTCTTATCCTAGTTGACTCAACCTGTTTTCAAATATTACTTCTTTGCTCATGTAACTATTTAAAATCTTTAAATACTGAACATGTAAAGCTCAATTTCTGGAAAAGTTTCTGTTTCCTTTCAATATACTTATTGATTTCTGTATACTGTTGACCTTTATATACCTACCCTAAACTCTCTTTATATTGATCCACCTTTTTATTTGTTTTTGTTGTTGTTGTTGTTGTTGTGTCACCACTATGAGATCAGAAGGTATCAGGAAGCTGTAAGACAGAATATTCATTTTTTTTTTTTTTTTAAGAAAGAAAAGTCAGTATTTGCTTTGAGTGAGCTGGAAACTTTTCTCTCCTTTACCTCACATCATAAACATTTTCATACAACAGTATTTGATAGTCCTTTGTGGTAGTAGTTGTGGTTTTTATTTTTAATTACCTAAGCCAAATATCATGTTATATTTATTATATTTCACTGTTTATTCATTTTCTAAGATATTCAGAACATACTAGACACTGTTGTATAACTCTCTGTAGCAGGAGGTATCCAGTTAATAAAGAAGTTTTTCTTATTTTAGTTTAATAATTTAGTGTTATCATGTCAGGAATAATTACAAGGCAAAATCAGAAGCTATTTTCTACTGCTACCCATTTTCACTCTTTATTGTCTAAGTATCCTTTTATTAGTCCCTAAATTTAACCCACATGGCAAAAACATTCATCAACAGTAAATCCATAGCATCGTGTCTGAGTAACAATGAATAAATAAATTTTCTGTGTAAAATGTTACTCTGACTTTATTCTTGGAAACATACACTTTCAGTAATAACTACACTCTAAAAGAAAGACTGCACTGTGAAGAAAGACAATCATAATTTTTCAAATGTCAGTTTTATTCCTGTGTAACAATTGCTTTCTGTGAAAGAAAAACTACTTTATAAAACTTTTAAATTTAGCCAACTTTTTTTTAACTCTTGGAGGAGAAAGCCTGATAGGTATATAGAACTTATTTTAGAAACTCAGCTACTTAGTAATTTTTCCCTAAAAGTAATTTTTATTTACAATGTCATAAAGATTTTGCAATACTTTTTATTATAGTAAAATACACATAACAAAATTTACCATCTTAACCATTTCTAAATGTTCAGGTCAGTGTTATTACACAGACTAATATTGCTGTACAACCACCACCATTCTTCCTCAAATTTCATCTTGCAAAACAAAATTCTGTAGCCACTAAACAATAACCCTGATCCTGGCAACCATGATTTTCCTCTTTTTTATCTCTCTTTTTTCCCCATACCTCATTCTCTTGTAATCACCATTCTACTCTCTATTCTGTTGTTATGAGTTCAACTTTTTTTCCCTCCTTGTGTCTGACTTATTTAATTTGGCACAATGTCCTCCAGTTTCTCTGGTCTGTTACAAATGGCAGAATTTCCTTTTTTAAAGCCAAATGATATTTCATTACAGATAATATATATATAGTATATACATATATATATATATGAAAGATTAAATTTTCTTTCTCCATTCATCAATGAACATTTAGATTGTTTACATATCTTGGTTATTGTGAACAATGCTATAATGAATATGGGAGTTCAGATATCTCTTCAAGATAGTAATTTTACTTCCTTTTGCTATATACCCAGATTTTTGATTATGTTGTAAGGTTTCATGTTTATAGTTTACTGAGAAATTATTCTAAGCAGTAGTAATATTTTTGTAGGTATGCCTATTAATGTATATACACATCAATATATACATGTATAGACATATTTTGGACAGCATTATGTTTATGGACACATGGAATATAAGAATACACTGTGCTAATTAATGCGTGTGCAATTAAAGATTTGCATTGATTTTAATAGAAAAACTAAAAAAGTTTCAATAGATTAGAATCTTGCCCAAAACAAATTAGTCATTTTATATTTTGTAGTTCTATATTGAAACCATCAAAATATATTAAAAATGATAGAATATTCTTATTTATTTAGAAATAAAATCTACGGTTCAGGTCTCATATAAATCATTAGGACAGATAATTTAACTTCAATAATGAGCTGTACTGTAATAGGATGTGCCAAGAGAAGAAATAAATCTCCAGCCAACTAAAGGCATACTTATTACAGTTTTCAAAATCAAGTCACTGAAAGTCACATGAAGACAATGACTATCATAAAATCTCTTAGAAAAACATAGTCAAAATCTTTTGTAAATACATGCAATCTTTCTAGATTTTTTTGAGATATCTTAAACATATTCTTAAAAATCCTAAAGATAATGCGTTTTAGGTAAGTGTTGATATTACCATATTATTAAAATATTTTTCAAAAATTATTTATTTCAACTTGAAGCTTGTTGATTAATTTTATTTTGTAATTATTTTTGATCAACTAAATTTTTATGATAGGTTAAACTATTAACTTTAATGTTAAGAATAACACATGTGCTACCTTACTAATGTGTAGATTAGTATTTGACACCAATAGTATGACTTTAGTGTTTACCTTTAAACCATTTCTCTTTGTGGTTTACTCTAATTTATCGAATTATTTTCAACTGCAAAGAACTGCACATAACTAAGACAATATCACTTTTAGAGAATATTTGGAAAAAATCTAGTTATTGGGTAAAGTAGTTGTTTATAAAAACAATTTTAAACAATTATGTCCCACATTCTTTTGGCAATTGAACCAACCAAATATAGAACTTGGAATAATGGTGAAAACAAAGATGCTCTAAATCTTTATATTATAATTTTTTTGTATGTATCTCTGGAGGAGTGAAAGTCAAAGTCTGCATAGTGAAAGCAGTACACACTGCAGAAGATTGAAGAAAAAAATTGTTACCAGATGATTGAGCACATGTATGCCTAGAGTACATAGTTGAGCCTTTAATTATCTACTAATTGGGCATGAGTCACAGGGAGATGTTTGTAATAATTCATACCCTATATATGAAAGATTTCAGTATTAGCTAATACATGGAACAAAAACAAGGAGAGAAAATGCTAGAAATCTGTAATGATATGAAAACTGGCCTGAAGAAAAAACAAAACATATTTTGTTTAGCAACACAAGAATGTGGTAAAGTAGAAATAAAGATAAAAGTTAAAACATGCTTTTAAAATGAATCTATATTACTTTGTTATAATTCATATATAGTCATTGACTTAAAATTGTGACTAGAGGAATTGTTTCTTTGACTTGATGCGATATGAAAAAAATAAACCATTTATATAGTAATTGTGTTAAGAAAATATTTTTTATTTAGTGTAAATAAAAACCTGTGGAATGTAGTAACTAATGGTCAGAGAAATAGGAAGGTCAAGTCTATATTAGACATCTATTATTTGTTTTGTTTGTTTAATTTTGGTGCTTACCTAAAACCTCTTTTCTTCTCACAAGAATTACTCCCACCACATGGGTAACACATAAACAAAGCACCCTTTCCTTTTTACCACAGTTGTTGGTTCAATATGGCCTAAGTTAATCAAACCAGAGTTATCTGAGTAGCTGACTGATTTCAAGAAAGAGCCCTACATTATGGAGTTATTTGAAAAAAATAAAATGTGAACTTAGACTACCAATAGCCATATGCATGGAACGAGTTTATCTGAGATAAAAGAGGGAGAACTTTATGATATTGTTTGAATCTCTGTATCCGTCTATGTCCAAAATTACTTTTGCCTTAGACGTTTCAGTTACATAAGATAATAAATTTCAACTTTGCTTAAAATACTTTGAATTAATACAACTGAAAGAAACATCGGTTCATAATTTATTACATGTAGAATAAACCTGACTGAAAACCCTCTCTGCAAAGGAAAGTTATACCTTACAGTATTTTGCCTGTAACTTTTTGAGGGCTTCATATTCTCAGCAAAATTTCTAAAACCATAATTGAAGTTATGGATCTGAGTTCTGCTTATCTCGTATTGATTTTTCTGCTTGTCTTGACAAGATCCAGGTTAATTTTGCTCCAATTTTTTTTAATGCTAAGATGATTTTTACGTAGCAGAATCATTATGAAAATCTGATTTCTCATACTAATTTCTCAAACAGAATCAATTCCTAGGCAAAAAATTTCTTACATTTTATATTTTAAAATACCCAATTCTTGTGATTTAAATTGCTTTCGTACATACTCCCTGCTAAATACCTGCATTCTGTTATTATTTCAGAAAGAAGATATTTTTAAAGGCATGGAATTGTTGCTTTCTTTCCCACAGAGATTATTTTTAAGCTGCTTTCTTCTATTACAATGTTGTTTTGAGGTAATAACTTCAAGGTTAGCAACAGAAAAAAATACCTCCATCAAATAGATTTTTGGACTGTATGCTACTTTTTATTTATTTTTGTTTCCCTCTTTAATTTCCCCCACCCCACTTCCACCCTTGATCTATGGATGTTGCCATTTCCCTTAAGAATTGGATCTCTGAAGGCGGGGCATCTCCTCCCATACTCTTGCAGTGCGCCCATGGGGCCTGACGCCCCTGACACACTCTGGGGCCTGGCACACCCAGGGGGCCTTGGCACACCTGGGGTATGGTTTGTGGCTCCACCTGGGGTGCAAACCTAGGACCTTCTGTGTGTAAAGCAGATGTACTAACCACTACACTATGGAGCCACTCCTGTATGCTACTTTTTAAAAGAAAATACTTTTTTCTATGGTTTTTTAAAAATTTTATTTCATTAAGAAATTCTGCCATGTTAAATATCATTGGACTACAAATATTCATTTCATGTGACAAAGTTACCATGGTAAATGGGTATTCTTATGTATTAAAGAACAATTGCATATTTATATACATGTCTTAAGAGTTTCAGCTAGGATATAAGTCGATAATGTTAGAAAACCTTTTGGAAGCAGATGAAATTAAAAAGTAGATTATAAAATTTTCTAAATTCTTATCAAAGGAAACATAAAATAAATAACAAAAAGCAGAGAAAAAAATTACAATTAAGACCATTGGAACTACTAAAATTACTATGGAGACTGAAATACATGTGGAATTACTCAAACTCAAGACAACTGTAAACAAGGTGAAAGTTTTGTGATTTGCTCAAAAGGAGTCACATGGTGAACTTTAACTGGCTTAATTAAAAATCCTCTTTGAACTTCAGTGCTACAAAAAGCAGAAAGCAAATGGCAATAAAAATTATTCTAGTCAATGAAAAAAGTCTAAGATAGTTGTGAGAAATAGTTTCAAGCAAACACTGAAAAATGCTGAGAAAGCTTAGATGACCCCAAAATTAATGTAAGGATATGGAGATTTTTTTAAATAAATTGATTAAATGTTTATATCTTTGCAATTCCGTAAAGTGATGTGAAGTGTTTGTCTACAAGCACTTCTCGGAACTGTTCACACCTTGGAACTGTGTGCCTATTAAAAGAACTTTATGTATTATTCTTGCTGTCATATTTAAAATTTATGTTTTATAATGAAGTCATTGGATTCAGGGTTATTCAGTGGCAACAAAATCTCTAATTACAGGCATACCTCATTTTATTGCACCTGCTTTATTGCACTTCACAGATGTTGTGCTTTTCACAAATTAAAGTCAAAACCTTCCACCAGGTAAATTGATAGAATTCTGTGTAGAGCCTTAAATATTTATTTAATAGCCCCTTGTAGAGTGAGACTTTTGTTTTTGTAAAAAGACCTAACAAGTCATTTTCTACACTGGAAATTTTGATGTTATTTACCATTTGAAATCATGACGTAAGTACCTGCTGAGTGAAGGTAGAAAGGGCTTGCAAAATTAGGTAAAATAAGTTAAACTAGTTTATAGTTAATTTAAAAAACTTGAGAGAGTTTATGTAGTACATTATAATAAAATTATAATACAAGGTAGAAAATGATAGGCATCTGTTGGAAAAATGTTTAAATGTTATCATTTCCAAAGCAAGATGAAGATTTCTATGATGATTCAGGGAAAATTCTTGAAAGAGAATCTTTTGAAAATGTTTTTAAAATATAGATGGACTACCAAAGGATGAGACAATTAACTCAGATTCAGGCAGAGGAAATACTCTATAGAGAGGCAATGAAAGCATGGGCATTTGGAAAATAATGATCATCACTTAGGAACAGAATTTTAACTGCTGAAGTTGAGTAACAAGATTAATGGATTAAAGGTGTTCAGATTTTATGTGGCCTTGAGTACCAATCTGAGGGGTTTTGTATACCTTTTAGCAGTGCAAATACAGATTGTATACCCTATAGCAGTGGTCCCCAACCTTTCTGGCACCAAGGATCTGTGCTGCTATGAGAATCTTGTATCTGATCATCTGAGGTGGCGATGCTGGTGCTGGGGAGCAGCTTTACTCACTCACCAGCCTCTCACCTTGTTATGTGGCCTGGTTCTTAACTAAGGGTTGGGGAACCCTGCCTTATAGATTATAAATCTATATGTTGATTGTATATAAATGTTTACCTTATTATATAGTCTATGTCTGTATTGTATACAATGCAAATAGAGATTTTTAACCTCCCTATATATTTTCCAAAACAATTGTATGTACTTTTTCCTGGTAAAGAAGCTGAATTTTCAATTCATAATATGAAAAGGAACTATTTAAATTATCAAAATAAATAGATTTAAATATCAATGATAACTAAAGACTGAATAAAGACTAAGACATTATTTTAATAACATACATGCTTTCTTGCATTCTTTTAAAAATTAAAAAGAGAATTAAATGTAATGCTTAAAACATAATTAGCTACAAGCATTCTAATTTTGAGGAAGCTGCATGGAAAAGTTCTAAGCAACCTAAATATATAAATTCATTCATCATAAATTGTTGTTGAAAACACAAAGTTTGTTTACAGTAATAATTCTCAACTCCGGATATACTTTGAAATATTTTAGAGAACTTTTAAAATCTCATGGTCATATCGCATCCCAGACTAAATATGTCAAAATTTCTGGAAATGGGACCCAAGTAAGAGTATTTATAAAAGCTCCTTAGGTGATTTCAATCTCAAGCCAAAGTTGAAAAATATCAATTTATAGGATAAGTTCACAGATAAAATAATCTGTTACAAACATATTTTACTATCTATGGTTATCACAAATTCTCTTTTCTTTTAGGAATAGTAAATAGCAGTTATATAGTTTAACAATTAACTAGTAACAAACTAATTTAGTGATTTTTTTCATCTTTTTTTCATGGTCTCCAAAATGTTAATATTTTATAAGCTCTTTTCCTATGCTTATATATTTGAGACGAAATTAAGTCCTCATATTTTTTTAATACGGCATGTCCATGTCCTTTCAAAGTGATAGTCTGAATATGGTCTCCTTGTATACTTTACAATTTGTAAAGCATTGTTTAGCAAGCACTAGTTATATTGAGAATGAGATCAAATGGGAAAGGCAACATACTTTATTTCTTAAATTTGCTAAATCTACTTTATGTCAGTTAAATATAAACTAAATGTTAATTTAATGCAAATTGTAATTTAACGATTATTTACATTGCATCCACAAATAAAATTAAATAATTTATTTTGTTGTTTGGTTTCTATGTATTTTGCTAAAGAAATTCCTTTATTTGCTTCTTTTAATATCAATTTTACTCAGTTTAATGTTATCAAATATTGTGTTCTTTTTTGCTTGTACATAATACAATTTGAAAATAAACAACAAATTGTATGTTTGTTTATGTTTCTATAGCTTTGCAACATGTATCCATGCTACATGTACACATCCATATTAGTGTGCATGTGTATGTGTATATATATATATATGTGCATGTGTGTGTGTGTGTAAATATATATATATTTGTGTGTGTATATGTGTGTGTGTATATATAAAATACTCCACCCAGGTTTCTTATATTTTTATTTTTAAAATAATTTATTTTTATTATCCCATTTATATTGAGTTTTACTTGACAAATAATACTGTAATATATTTAAGTGATGATATATGTGTACATTAAGTAAGAATTTTCACCATCAAGTTAACACATTTGTCAGTTTACATATCTACCTTTTTTTGATGGGGTGGGTGACAACACTTAAGTTCTACCTCTTAACACATTTCAAGTTATACAATAGAGTATTATCAACCATTGTCATTATGTTTTACCTTAAATCCTCAGACCTTATTTATTTGTAACTGAAAATTTGTACCCTTTAACTAGCCTCTCTCTATTTTCATACCTATCTCCTGCTCCAGCACTGGCAATCACTATTCTACTCTGTTTCTAAAAGTTTGACATCTAAGTGATAAATGCAGTATTTTTTCTCTTTCCGACATATTTCATTTGGAATAATACTGCCAAGCTTCATTCATGTTGTTGCAAAGGGCAGTCTTTTCTTTTCTTTTTTCTTTTTTTTTTTTTAAGGTTGAATAACATCCTTGTGTGTATATGTGCATGAAATCGCATTTACTTTATCCATATTTCCCTCAATGGATACAGATTGTTTCCATACCTGGGATATTGTAAATAACACTGCGGTGAAGATAGGAGTACTGATATCTCTTTGAGGTAGTGATTTCTAATTTATTTTTAATTACATTTATTGAGGTGTATTACAACTCTGTAATACGTCATCTGTGTTTGTTCAAAATACATCAAAATGTGTGTTTAGCACTCAAAGTCAAGTCTCCTTTCATCACCATGTTTTGACCCCTCTTACCGTCTTCTATCTCCCTCCACTCCCTTTCCCTTCTGAGTAACCACTATACCATTGCCTGTGACTGAGTTTTTTTATTTTGCTTTGTTTGTTTTGTTTATTTGTTGCTTTCTCTGTCATGTTCCACATATAAATAAAATCATGTTTTTATTTTTCTTATGACTTATTTCACTTAGTATGATATTCTTAAGATCCATTCTTGTCAAAAATGGCAGTATCTCATCTTTTCTTATGGCTGAGTAATATTTCATTCAATATATGTACCATATCTTCTTTATACAATCATACATCAAAGGACACATAGATTGTTTCCATGTTTTGGCCACTGTGAATAATGCTGCAATAAACATAGGAGTATGTATAACTTTATGAATAAATTTTTTCAAATTTTTCAGATAGATACCCCCAAGAGGGATTGCTGAGCACTGTGGTAATCCTATCTGTAATTTTATTTCATATTACTTTTAGTTCTACAGTATATTGGTTAGATAGTTATATAGTTTATGAAGTGATGCTCCGATTACTCTCTCTCTCTCTCATCTGGCTCTACACATAGCCATAACAATATCATTGACTAAATTTCTTATGTTGTACTCTATGTCCCCATGACTAATTTTTACTTCATCCCTTCACTTTTTTCTCCCAGCCCTCAATCCACCTTCCCTCTGGAAGCCACCAGATTGTCCTCTGTATCTGAACCTTGTTGTTTGTTCCTTTTGTTTCTTAGATTCTGCGTTAAGTGAAATATTATGGTACTTATCTTTCTCTATCTGACTTATTTCACTCAGTATAATAACTTCTAGCCCTGTCTATGTCATTGCATCTATTTGTAAATTTTTTGAGGAAACTCCATAATGTTTTCCATGGTGGCTATACCAATTTACATTTCCTCCAGCAGTGTATGAGGGCTCCTTTTCCCCCTACAACCTCTCCAATAGTTATTTCTTGTCTTCTTGATAATAGCTATTCTAACAGATGTGAGGTGGTGTCTCATTGTGGTTTTGATTTGTATTTCCCAAATAGCTAGTAAAATTGAGCATTTTTCACATATCTATTGACCATTTGTATGTTTTCTTGGGAGAATGTTCAAATCCTTTGTCCATTCTTTAAATTGGATTGATTTTTGTTGTTAAGTTGTATGTTTATTTTTTTTGAATGTATTTTGAACATTAGGCCCTTATCAGAGGCATTGTTTGCAAATATCTTCTCCCATTGAAATGGTTGCTCTCTGTTTTGTTGATGATTTATTTTGCTGTGCAGTAGCTTTTAAGTTTGATGTAGTCCCATTCTATTTTTGCTTTTACTTCCCTTGACTTTGGGGTCAAATTTATAAAGTTCTCTCTAAGACCAAGGCCCATGAGTTTAGTACCTATGTTTTCTTCTATGCATTTTTATTGTTTCAAATCTTATATTTTGGTCTTTGATCTGTTTTGAATTAATGTTTGAAGATGGCGACAAATAGTCTAGTTTCGTTCTTTTGCTTGATGATTTCCAGTTTTTCTAGCACCATTTATTGGAGAGGATTTATTTTTTCCATTACATGATTTTGGCTTGTTTGTAGAAAATTATTTGTCCATATATATATGTGGGTTTATTTAAGGGCTCTCAATTCTGTTTCATTGGTCTCTGTGTCTATTTTTCTGCCAATACCATACTGTTTTGATTACTGTTGTTTTGTAGTATAATTTGAAGTCAGGGAGTGTGATATGTCATCTCCCCCACCGCTCCCCCAACCCCTTAGGATTGCTTTGGCTATTCAGGGGCTTTTGTAGTGTCATACAAATGTGATGATTTTTTTGTTGTTCTATTTCATAAAAACTGCCATTGGGATTTTGATGGGGATTACATTAAATCTGAATATTGCTTCGAGTATGGGTATTTTAACTACATTGATTTTTCTAATCCATGAACACAGAATATCTTTCTACTTATTTGCATCTTCTTCAATTTATTTTAATAATATCTTGTAGTTTCAATGTATATATCCTTCACATCTTTTAATTTTATTTCTATGTATTTTATTTTTGTTACAATTGCAAATGGAGTTGTTTCTTAAGAAACTTCATTGTTAATATATAGAAATACAATGGATTTTTGTACATTGATTTTGTATCCTGAAACTTTATTCTATTTGTTGATTTTTTTCTAATAGTTTCCCTTCCCTCCCCCCCCTCCGCCAGGGGAGCCCTTAGTGTTTTATATAGAGAGAATCATGTTATCTGCAAAAAGTGGTGATTTGAATTCCTCTTTCCCAATTTGGTTGCCTTTTATTTTTTTCTCTTACCTGATTGCTCTGGCTAGGACTTCCTGTAGTATATCAAATAACAATGGTGAAAGTAGGTTGCCTTGCCTTGTTCCTGAATTTAGAGAAAAAGCTTTCAGTTTTTCACCATTATTACATTAGGTGAGGTTTTGTCATATGTGGACTTTTTTATATTGAGGTACTTCTATACCCATTTTATTGAGTGTTTTAATCATAACTGGATGAAAAAAGATTAAAACTAGTAGGGAGTAAAGTAAATCTAATTACACTTCATAAATAAATAGATAATATTTGGGAGAAAAAATATTGCATCAGGAAAATAAAACTAACTATACATGGAGATTGACGAAACAGATGTGCTAGTTTTTACTTGAAATAGTCTCTATGATATAATAAAAATAAAGATGGGGTCTTTATATGATTTTGATGAAAACATTTAATATCATTTTTATGTACCTGGAATGAAACTCAGCAGTAAATTTTACTTTAGAAAAGTAATGTTAAATCATCAAATAATGGATCCTGGATTAACTATTTTGTGTTATAATGACAAAAATATACAAAGTGTATGTGTGTATAAACAAACATACAAACAAACAAACAAATAAAATTTGGGACACACGAGTTAGCAGCCCTGGGAGACTATGTGGGAATGATATATAAAATTCAGAGAAAATAAAATAGTGAAAGCTTGGGAGGTAACAAAGAAAGGATAGGGTGGCAATGGCTATTGATTTAATTCTAGTGCATACTGAACCTCTTAAATGTTTATAGCAGGTTTATTCATAAATGTGAAAAAACTGAAACAATTAAGATATCCTCAGCAACAAGGTGAGGATATCTGCTCTCAATATGACTAATACATCATACTGAATATGTTAACTAGTGCAATAAAAATATAAATAAAAGCAAAAGGATTACAAATTAGAAAATAAATAAGGTGTTTTTTATTTATAGATTGTCTATATAAAAGAATATTGGGTAGAAAATACCAAAGATTCTACAAACACACAAAAAATTAGATAATATATGAATTTAGCAAAATGGCAAGATACAAGTTCAGCATACAAAATCAATCTCATTTCTATGTACAAGAAATGTACATTTGGAAACTTGAAATTTAAAAAATATTTACAATAATTAAAAATATATTATAAATGTAGCAAATATAAAATCTATATTTTGAAAACTATAAAACACTAATAAAAAAATCAAAGATAAATAAATATAAATATATACTATGTTTATGGACTACAAAACTAAACTTTGTAAAGATTCCTAAATTAATTTACAGATTTACTACTACTAATAAAAATTGTCAGCAGCATTTTTTTGTAGATTTAGATGGAATGATTCAAATTTATCTACAAAAGGAAAGGAACTAGAATAGCCAAAATATTTTTCTGAAAAATAAGAATACAGGTGGAGGAATTGCACCTCCTGATTTTAAGATTTACTATGAAACAATAAAATTTAAGACTTATTATTTGTGAAAGGATAGAAACATAGATCAATAAAAAATAAATAGTTTCCAGAAATAAAGTCACACAATATAGTCAGCTAATTTTCGACAAAGGTGCAATGAAATAAAGAATGGCCTTTTCAACAAATGGTGTTACAATTTGAACATTCATATGTAAAACAAAAAAATAAACACACAAACACAAAAACTCTTACCTCATTCTCACACCTTGTACAAAAAAATAAAATGAAATATATAAATTTTTTTGAAATCATAGATTTTTAAACTTCTATAAGAAAATATAGGAAAAAATATTCATGGTCTGGATTAGGCAAAAAAAAAAAATCCTCAATAGGTGAATAGATGAACAATCTGTGGTATATACCTACTATAAACTTATTTACTGATAAAAAATTAAGTATTAAGCCATACAAAACCATGGTTGTATACTGCTAAGTGACAGAAGACAGTCTGGAAAGGCTACATAATGTGTGATTCCATTTATATAACAATTTGGAGAAAGCAAAACTAAACAGACAATAAAAATATCAGTGTCTTCCAAGGGCTTGGGGAGAGGTGAAAATTAGACTAGGAAGTTTGTAGAGTCATGAAACTACTCTTTCTCATACTATAATAGTGGATGTGTTACACCATGCGTTGGTTAAAAATAGTAGCTCTTTACAGCACAAAAAGTGAATCTCAAAGTATATAAATAAAACATGATCATTTAGGAGTTAAGTGATCCCAGGATGAAGGGCAGATTTTGACAAAAAAAAAAAAAATCTGTCACAAATTTATGAAATAATTTTACTAAAAGAAGTAAAAAAACAAAAGTGCTGACCGAAATAATTTTGGAAATAAGTGAATACTGTAAGACTAAAGGCAGAATAAACTGTACATAAGCACTGTCCTCTAGTTGATAAAATAGCTTCCCTTGAATTGTGGTTTGTCAATTCTGAAACAACTATACATGTGTACTAGAAATGACCAATTAATTAAATGTGTGGTAGATAATGAAATTCATGTCATTGTTAAAATGGGAGTTTATAGATAAGCAAAAGTAAAAAAAAAAAGAAAAACAAAAAAACTAGAATGATTCATGTGGAAATGGGTTAGAGTTTGGGGACATGAATATGAACTTATATTTAACTTAATATAGGTATAGAAAAGTCAAGAAATATTTAAAGATTATATTTAAATCTTAAATATTTAAATCTTAAATATTTAAATATTAAATATTTAAGATTTAGATACATTTGTTAATTCAGCTACACATTTCATTTTTCTGCTAGCCGAGAGGGTCTAGAGGCAACAACTCAGTAGTAATGAGCACACGCAAGATCTAAATCTTGATTTCAAATGCCTTTCACCAGTGAAAATAACTAAAATTTTCTGGAGAAAAAGCTGTTTTTAGAGATAGGGCAGGGAATATACAAAATAAGCCTGGAGAATCTTGTAATGTCAGAATATAAGAAAATGCTAAAAAAAAAATGAACCAACCGAAAGAGTCCACAATAGCTAAAACTGGAACAATTAGAGCAATGAAGTAAATAAAGCAGTGCTAGATTATAATTAAAATTATAAATGTATTCATGAGTGAATAATAATAAAAATAAATGAGAAGAATGCACCCATCTCCATATAGAATTCCAGATATCTTTGTAAGATACCCTTATCCTGAAGAATTGGAATGTAACACTTCACTCCTTAACCATAGGCTGTGTATAATAATTTCATTCCAAATAGTATGGCATGGAAAGGGAGAATTAAAGAGTAGCTATATAGTAGAGAAACCTGACAAACACTGCCTCAACCAGGTGATCAAGGTTTATATCAACAGCGATAAGTCATGCTGATAGAATGTACCTTTGGTATGATATAATGAAAATAGAAATGAATCTCTTTAGTCCCTTTTCAAAAACTGAAGACACCAATATGATTATGAGAAAAACTTTAGACCTACCCTGATATAAAGACATTCTACAAAATACCTAATCAGTAGTCCTCAAAACTATCAAAATCATCAAAAACTAGGGAGTCTGAGAAACTGTCAAAGCAAAGAGGAGGTAAGGAGATGTGACAACTAAATGTAATGCTGTGTCTTGGTTGGTATCATTGAGTACATTAGGTGAATACCGAGGAAATCTGAATAAAGTATGGACTTTTATTTTCTAAAATTGGAAGCTATAAACCTTTTAAAATGAACATTAAAAATTGTTAGCTGGAAATAAAGGTTTTGTCATTCTGTGATTGATGCTGTTCTCACTCATTTTCTTCTATTCTTCTAGTATTTGTCATATTGTACAAGTTTAAGATGTAGTACCTGATGATTTGTTGATACATGTTTATATTGTAAAATTATTATATGAAAATACTAGTTATCAGCTCTATCACCCCATGTAATTTTTAAATATAAATATAAACATTTGATACCTATTGTTTCAGCAACTTTGAAATATATAACACAATATTGTTAACTGCAGTCACATTGGATCTCTAGAACTTACTCATCTTATAACTGGAACTTTTCATCCTTTCACCAACATCTCTTTTTTCCCATCCCTCAGTCCCTGGCAACCACATTCTACTCTCTGTTTCTATGAGTTTGACATTTTTATATTTTATATATGTGACATCATACAGTATTTATCTTACTGTCTGACTTATATAACTTAGCATGATTCCCGTTAGGTCCATTCATGTTGTTACAAATAACAGGATTTGCTTTTTTTATGGCTGAATAATGTTTTATTTTGTGCATGTGTTTATACATCTCACACTGTTTTTTATCCATCTGTCTATCAGTAGACAATTAGGTTGTTGTTTTGGCTAATCTGAATAATGCTGCAATGAACATTGAGTACAGATAGCTCTTTGAGATAGTAATTTGATTTTCTTTGGATAGCGAAAGAGTGTGATCACTGTATCATGTTAGTTCTATTTTTAATTTCTTAAAGAGCTTCCATAGTATTTCTATAGTGACTGTACCAATTTACATTCCCACTAAGGATGTTTCTCTACATCCTTACCAATAGTTGTTATTTCTTGTCTTTCTCATAATAGCCATTCTAAATTAATAGTGGATGTAAAAATGTTGAATTTACTGAACTAGAAGACACTTTAATCCTCAAGTACTTCATAATTTATTTTTATTTGAAAGACTAATACTCATATACAACAGTAATTTGTGTATACTCATATAATCAGGACTAAAATCAATCTCACTTAAAATATTTACCTCGTGATTTTTTTACATGTGAATATAATGAAATTTGTTAACAAAATTTTAAATGTTTAAAAGCATAAATACAAGGGAAAATGTGAAGAAAAGTAAACAAAAGAGGAATATTATTTTACTTTTAGATATTAATTTCAAATATTTCACCTTAAGAAAATATATTCTGATACTCATATTGCCACTATTCAAAGTTTTAAAAAATATTTTATATCTGACATAAAATATCAAAAAATTTAAAACTCCAAATTATTTAGAATATAGAATTTATTTATTTATTTGTTTGTTTGTTTATTTTTATGGTGATATTGGTGAATGAAATCCAGTGTTTCAGCTGTACATTTTAACAGTAAGTCATATGTATATTTACACTGCGTGTTCACCTCTCGTAGTTGGATTTCTTTCTGTCACCACATATTTGACCCCCTTTACCTTGACTACTTCCTCTCTTCCCCCTACCCTCTGGTGAATATAGAAATAATTCAAATACTTCCATGTTTGAAATAAAAATGGCAGTCGGATGAATGAAAAATAATTGTTAAAAATTTGTATTCCAGTAAGAGTACTACTCCATTTAGCTGTGCAATGTCCAGTAGATTGTTCAATTTCCAGTTTATTCATCTTTAAAATGAAAGGAGTTGAATATACATCAGAAGGGGCTTTCTAGTCTAAAAGTCTATAATCTGAAGAGCAGTCATCCTTTTCAATGGAGAAATATAATTAAAATACATGAAAATACCTTTAATATATCAAACCAATATATTAAGCTTTAAAAATCAGGGAAATTATAGCATTATAGCTTTTATTTATTGTTTGTGGAAATTATTCAAACTGAAACATGGAATTGAGTTTATTTTGATATGTGACTAGAAACTTTATTATTTCTGATGTCATTTCTTTCTATGAAATATTGATTACATTTATTTTTTATTACTGTAGATTCATTTTTATGTTATTAATGTTCACAACAAAATTTAAGACTTTATTACTCTTCATTGAAGACCATTTTTCTCTTTAGAAAATCAAAATCTATGATATGTTCATCAAAACTCTTAGTTTATATTTTAAGTGATATGAAAAGTTATGTTTTGTGTGAAAAATGAATTATAACTTCATATTAGTAGCAAATATCTAAAGCTGATTAGAGAGTATATCTGCTAGAAATACTCCTGCAAATTAACTTTCTTAATGATACTTATAAATCTCTGACATGACCTCATTTATTCAGGGAAATTTTAATATAGAGATATTTTATTCTTTATGCAAAAAAATATTTTGGAATATCTGTAATACTCTGAGTACTGAGGCAATTCTGAAATTACTATCATAAATAAACATGAATAAATCCATTATTATAAACTAACATACAGTTAAGTAGAGAAGGCAGATAAATTCACCAATAAGCTTAATGAAATATTATGAGTATTTAAAGATTTATTTTCAAAATATATGGGTATTATGGAAGAGAGTAGTTAACTCCAAAATGTTGTTTTTCTTAATAACAAAAATATAATTTAAAATGTCTGTATTTTATAATAATGTATACAAAATTAATATAAATCCAATTAAAATACACTTTATTTTTGGAAATTGACAACTGTGAAGATCATCTGAAAAATATATTCATCAAAATATCCATAAAAATATTATTTAGTTTGGAGATCTTGATTTATCAGTAAACTTCCTGTAAACCTACCATTACTAAAGCAAAATGAGGCTGTAATATTCATAGACATAGATTCACATTAAAGAACAGAGAAACCACAAATAAAGTGGACATATGCATAAGAAATTTGGATGGCTAATCAGAGAATAGTTAACTATTTAATGCCTGTCGATAGAGAAATGGTTATATTATGTATTTTCTTAGGCCAAAATGTCATATACCCATTAAAATTGTAATCTAGACAGAAGAAATATAGCATATCACTAATATGTAAAATATAATTCGTTAGGTACTTCAGTATTCAGTATTAACAAAAAAATGTATGGGATAAATAATAAAATAAATAAAAACTAAAAATTATTTAAAATTTCAGTTTTATTAAGAAGAGATACAGAGCATGATTATAAATGTAAAGTTTCTTTTTATCCTTAGGAGAATCTTTCTCTTTGTTCTTCAGGGAAATAAAGGAAGCAACATCAATCTAAGACTATTTAGAATAATCAGTTAAAGAAAAAATAAATACTGGCATTTTATCTTAGGATGTTTGATCCAGAAAAATGTTCTTATAATATCATTGAGAGCTTATTTTATTAGTTATGCTGGCTTCATCAAATAATTTGGAGAGTTTATCCTACTTTCTGAAAGAGGTTTTGTGCAGATAGTATTTCTTACAAATATAAAATAGAATTTATCAATAAGGTAAGGTAGGCCAGACATTTTCTTTATGGAAATGATTTATATTAAGAGTTTAATATCTTTACTATAAACAGGGAAGTGAATTTAGTGTTTTTTAGTATCTTATTTTATCTTTCCTATTGAATTTTTAGATTATATCTTCACATGAATTTTTGTGGTTGCTCTAGATATCACAATATACGTCTAACATCACAATCTACCTTCAAATAACATACAGATTCACAATTAAAGACATAATAATTGCATAAACCTCAAAAAACTTAAAATTTCTTATTTCATCTTTTGGGATACATTCATTTTTTCTATCTTTTGAAGAATATTTTAAATAAATACAAATATATATGAAGGGTTTTTCCCTCTTTAAACACTTCAAAAGTATTGTTCCATTGTTTTTTGACCGCCAATATTTTGTATGAGTTTTAGATATAATTTGTATCATTCATTGGTCCTCTCTATGTAACATGTCCTGTCCTTTTTTTTTATTATTTTAGTATTTTTTAAATTAAATTTATTAGGGTGACGTTAGTTAATAAAAATATTTAAGTTTCAAGTGTACAATTCAATAATACATCATCTGAATTATGTGTTCACACCTCAGACTTTCTACCCTGAATGTATCCAATCTCATCTGATCCTGGAAGCTAAGCAGGTTTTGGGCCTGGTTAGTATTTGGATGGGAATAACAAATATTTCTATTCTGGGTATTTTAAAAGTTTTTGGGTCATCTTATTTTAGCAACTTAACTTTTAGCATGTTGTTTTCCCTGTATTTGTACCAAATGAGACTTGTTAATCTTTATCAAAGTTTTTTTAAACCTTGAGTTAATTATTTATTAAACATTTTGGAATATTTTCAATAAGTATATATTCTAATATCTCTTTCTTAATTTCTCTCTATACTCCTTTCTGAAAGTAAATTAAGTACATTTTAGATCTTATGATGTTGTTCCATAAATCTTGCTTGTTCAGATTCATTTTTTCTCTTTGTGATTTGTTTGTTTCAGTTTGAATACAAAATTTAGACCTGAAATAAATTTTTTTTTTATCATTTCTTTTCAGTTAGTGTGTCTTTTCCACTCACACATTAGTTTCATATCCAGAAGTTCAATTTGGATATTATATCTTCCATATATTTTAATATTGGACATGTAGACATCAGTTTTAATAATTCTTTTGTTAATTTAATTGATTTTTTTAGTATTCTCGTCTGTTAATTCTAACAGCTATGCTAAGTCTAGATCAATTTCTATCAATTGGTTTATCTTTGCATTATGGGTAATATTTTTATACTCCAGAGAATTCTGATTGGATGTTAGATGCCATGAATTCTACCTTGTTTAGTGGTAAACATTTTTTTTATTTCTATATATATTCTTGAGCTTTTGTTTGTGATGCAGTGAAATTATATGCAACAGGGGTGGCATTTGGGGTCTTTTAAGATGTGCTAGATACTAATCGAGCAGTGCTCAGTCTAGGGCTTATTATCCCCCACTGCTGGAACAATGCCCCATGAATCTTGAGTTTTTCCAGTCTGTCTTATGGAAATGAATATTATTCCCAACTCTGTATCAATAACAGACACAATTACCCCTAATTCTTCTGGGTGGTTCTATTCTCAGCCTAAGGTTAGTTTCCTTCAGATATGGATTGATCGGTTCTCAGTGAAATACTCCAGGGATAACTTCTACAGATCTCCTGAGGTCTCTCTGTGCATCAGTGCCTTCATATCTCTTCAAATTTCACATTAATTTTCTCAATCAGGAAGCCTGTTAATCTCCTCCTGGACTCCCCCTTCTATGCTTCATCCTGAAAACAATCTCGAAGGCAATAGCAGAGGTAATTGTTGGGCTCAATTAATTTGTTTCTCACCTCTCAGGAATAACTATTTTTTCATTGTCTAATGATGTTTCTTGAAAATTATTTATATATTTTGTTCTTTTTGCTTTTTTATATTATCATTTTAACAGTACTTTAGTTGTCTTCACACATATGGAGCACTATAATAGTCAAGTATAATTTCTAAAATATAAATTTAACTGTAAATTAATAAGAAACTTTAAAATGTTCTTACTATTCTTTAAAAAGTCTCTCTCTCTATGTAATTTTAATCATAAAAGACTATTAAGTCATGATTAATTTTCTAGAAATATAAGAACTATTATTCATTAAATTATAAAAATTTTCCTATCATAGTTGAAGTGGCACTAAAGGAAATTCTAAGCAAATATTTAATATGAGGTTTATTGAAAGTTAAAAAGTGCAGATAGTCAAAGTTAAAAGTCCTTGAAAAATATTCAGTTTAATTTGTTGGTTTTTGCACTTTGTTCAATGTGAGTTTTGCTTTGCATTTTCTAAACTTAATCATTTTTAGAAAACATTTTATTATATTAATTCATTTTAAATTTTTAAGTGATTCAGATATATTTGCATTAGAAAGAGTTTTCTGATTATATATCTAAATCCTAGCAAAATAGAAATGGGAATCAACCTGAGGAAGCCCCAGGCTTTTGATACTAAGATTAGAACAATATCTGTGCCACTAGAGATTTTAGCATGTTCCAATGAGTGCAATTACACACAGATTCTACAAATAACTTTTAAGAAAAGCAAACTCAGAAGTGTTATCAAACAGTTACATGTGTTGAAGGAGTTTACATGTTTTTTGAATGGTGGTATTAAAAAGCCTCATAGATTCAGAGAACATTTTGATGGTTTCCAGATTGGGGAGTTATAGAGGTAGGTGAAGCAGGGAGAGGATCAAGAGGTACAACTTGGTAGTTGTTACAAAATAGTCATGAGGATATAGAGTATAGCATAGGACATATCATCAGTAGTTTTGTAATCACTATGTATGGTCAGATGGGTACTGAATTTACCAGGATGATCACCCAATAAGCTATATAAATGTCTAATTACTGTGTTATACACCTGAAAATAATATAATATTGTATATTAACTGTAATTGAAAAATAAAAACATAAAAATTAAAAAATATATCTTTCTGAATAAAAATTATACTGCTTAACATCCTTTATTAGCTTTATGCATTAAATTAGTTCTGTTTCACATTTGAGTGAAGATTTTTCCATTATTTACTTTATAATTAATGGTCTCAATGATCAAGGTAGATAGCTAAGCACAACACACTCCATCATTAATCAGGTAAAAAAAAAAAGGGTATATTGTGAGGAGTAATTGTGAACCAGAAATGAACCTACTATTAACTGTCATCCTCGGCTGCAAGAAAAGCCTTGCTGTTGAAAATAACAAGTGGGGAAAGAAAGTATTTTCTGAAGGTTTGTGCCACAAGCTTCCTTTAAAATTTTGCAAACATATTAGCATCATTTATATACAGAAGTAGAAAATTATTAATTTCAATTTCAAGTGGTTCCTCCCAAATAGGCTCCTAGTGACTAGTGAAGCATAAAAAAGGGGGAGGTTCTAGTAATTTAAGAGTCAGATAGCTGGTTAGATGCCATGGAGAAGAGAGTAATAGTTATATTTCCCAACATCAACTTCCAGAATGTAAATACGTCACAAGCTGGACTTGATATATTATCTTCATGAAAATGCCATTTATGTCAACCCTTTATGCTATAATTTGATTTCCCAAATTGGTTTGGCAAGCAGTGTTCAGAGTTACATACTAATTCTGTACTAATAAGGATATATAATGAGTTGCAATTAGGTATGACTGATTTATATTTTTATGTTCACATATTTGTATTCCAAACAGAAACCATCCCAAGGAGCAGTTTCAAACTGAACATTAAGAGAGGTTATTATTTTATTAAGAGTTCATCAATGACATAATTCAGCAAAATTAATGGCTGTATAATTTCTGTTTAGACTTTGTAGATGTTAGTAATTCATAAATACTGTCCAGTGTGTCACAGTACCACAAGTAGTAATAATTGAGTGGTTATAGTTTTTCAGTATACATACCTACATGAAATACATATGTGCATAAATATTTAAATTTATGAACAATAATGGTCAATTTTTAAACTTACCTTTTGTGTTTATACTGTACATCAATGTTATTTAAGTAATTCAATAAGGGAAGAGATATAAAGCAAAAAGATTTTATAGAAGATGTTCCAACTTTTTGCATACACATATCACCTTGTGTGTAGAAATTAGTACAGGATCTCCAATATGCCACTATAACTAATGAAGTGAATTTAGCAGTTTTCAGGATATGAGGTCAATATATGCACTCAGCTTTATAAATTCACACATAACAACTGTAAAATGACTTAGGTGAACCATTACTATTTAAAATACATAATTATATATTGGAATTAATCTAATAAAATTATACAAGTCTTCTAGAGAAAACATTAGAATATGTAGCTGAGAAAAATTAAAGACAAATGTAGAGATATACTAAGTTTGTGCACTTAAGATATTTTTATGATATCCATTCTGCTAAATGAACCCATAATTTTAATATAATCTCATTCAAAATACAAGCCAGTATTTTGGAAATGTTTTCATGGGAATGCAAAGAATGTAGAATGTTAAGATTAAAAAAGTATCAGAGACCTTAAAACACCTGCTGTCTAGTTTTGCTATAAAGATAATACAATCAGGATAATGCTACATTGGCATAAGAATAACAAATGGATCAATAGAACACAATAAGTAATACAGAATTATACTTATACACATGTGTTCAATTAATTTATGTATATCAGATCAAATATTTAATTGATTTATATATAAATAGTTCACTTATCCCTTATACACAGTTGTCAAGTAAAATAAATGGAAAGGAGTCTTTTTCACAGCTGACACTATCAACTAGGTGTCTTCATGGAAAAACAAAATATGGTACCTACCTCATTGGTATATTATAAAAATCATTTAAAATAGATAAACTTTATTATAGAAGATAGAATCACAAAATGTTAGAATGAAACAATAAAGACTTTTCATGACTAAACTAAATTTTCTTAAACAGTACATCATAAGCACTAATTATTTTAAAATAAATTTTGCATTATCAAAAAAACATGTTTGCTACTCAAAAGATATTTAAAATTTATTATACAATTAATCAACTGGAAGAAAGTATTTATAAGACTTAATTCTTAAGGAACTTGCACCCAGAGTTACTCCTATAAAAACTATCTACATTATAAAGAAAAACGATAAAAATTAGCAAAATTATAAACAAATGCCTCACAAAAATATAAGAATATTCAATGAAACATAAAATGTTTTTATCATTAAGAAAATGTAAGTTAAATCCACAATAAGAGACCATTTCATACATACTAGAATAGCTACAACTGAAAGTATTTCAGTTACCACATATTGGCAAGGATAGACACGGAACTCTTGTACATTAGTGGTGATAGAACAGTTACATGACCATTTTGTAAAAACCTGTTATAATTAAAGTTAAATGCACATTTTGCTTACAACCCTGAAATTATTCTTCTAGGTATTAACCACATTAATTTAAAACAGAGGTAACAAAAATATTTGTACATATGTGTTCATGAGAACCTGTAACTGGAAACAACCCAAATATTCATGAGAGAAAGAATAAACTATTAGGGTATACCCATGATATGGAGTATTATTTAAGTACAAAACAAATTATCAATAAATTCAGCACCATAGATATACCTAAATAACAGTATTTTGAACAAAAGGATTCACACAAACACAAAAACTGAATTCATTCACTTAGCAGACAAAAGTAATAAATAACGATAGTAATCAGAAAGCAATTGACTCTGGGAGAGATGAAATTGAAGAGGAGCTTAGGAAAATGTTCTGAAGTAATGGAAATGTTTTTTATATATAATTTTTGGCGTTGCTTATATAGATGTACACAATTGTCTAAATTTATCAAACTAAATATTTCTGTATATTTCATTGGATTCACATTACAGTTTCATCAGAAATCTATGGAGGAATCATTTTGGAAAACTAAGTTTACACCACAAATACTCTCAGAGAATTCACAAACCTTACACCAGCTCTCTGAACTTTTCTGTCTAATACAAGTAGACAGTTTAAGATGATCATTTTCGGTACAATATCTGGGGTGGCCAAACACTAGGTTATGCTAAAAGAAAAGTATATGTGAATCCTGCAAAGATATGAACATCTAAAACTCAGTGTATAGGGTTTTTGTTATTGTTTAGTTTTAAGCTTTTTAAAAGGAAAGATCGTAGCAAAAATTATTCCATATTGAGTCTATAAATGTTGTATCTTCTCTGTTTATTTTGAAAAGCCACATATTTTAGTCAAATTCTCTTATTTCCTACTTTTCTAGGAAACTATTCAAATATAGCTCATGACTTTGAATGAAAGCTATGTAGACTAGCCTTTATTACTTAATAGTCATCATTTATTAAATATATTTTTGTTTTAGACACTGCGTCAGGTTCTAGGATAAGAAAACAATATGGTTAGTTTTATTATATAACATAGATGAAAACTTACTAGCAGTAGTATTTCGCCCCTACTTCCTATTCTTTTAGTTAAGATGATCTCTTGTGGAACATTAACTATATTGTTTCTACTTTCATTAGGTTCAAATATTTATATCACACTTTAAAACCTGACTATCTCATCTCATCTCTACTTTAAATTCTCATCAAACAAGTGAACATAGTATCTTTTGTGTATCTTCTTTGTGTTTCTATCTCATTTATGTTCTCTGAGCATCCTTCCACTTACCTTTCTAATTCCATTACTAGTGTGTGTGTGTGTTTTTTTAGGTTATACAAGTTTTATTTTATAATGTTATAAAGATGTAATCATTTTTAAGAAGTATAGTATTATAGCTATAGCTACTTTAAAATTAAAATTTGAGTCACTTATAAAACACTATTTTGAGTTAGTGTCCTCATTTCTAAGAAAATATAAACATGCACACATTTTGTAACCTCAATTGCTGAAATTGTATCTTATTTAGTATGGTTTATATTTTATTAAAGTTCACACTCTGATATTAATGGCCCTAAACCACTCTGGAAATTAATCATATAAGCCTGTGCCTAAATCAGTGTGTAGAACATGTAATAAATACCTTATTTTCAAGTGGCTGCATGATTAACCAATTAACCCCTTGGAGGTAAATTTATTTCGTTACTATTTTCTAAGGGATCAATTATTTCCAAATATTTTAAAAATGAAAGCTTCTGGATAGTCTTTTAAGTCATGTTTATCAATGCATAAAACTATATACCATCAACAAGAACATATACATATCTACAACAATCAACATCACAATTATATACAATCAAACTATAGAAAGCAAGTTACAAGTTGTCATGGGTTGCTTGATCCACACTGAATTGACTCTGCCTTCTCATTTCCCTTTTTTCTGAACAGCAGCTTGGTTTTTGGTATTTTATTTTGATGATGAAGGACATTTATCTGGTCTTTCAATATTGCATGTAATCCTTCTCCATTACCCTGTTTAGCCACATAATAAGACATTTGGTTATGCAACATGTAACATGTTCCCTGAACACTCTGGACCCTATAGAATAGTCAGAAAGGCACTCGTTCAACAATTTAAGTAGAAAATGTGTGAGGCACTACAGGTATAGTTATAAGCAATGGATTTTGTCCTTATTTTCATATACATAAAGAAGAACATTTTACAATATTTATTTTAAAAGTGAAAATATGAAAGGTTATAGAAACATAACATTGGAAAGATTAGGAAAAGCCTCATTAAAGAAAATGCATTAATGATAAATAATGGTTATCCGAAAATATAAAAAGGGTGAAGAATACAGGTAGAAAGGAAAGTATAGAAGAGATAAGAAACAGCCTAGAATATTGCAGGAATTAGAATTAGTTCCATATAGTTTTGGAGCCTTGTCAGTTCTAATTAACTGCTAATTTTGATATCAACTCTCCTTTGTGGATTTTTTTCCTAGATTACTTTCTAGTGTTTGGCATGGGTTTTATAATATCAGAGTTACTGAGACTAACTCTTGGTTTATCTTGGTCTCTCCTCATTTGCATACAATTACCTTGATCTTGCTCAGTTCACCATAATTTAGTATAGTAATGATTATTGTTAAGCAGTATATATGAAGAAATATTGTACTTTACATATATAATCCAATTTATATAATTGCCACTAAATTACAAAAAATAAGTTTCAAAAATTTTTCAGGAAATATATACTTGCATTTTTAAAGCTTTAACATACAAGCCAAAGAATCACAACAGTAGACAAGAAACATATGAAGAAAATTCTTTTTTATTTTTCAGGTGAGGGAGCGAGGCAACCTTTGGTTTGACCTCACAGATTTCAAGGATCTTGTCAGCTTACTATCCCTTACTTTTTATTTTTTATGCTTATAGCACCTTGCCTTCTTATATGGTCTCCCATCCAAATACTAACCAGGCCCAACCCTGCTTAGTTTCCGAGATCAGATGGGATCAGGTTTGTTCCTAGGGTAGCATGGGCATAGACAAGATGAAAATTCTCAGGGAGAACAAGTGTACTTGCAAATAAAGTAAAATTAGACTATTTAGAAAACACTCTTACATAATGTAACTCCTAACATGTCCTTTTTATGAGTAGTTTTTAATAGTATTAGAAACAGGTGAACATAATATGTGCTTTTTAATGCTATTTTGTTGATTATTTCCATTACTGTGAAACAGAATGTGAGCCAAAGCTAACAACAGCCTTTGTAAAACAGATTTCTCACCACTTTTGACACCGTAGTGCAAACTTCTTTGCTCACACATTGGCTGAGAAGGCTGAAAACTCACGTAAAATACATATTTCATAATGGAAATTAAAACAACTAGTTATAAAATTCTTTTTTGAAATAAATAAATGAATTTTAAGCTGCTCATAATCAACTTAAATGTGATTTTTCGATAGTCATATCAGCAAGAAAGTTTCAATTTTATTATTTATTAACATGCATTTATTGAGTACTTTGTTTAAATATGAAGATATGGCATAGGCTACTTTGAAAAACTAACTTCAAAATAGACTATTCATGCACAGCTTGTAAATATTGTGATGGAAGTGCTGTGAAATGAAAAATGGGAATACTTTAATTGATCTCTATGGCCAGAAAAAGTGACACAGAAGGCTAGGCAGATGGGCATACCACACAAAAACATGTTTTCAAGATGTGAAAACACATGCATGAGAATGAAAAGAAAATAATAATTGTTATATTTTATTTACAAAGAAAATGAGTATCTACATATAATAACAATTTTGAAAAGTAATTTATTAATATCTACCATTGGTTGTTTACAAATTTGTATTTCTTATTCTCCTTTAAAATTTAATAAAAATATGGATCCTGCTGAACTGAACCTGACTTTCTCTAACCAGAGCCTTTCTACATAACACAATACCTGGCAGGCTCAAACTGTGGGACAAGATGAACATCAGCAGTCCACAGGCTATCCCTATTGTTCAAATAGGAACCTCAGGCATCCCACTAACCTGACTTACTTGTTCAGAGTATTAATAAGATTTTATATATTTTAATTCGTATAAATATTACTTTTTTCATCCTAGTTTGCTAATTTAAAATATATTTTTCTTTAATATATAATTTTACTTATATATTCTTCATAATGTTGTTATTCAATATATTATTGTGTAATCCATATACTATTATTTAGTCAATAAATATTTACTATACACTTATGTGTCTACCTGCCTGTCAGGAGCTCAGCTGGGCTGGGAGAGCAGTGTTGCCAGGTGCAAGAGTAGTCAATAAAAACAACAAGCCAAAATGAAAGTTAATGATTAAGACTTTATCACCATGATATACTGTTGTGATAATGGTGGTGGTTATTATTATAGAGGACCAAGAACTTATCCCTGATTCTCTGCTTGGAATCATATATGGTATTATTTTCAACAATCAAGATCCACAGTAGTTAGTTTCTCTGCTTTATTCTTCTTCTTCTTTTTTTTTTTTAAAGAATAGTTTTGCCATCTTCTGTAAATGGAGTCTGGTCCTATAGAAGTGGCAACAACTGACACATTTGCATTCCCTCTCTGCTTAGCATTAGTATTATTTTCAAATTTTTTAGTGTTTTACTTTTTTCCATCATGGACTTTTTGACAGTTTGTCTCTTATGTACTCCCTTTTCATAGCCATGTTAATATTAATTACAGTAACAACCTATATTTCATTTCATTAATTGATTCATTCATTGATTCATTTAGTCACTAGATATTTTATGAACTTTACTATTTGATACTATGCTAAAGATTGGAGATACAAATATGAAACTGAGATACAGGGCTCTTGAAAAATGAATTCTTCCTAGAAGCAAGTAAAAATAAAATATTAAATCAAAACAGAGTAATAAACCAAAAATGATTTACGGATTGTAGTAATTACTATGACAAAAACAAGCAAGGTGGTTAAGATTGAAAGTAGTAAAATGTAGAAATTCTGAAATTTCCTTTATCTCAAATAGACTGTTTAGAAATGTCTATATTATATGTGCCAGCTCAGAAATTAGGCCATCTATAACCTGCTAATGTTAGCAACACAATGAAAAGGAATGCATTAATTCTAAATCCTAACAGACACACGAGGGTCCTAATTGTTATAGTGAAGGTATTTTAGAGCACAGCTTCCATTACTTTCCAATTGTTTCCAGGAACAGTAAAAGATAATGAAGCAAATCCATATGTCTTTATTTTCTAAAATGTTTCAAAAAGTTTACACTATTTTCATAGAAGGACCCTGAGTTTTAGAAAAGGAATTCACATCTTTCAAGGCTTAAAGCCATATTCTCATCCAATCACCTGGCAAAATGATTTAGGCAGCTATAGACTACTCACATTCATATGACCTTGAACATCATGGTTTCTTTAATAAGAACTTTTTTTTCTTTTTCCTCAACTTAATTCAGTGTCATGAAATGAATGACTGGGCATATGTTAATATATAACCCTCCTGCTAATGAACATTCAGATCCCTCAAGGCTTGGAACCAATTTGACAGTTGTCTCAGTGTTATACTCCAAGACTTCATTAGCTGATATAATAATTTCCAAAGACTTAAATGCCATCATTGGCAATTTTTCTGCCAAAGCATCATTCATTGGTATTCTGAATTGGGAAGATTGCTTCCCTAAGGACAATTTCTCAATGGATAGTTGGCCATATTATATGAAAATAATCACTCAAGGTCATTTTAAAATCAAAATGTAATACTGCTCACATCAGCTCATTTGATGACAAGAGAAAATTTAAGTGGCTTCTGTATCAGGTAGACTATATTTTTGCTAATCACCATTTCTTTGTTAATCTCTATTCTGGGAATTTATTAAAATGCAAATTGTCTAATATTTACAACAATAGAAACTAACAAGAGAAATTTTATATACTTACAGCAGTCATTAAATTAATAAAAGATTCTGCAACATTGTAAGTTGCTCTATTTAAATATATATTGCAAAATAAAATATATAAATAAAATAACAAATAAATATATACTAAAATATAATATACACATACATATTACAAAAAACTAACGTCATATCCAACAATCTATTACTTCTCCCTCCTGAGAAACGTGTACTATCTTGAGCTTGAAAAATCTTATGCCCATGAATGTTTCAGTTTTTATTTTTACTATATGTGTAAACATGTATGCAAGCAAAACATATTTACATTTTTATGGTGTTTTATACATGTAATAAAACATTTAAAAAGAATGTGTTTAAAATGAACCTTAATGCTATCCTACCGGGCATATTTTATAATTAATTTTTTTAACTCAATATTATGCTTTTGCCTTTTTTTTTTCCATGTTGACATGTAGGGCTCTAGTACATTCATTCTAATTTTTGTAAAGGATTGCATTATTTGAACAACTCAATTGATTTCCCATTCTACAAATGAGCTGTTAGGTATTACTGTTTGTTTATTTCCCACATATTTTTACCATTACTATCAATGTGGAGTGAACATATCTGCACCTGTATTTTTGGGTATTGTGTGGCAATACCTTTAGAGAAGATCCATAGAAATAAAATTGTTGAGTATTAAAGTATTTACGTCCTTAGCTATAATAGGTATGACAAAATTACTGTGCATAAGAATGATCCACTAAAAATGCATAAATCTTTTTTTTTTGTCTTTCATTCTTATTCCTATTTTGCACTATATGATGAGTGTTTCTGTTTTATTTTCGTTTTCCTTAATTAGTATTGAGATTGAATTCTGTTTTTCCCAGCAGTATCCTTCCATGTTATCTTCCATATTATAATATCTATTTCAAATTTCTTTGGAACTTTAATGTTTTTACTTATAAGTATTCTTACCCATAAAAATGCTTATAATTGTTACATAGCTTAAATCGACAACCTAATGTCTTTTTGTTCTCTTGGTCTTCTACTCATAGTTCCAAGATGCTACTGTTGCTCTTGACATCAGTTCTCTGTCATTTAAAGTAAATAGAAAAAGAAAAAAATTGGCAACATGTATATTTGTCAACAGTAATATTAAAGAAACTTACCTGGGAACTACACCTTATGACTGTCACATATTTTATTGGCCATTTTTCCTTCTCTTGTGCCAAAGGATGTTTAAAGCAGAAGAGGTATGGATATTGTGGCTCTTGTCACACAGAAGGAACAAGTGTCTGTCATAACAACGATATCATCAAAAACAGTCAATATGTACAGATGCACACATACATAATATACATACTTAAGCACTAAATAATAATTCTCTCTAGTTCTCTTGTACTTTGAGTTGTAAAAAATATTAATGTCTAAGACTTAATTTTGATTCCTGTTTTAATGGAGTAGCTTTGTATACTATATGTGTATACATATACACACATATATATAATATGTATGTTCATATAAAATATATTTAAATATAAAATATTATGTTCATGTTTGAACTCTAACCCATTTTTTTTTTCTATTATATAGTAGTTTGGTCACACACATAATGAAAAAAAAAGAATGTATATGCATCTCTACTTTTGGTCATTTCTTTACATTTGTTATGTGTGTCCATATTTAAGTTCTCAAAACCCCTGCTTAACTAGACGTAGGCACAATTTCTAAGTGCAAATATATATATATAATTTCAATTTTCTGACTCTCTCCCTTACTGCATTCACACCCCATTATACTCACTTTCTCAACACACACATACACACACACACACACACCACACCACACCACACCACACCACACCACACCACACCACACCACACCACACTCATTACACCACATTACTCTGGAGGAATGTTAACAGAAAAATCCTTCTTCAGTATACTTGACTTCTACTTAGCTTCAAATTGGTATTAGGCCTCTTCTCTTGTTATGTTGGGTTAGATAATCTGGAAGGGATTTATTGACGAGGCTTAATAAAACATAGGAGAGAAGTTTCTTTTTGTCCACATTCCTGAAAATCCTACCATTTTGGCTTTCAAATTTAAAGTATAAAATAATCTCTCGGAGAACTACATAAAAATACACATTCTGGAGTCTCAATACTATGTTTCCTTCCACAGAAATTTTGAATTCGTTTTTTAAATAAATTTATTGGGCTGACTGGTTAATAAAATTATGTATGTTTCAAGTGTACAATTCAATAATACCTCATCTGTATATTACATTGTGTGTTCATCACCCAAAGTCAAATCTCCTTCCATCACCATATATTTGACCCCCCTTTACCCTTATCTACTTTCCTTGCTCCCTCATTTTCCTCTGATAACCACTAACCTTTTGTCTGTGTCTATAAGTCCCTGTTTCTTTTCTTGTTTGTTGCTTTCAGTTTTAGATCTCACATGAGTGAAATCATCTGTTTCCCATCTTTTATGTCTGACTTATTTTGCTTAACAAGATAATCTCAAGAACCATCCATGTTGTTGCAAATAGCAGTATTTCAACTTTTCTTATATCTGAGTTGTAGTCCATTGTATGTATGTACCACATCTTTATCCAGTCATATATCGAAGGACACTTCAGTTATTTCCATGTTTTGGCCACCGTGAATAACACCATAGTGAACATTAGGGTGCATATATCTATACAGATACATGTTTTCAAATTTTGAAAATAGATACCCAGAAGAAGACTTGCTGGATCATATGGTAATTCTATTCTTAAAGTTTTGAAGAATTTACACATTGTTTCCCATAATGGTTGTACCAGTGTAAATTTCCACCAGCAGTGTATGAGGGTTCATTTATTTCCCACAACCTCTCCAACAATATGTCATTACTCATCTTCATGATAGCCATTCTAACAGGTACAAGTTGGTATCTCATTGTAGTTTTGATTTGCATTTCCCTACTAGCTAGGGAAGTTGAGCATCTTTTCATATGTGTGTTGGTCATTTGTATGTCTTTTTGGAAGAAGTAACTGTTCCAGTCCTCTACCCGTTTTTTAATTGATTTTTTTTTATTGTTGAGTTGTATGAGTTCTTTATATAGTTTGGATATTAGCCTGTTATCAAAGGCATTGTTTGCAAGTATCTCCCCTCATTCAGATGGTTGTTTCTTTGTCTTGTTGACAGTTTCTTTTGCTGTGCAGAAGCTTTTTAGTTTGATATAGTCCCATTTATTTATTTTTGTTTCACTTCCCTTGCCTTTGAGGTCAAATTCATAAAATCTTCTCTAAATCTGACATTCGTGAGTTTAGTACCTATGTTTTCTTCTATGCAATTTAACATTTCAGATCTTTTATTTAGGTCTTTGACTCATTTTATATTAATTTTGGTGTATGGTAACAGATAGTAGTCTAGTTTCATCCTTTTGCATGTGGCTTTCCAGTTTTCCTAGCACTATTTATCAAAGAGGTTTCCCTTTCCCTATAGTATGTTTTTCGGCTCTTTTGTTTAAAATTATACAGAATTGATTTCTGGGATCTCAATGCTGTTCCATTGGTTTGTGTATCTGTTTGTCTGCCAACACTATGGTATTGGCAGACTGAATTCATGTGACTTGGCCTCCAAGTTAGGGAGGGGAGGCTTGTCTTGTAGACAGCACTGGGCTTGCCTTATGATCTACATCAATAGAAGATAGGAGAAAGTGAAGAGAACACAACTTGAGATAAAAGTAATTTCTAAAGATTCCAAATGAAGAATTTGCCTAAAACCAATTTATAAGGTAATTGCCAATACTTTCTGTACACTCAAAGTTCCACCACTGATAATATGATGCAGTTCTATTTTTAGAGCCAATTTCATTTTACCTCCTCATCGAAGGTGTAATTAGTTCTAAGGTTGTACCGGGAAGATTGGCTAGAGGTAGAGAATAGATCTGAACTTACTTTAAAGGATAGTTACACGCTTTTATACTTAAAACTTTCAGCTTAGATATGTTGATGTTAGAAAACCTTTGGTAAGTAGGTGAACTGAGAAAGTATATTATAAAATTATCTCAATACTTATCAAAAGAAACATAAAATAAATAATGAAAGGCTGAGAAAAATTACAAAATATTAGCTAATTCTGGAACAATAAAATCCAGCTTATTTTACATATCAGAAATTTACATAAAAATAGGTTTACATGAGAATATTGTCAATTATATAAACTTTTCTGCAATAATAATTATTTAATATGAATGCTTACCTATGAAATATAAAAATTATTTCATTAAATTTTTTGAAGTTCTGTTTTCTATATAAATATTTCAAAATTTCAAAAGGTAATATATTTAAGTGATAAGATTACAAGTACTTTAAGCAAGTTTTTCAAATTCTGGGATTAACAAATTTATATATTTGGGTATTGCCATTTAGCTTTTAATTAATATAATCTACAAATGAAAATTTATAATGTATATTATAAGGTCTTCAAAAATAAAATGTGTGAGAAATTCTTTCAATGAGCAATAAGAAGTTAGAAAAATTAATTTTACTAAATATGTATTTCAATTTCTGCATTAAGCATGCTTTTTAATTTGAACATATTCTCATTTTTAATTAATAAAATATATTCTAGCTTTGATTATTTCTCTTAAAATAAATTATCATAGACACATTTAGAAAGTTAGAATAATTTTACAAATATTTGTTTTTGAGGTGAAGGCTATACACACACACACACATACACACACACACACACACACACACACAGTAAAGGTAATCAAATAATAGTATTCACTTTTTCCAGACCCTGGGAAAAGTTGATATATAAGGTTGTAGGCCTCATGTGAATCACATGAGAAGGCAAAACAGGCTTTTCTAACATTAAGAAGCATATCAATAACAGCTTATTATTTATTGATCAATAAACTATCTATATTCATTTTAGGCATATTCTATTTTCTATTTAAATTCTTATTATATTATGATGAAATACTATTATTCACATTTTACAGTGAAAAAATTGAGAATTAGCAAGGTTATGTATTCAATGTGAATGAGCTAATGTCCATTGAGGATGCACATCTGGAAAAGCCAAATTTTATTGTGGACTCTTTGTTTTGCCCTAGGAATGAGTCCCTATGATAATTTCATCTTCTCTTAATGATGAAAATTTTCCTCTAGGTCATGGTAAATTATTAAAATTATATAATTTTTTGAGTTTTTAAAAAGAATTCCCCACAAGTATCTTGTCCAAAAATAAACTGTAACATTTACTCAAACCCGATAAGTAATGATAGTAATATTGAAAATCACAAAAAGACAAGTTGTTTCACAGTAATGATTTATAAAACACTTATTTCCATTCTTCTCTATTTAAGGAAACTCATAGAGATTAAAGATGATTCTTTCTCAGATAAATAGCAATTTTTTCTTGTTAATTATGTAACTACTCATTTGCTTAAAAGTAACTCTAAAGGAAACACTTCAATCACTTGGGTGTAGGTGTTTTTGTACTTTCATTCCTTTAGAAGTTTTAAACACATTAAAATATGCTTTATAGCATATGTACATGAAAGTTAAATAATAGCTTATATTGTATAATTTTCCTGAATTATAAAAAGTCAAGGGACTCTATAATTTTTCAGCTAAAGAAATATTCAAAAATTAGTTATAATTCTTCATCTTTTATTTTTTGTTCTTTAGTTTAATTTTGTTCCCAAGTTTCTATTTAAATTTCTTTAAAATCTACAGAAAAGGTAAAAACATTTAAACAGGCACCCACATGTATATATGTGCATGCATAAGTGTGTGTGTGTGTGTGTGTGTGTGTGTGTGTGTGTGTGCATTTGAGATACATGGACTTAATGCTTATTTTTATTCAATAAGTTATATACTATAATTGTAATTTTTCACTAACTGTCTAAAATTGAGAAGTGGGATTCCTTTAAGATGATTTCTAAGTCATTTGACATGATCTTCTAAGTTTTCAACAATAATAAAAACCTTATCATTTAGAGTGCTATGATACATAGAAATTAAATTTTGTGTAACTAGATCTAATCATTATATTGGGACAGCACTGTTTCTAAGTTCTTCAGTGGACAGGGCTAATGAAAGTGAGTTTCTGCTAATAACTCCATTCAAACCCAACATTGTGTTCTTTTTTCAACTGGGGTTGAAAAATGTTTAAGTAGAATTCAAATTGCATTATCAACCAATTTAAAAAATCTAGAAATAAACAAAAAAGAAATTATCAGTAAATAAATAGAAATTATAAACAGAAATTATAAAATTAAAAAATAAAGTAACTGAAAAAAGTCATTGGATGGGTTCAATAATAGAGTGGAGGTGACAGACTTAATTCGAATTAAGATCACATCTATAAAAATTTATCTAATCAACACAATAGAGAGAACATTAACCCCCCCTCCCCCCAAAAAGAACAATCTCAGAAGCCTATGAAACTATGACAAAAGAGCTAGCTAACATTCATATCATTGGAATCTAAGAGGAGAAAAAAAGACAGGGTGAGATCGAAGAGATATTAAAAGAAATGGTGTCTAAATTCTTCCAAAATTTGGTAAAAGACGCGAATGAACAAATTCAAGAGGATAAGTAAAACTCAGAATAAACCTAGAGAAACCTAAGACATAATTAAACTTCTGAAGTTTAACTTCTACAGAAAAGAAAAATAATCTTAAAAGCAGTCAGAGAGAAATGAAAATCCTCTACATTCTAAAAATTTGTTCCAAAATTGTTTGGTATATTTTCCTGAAAATGACTAGAAAAAATTAGAATAGTCTTAAAGCCCTTGAGAAATTCTTTATCATAAATATTGGATGTCTTCATAAGCAAATGCAAAGGAGAATTTAGACTTATTCACATAAGAGAAGGGAAAGGAGGAAGTAATAAAGGAAGGAAAAAAGGAAGGAAGCAAAGAAGAAAGAAAGAAGAAAAAGAAAAGAAAGGAAGAAAAAAAGGAAAGGAGAGAAGGAACAAAGGAAAGAAGGAAGAAAGAAGAAGAGGCGAGGAGATAGAGAAAGAAATTGCAGAATATAGATTAATTACAAAGAAAACCTTTTCAGACAATAGCGTCAAAGTGAGAAGACAGAATAATAATTGTAGGGTCCAGAACTATGGGGATTAATGGAACAACTAGCTTCTCTAAAATCTTGTACAAATCTATATAGTGGCTGACCATCTTTACCAAATGTTCCTTCCTTCTTTCCACAATAAAAGTCCTTTTAAGATTATCTCTTCTTTTTCTAATTATTTTATAACTGACTTTATTTCTTTTAATTAAGCTCTTTAAAAAGGGTATTGTTTCATAAAAGGTTATGGTATGTCTTTTTGGTAAATACACTCTTTGTTGATTCTATATCTTGAATTAAACTGGTATCATTGTTCCTTAGGGACTAAAGTAATGCATGCATTTGTTTCAGTTTAGGGTTATCTACGTTTACATCTACAACTATATCTATATACATATCTATATCTATATCATCTTTACATGTATATATCTTGCTATTTCTGTTTCTTACTTCCCTTAGCATATCATACCCCATGCTGCAATTATCTTTTGGACCCTAACTTGTTTGTTCCAACAATGAGGCAAAGTCTGCTAGCTGCAAAATTCCATGCAGCTGCCAAATTCAGAATTCCTTGCCTGTGCATACCATGTATAGATTAAACACGTACTTCAAAGTACTTTTGCTAACTTCTAGGGTATAGGGAAAAGAAGCCTTTAAATTAGTAATATCATTTGGCAATGAAGGCATGTAGATGACCCAGGAGTTCTTGGTAGATACTCAATGGCATCAGCTTTTCTGCTAATTCAAGTAGGAAGGGCTAGTTTTTCTTTCAATGAGACAAGAAAAATGTAAATTATATGACACTTCGATTTTCCTTCCAATATTCACATTTATCATCTTAAGACCTTAATTCCTCACCTTTTTCCAAGTGACCGGTGCAACTACTTTCCATTCTATTTCTTGGTATTCAGGCATAGGATTTCACTAAGTTCTCAGTAATTTTCTGATCAGTCTTTATTATCAAGTTTGCTTCCCTAGTGTATATAGATGATAAAGAACTTTTGAAAGATAAACTGAGCTAAGCCATGAAATGGACTCAGGGCTAGGTCATGGAATACAGAAACCCGTACTCTCACACAAAGCAGATGATTCATTACTAAAGAAACTGTGCCTTCATACCCCCCCCCTTTTTTTAAGAAATAATCTACTAATGAGGGGGAGCTATACCTGTCTAAAGGACCATCACCACCTTCTTCAAAAAGTCAGTTTGAGGCCCAAATAGATAGATAGATGCAGATGTGGTGGTGGTGTGATGGGGGCAGAGACAGTAGAAAAAGAATTATAAAAAAGGGAAAGTACCTTTAATTCTCACATTTCCTCTTATTTTTTTTTCAATACTTTCTTCGGACTATCTAAATCACTTAAAATTTTCTTTTTAGAATGATGTCCTATAAATATCAGTAATTGCTAGTGATGAGTTCTAAAACCCCAGCAAATATATCCAAACTAAAAGAATTATCCTTACTCCAGTGAAAAACAAAATTCTCATATACTCATTCAAAATATAACAGAAATATATGAGCTTTTTAAGAGGAAGACCTATGAGTAATATTCTTGGTATTTTATAATTTCTAACTAGATGATAATTTTGATGGCATTTTATAAATTGTATTGCCCATGCTTATTTAAGAATAAAATCTCAAATTTGGATAGTACTTTGTTTAGCAAGTATTCCAAAGGAGCAGAGAGCTAGAAGGGAAATTTTTATAATTTACAACCTCTTACCTGATTGTTGAGTGGCCACAGATCTTTAGCTGGACTGTGTGGTTCAAGGACTGCCATTCATCCATGTTCATCATCATAATTGTTGGGGAAATATTAAAAACAAAAGCTCATCTCAATTCAGGAAACCACTTCACAAATATAGAAGAGAAATAAAACAATTTTATTTATTGTTAAGTAAGTTCTAAACCCAAATGCAATGTGCATCACAAACAATTCTCTAGAAGATTGCGAAGACTAGGAGATATCTCACCATTTTACATAGCCAAACAGACACAACTCATTACATACATGTCCTCAAGATAAGCAATAACAAGTTCTTAAGTAAAAGGACTTGACAGCACCATTCGTTAGACATAGTTTTTCCTAAATTCACTTCATAATTGGAACAACTATCTGTTAAATGACTTTATCCAAAGGAACAAATAAAGTTCTCATCTCTTCATGACAAGAGATAGTTTTGCAACTTAGAGCAAGGTACCCACAAAAGTTAAAGTCCTATCAGAGAGATAGCTCCAGGTCTTTCAGATATTCCTGCATCAAAAAACTGACAAGAGACTATTTAGCTTTTAAAAATATTTGCACATTTCAAAGAGACAAATAAGAACTCCTTATTATGAGTTTTCTAAAGTAAATTCTCTAAGAAAGGCAATCTCTTTTTCTTAAATTTTAATAGAGAGAATTAAGCTTATTTTTAATTTGTATTTGCCACACAATTGCAATACACAGGACATCTACTTTATATTTCTGTATTAGTTGGTGTATACCAACAGCAATAACATCAATTCAAAAATCTCAATGGTTTCACAAAACAAAGATACATCTCTTACTTATATAATACATAAGTATGTTCCTCTACACACCATCATTGTAATTTCCAGCTTGTCTTCCTCCAGGTTCTTCAAACAAGCACAAGGCAGAAAATAAGCAGAGAGAACAGGATCTCTCAAAATATTGGAAGAAGGGAGCACATCCTGTTTTGTTTTCTATACATTCCAGGCTTTTAATGTACATATTGCTTGTGATATTTTTATCAGAAAAACATGTTGTGAAAAAGAACCCAGACTCAAAGAATACACATCTTATGGTTTCACTTGTAGAAGTTTTATAGCCTGGCAAAAATAACTGAAGATGATACAAATAAAAGTGATTGTCTATGTCAAAAAGGAATTAACTGAGGTAAAGAAAATATTCCATATCTTGTTTTGAATAAGTATACAGGTTAGACAATTGTCAGAACTCATGAAAAATACCTAATATCTTTATTTTTCTCTCGGTACACACACACACACACACACACACACACACACGCACAAAACAAAGCCAAATGTAAATGTAATACTAGAAATTCTGGAGAAATTACAGTCAGCTAATTTAAAAATTATAACATTTATGAAAATATAAATATTTTATATGGATATAACATTTTTAAATTAAGCCGATCTTATTGTCTCCAGAATTTCTATTATTGCATTTACATTTGGCTTTGTTTTATTTTTATGTAGTAACCATATGCTCCTTTTAAGGTGATAAAGAATTTAAAGGTAGTCTGTGTCTTCTTAACTTATTTCTTTTAACACTTGATACATGCTATATGTATCAATTATTCAATAAATATTTGCTCTATTTAAATTAGGATAATGCATTATACATAATACTTATTCAAATATAAGATTTACAAAATAGGTGGACCTTTTCATTCATTATTCATTCCCCCATCATTCGCTTTTTAGTTTATTTTCTCTTTAAATATTTCTTGAAAATCAAGTATGGACCAAAGTCTGTTGCGGACAGTTACACTATGGTGAATAAGACCAACATGTATGCTGTCCTGGTGGAATTTTATCCACAAAAGCTTTCCCTGGTCCTATTACTCTGTTTTTCTTTGTTTGTTTTGTCTTTTATTGGTGTGGAAAATTTTAAAAGATTAGAACTGCAATTCTATATGTTTTTAACTTCTTTAACTGTTGCCATTTTTTTCTTCTACTCTAGTCTTATATTAAAAACTCCTCAATTATATTTGAAAGATTTTAGAAATTTTATAGGCCCAACCTCCATCAGTTGTAGATTTTATGTGCTATCCATTGAGTTAAAAATAATCTATAAATATCATTTCATTTTGATAACAGATTACTGTTCATAGGAAATATAGATATATCTTCAATTACCCTTACACATACATGAAAAATTGTGGTAAACAAATCACATTAATACGACAGCAGTTTGTGCACTTGGATATATTTACAGCTTTACCTGATTAAATTTAGAGTACAAAATTGTTTTCCATAGCAATTTATATAACTGCAGTTCTAACAAATAATCTGTTGGAAAGTAAAAAATATATCTGACTGCAACATCTGAAGCATGCATTTCACTCCATTTTGAAGTTTAATTTACTCTAAGCTGAACAAGTCGACAATGTTGGACAGCTATTAAAATATATAGCATATCTCAAGATCCATTAATTTAGGATCGTATTGCAAAAACAAGCGTATATTAATGACTTTCATTAATCAACCATGACACAAGTATTATGATCAATTTTAAGCACTGTGTTTCTAGAAGATGGTGATGCGAATAATAAAGGTTTTAGAAATAATAGAAACTCATTTAGCTCTCAGTCCAATTCTGAAACAGAGGTAGTGTCATCAGCATATTTTACAAATAATAAGATACTAATTTTCTGAATCTCAGATAGTGTTCTGGAATGTAATAATAGAATGCTAATTTAGATAATATTGACTCTAAACAATATTCTTTTAAACTATTTTGTGCTATTTATTTCTTTATCTGCAAATATTTTACAATTAAAGTAATCCACAACACTGTATAAAAGAAAGAAACAAATGCAAGAGAAATGTTGATATCTTATTTCAAAGGTATCTGTAAATATCTAAAACAAAGTAGAAAATAACATCCATTGAGAGAGTAGGTTTTAAAAAAGCAACCGATCCAACATATATACATATGTTATTATACCCAAAGTACTGTTTGGCTATATGTTCTGTGTGATTTAATCTGTTCTTAGACCATCAAATACATTTAAATAGATTTCAATCATTCTCTTCACCTGAAGATCATAAGCATTCTCTCTAAAGGGCAAGTAGATTTCAATTTTTTTTTTTTTAAAGCCATTCATTCTTGTTGAGCTTTTATCCTTGTATGTGAAGGAAAAGAAAAACACATTATGACCAAATTTTATGCTCTCATGAACCTCAAAATAATTTACAGAGTTATTAGGAAACTCATTCAAATTCTTTATTATCTAGCAGTTGTACTATACAGGTATGACAGATTAAAGAGAAACCTTTTCATTTTAATCCAAAATAAATGCTACATATTTAATGATTAACTTATGGCAAAAATTACCTTAATATGCCTATTTTACATATATATGTTATATATATATATACTTTGTATATCATATAAAATCATATAACTGTTTTTGAAGCAAAATCTGTAGTTTTTGATGGAACTTAGAAACATTGAAAATGCATTACATTTCAAAGTTTTTTTTTGTTTTTTATTTTTTTCTTTTTGTAGAATTTATAATGGTTTCATACACCCAATTTGGTCTGGACTATTATGTAGCCAGATGGGTCACTGCACATAAAGTTAAACTTGGGGGAGGACGTAAAGACAGACATGTGGTAGCCTGCACCACATGTCTGTCTTTGGTGCCTCCTCTCCGCTTCCAGTGTTCTTTAAGCATTCATAGCCTGCAAAAAGTAAGTGGCCACTCAGTCATTATTTGCTCCAGTATGATTATCTTCCAGAAGCAGATAAACATTCAGAAGATATGTCAGACAGAGAAAGATAAATACCATATGATTTCATTTATAAGCTGAATCTAAGGAACAAAAAGAACAAACTAATCAAAAACAGACTCACAAATATAGGAGACAATTTGGTAATGGACAGAGGAGAGGGGGGTGGGGAGGCTGAGAGAATGGGATGAAGGGTTAAAAAAATACAAATTAGTAGTTGGTCTCGAGGATGGGGAGCATGGCAGAGGGAATGCAGTTAGCATTAATATGATGGCTAGGTGCAGGGCCAGGGGAGGGAGGGAGCAATTGGGAGGGATCATTTTATGAACTATATAGATGTCTAACCAATGTACTGTATACTTGAAACTGATTTAAATAAATTAATGTAAAAATTTAAAAAATCATTAAAAAAGGTATGGAAAAATATTGTAAATGAAGAAAATAATAAAGTGGAAACTTACCTAATAGACTAACTTGGTGATAAGTTCAGAGGATCTCAGTGAGAGTCTATACTTATGAATGGAAAAGATAGGTTGGGACTGTACCTTCACTATAGCTTTGTAAAATAATTCAGATGAAAAAATTAATTGTAAATAAAAGGCTCCAAAAGGAAGCAAAGGAAATCTTACTTTAAACACACTTATACATTGGTATTTTTAATTTTTAAAATATATCTAAGCTCCTTTGTGGTAAGCATATTAAAATAATGTTCTCCCTCTAAACTGAATGCATTATAATTACCAGAAAGAAAGAACTAGAATTTGCATGCTATTCTAAACCTGTATAGTATGGAATGCCTGCATACACAATAAACAGCATGATTTCCCCTTAATCCTTATGATTTCCTACTTTCTATAGCTGGATGTTTGCCTTAATTCTGGTTTTGTAGTCCAGAGGCCCATTAAGTTTATCTGGTAAAACTCAGACAATAAATCTGATATTTCATTTTCAGCTCTTGCTGCTGCCCTTCACCTTAAGCCCTTGCATATAAGGTCTCTACTCTGATACTTCAAAGCTTGGCTCAAGACTTATTTCAACCCAAAACAATGTTCCATAAAACACAGTTTTGTAAATACCTCAAGCAAGATAACCATGCTTCTCAAATAGCTCCTGACATGATATCAACATTCTAGATTGCACCCATTAGAACGCAGCCTTTCCCAGATTATACCTAAGTTGCCAAACAATGATATATAAATAATCACTTCAGTGAGCAATACAATGTGGAATTAGTTCCATCTGGTCTTGTCTTTCCCAGAGACATACTTACAATCATTCTGGTATAAGTAGCATTTCTCCTAATTCTAAAGTTGCCTAGAGCCAACCACAGCTAACGATTCATTCAATATTTATTATGTGCAAAATATAGAAGAACTAGTAAAGGTGAAATAGCATAACAGAGAAATGTGGATTTACACAATGACATAAAGATAAAACCATATTATATTTTTAAATACTCAGATCAGTGACTGTGTAAATCAAAACTGGTAACAAGAGACTGTTTGTAGCATAAGAAAAGGTAAAATATATGGCAACAATAGCTCAGGATGGGAGGAGAAGGAATAGAAAACAAGCTATTGTAATGTAGTTGTACATATATACTTATAGATAGGTAGATAGATATATAGATGATGATAGATAAGTACATAAATACATACATGTGTATGATTTGAAGTTAAACTCTGATTAAAGAACTATTTAGTGTGCTTTGAGGCAATCACTAAAATTTTTTTTAAAGATATAAAAACAACATGTCAATAAAGGACATTAAATGGAATGACAAATAAATGCTTAATTTGAAAGAAGGCAATAAAAAGGAAGTAAATTGATACAGAATAGATGAAACAAATGAAAATGGAAAAAATATATAGATTTTAATCCAACCATATCAGCATCCATGTTAATGTGAATGAGACAGAAATTGTCAAATTGAATATAAAGGAGATAACCAACTCCATGCTATCAAAAGCACTTACTTTAAATATAAAGAAATAAGTTAAAAAGAGAGGCTTTGCATGCTCTGCCTACCTACTTACCTGTCTATATGTGTATGCATGTGTATTCACACACACATAATTTTCAAACCATAATAATAGAAAACATTTTTTAAAACTGAAACCACAATAAATACTACTGCACACATATTAGAATGCCTAAAATCCAAAAAAGCTAATACCAATATTACTGGTGAGTAGGCAAAGCCAAAGGAATTCTCATTTATTGCTGGTGTAAATGAAAAAGGATACAGTTACTTTTGAAGACCTGAAGTTTCTTACAAGCCTAAAAATAGGCTTAGCATATAATTCTAGGAGGCTTCACAAGCCTAGACACTTACCCAACTGATTTAAAACTTACACATACACCAATATTTAGAGCATTTCGATTCATAATTGTCAAAGCTGGAAGCAACCAGGATATCTTTGAAGGCATGTATAAAAATCATATATCCATTCAATGAAATGTTACTCAGTGATAGAAAGAAATGATCTGTCAAGCCATGAAAATATATGGATGAATTTTACATGCATATTGCTAAGGGAAAGAAAGCAGTCTATTGAGACTACATATTCTATGAGATTTCAATTATACACTGTCTGGAAAAGGAAAAACTATAGAGACAATAAAAAAATTAGCAAATGTCAGTGGATTGAGAAGAAAGATAAGTAGGTACAGCACGGAGGATTGTTTTAGGTGGTAAAACTATTCTGTATGCTACTGTAAGTATAAATACATCACACTATGTTTTTGTCGAAGCTCATACAACCTTGCAGTACAAGGAGTGAACCTTAATGTGTGCACATGTAAAATAAGGTCATTTAGAAATGCAGACTGTTTCAAGGGAATCTACCTGCATTAGGAATATGTGAAGCTACCCCACTGAAGGGCTAAGAGAAAATATGCTGACCAAAGAAACTTTGGCAATGAGTAGGGACTCCAAGACTAAAGAAAAAAGGAACTAAACATAAACACTGTACTCTCATCAATAAAGTTATTTCCTATAGGGTTACAAGTTAAAAGTTCTGAAACTGTTATACATATATACTGGAACTGAACAGTTAAGTAAACTTAAGGGAGGTGATGAAGCTAGTTTTCTTACCACTAGAGTGGTAATTTACAGACAAACAAGGGGCAAAGAGAGGACTGAAAGATCCATGTGGTAATGGATTGGAGTTGGAGACATTGGTATGAACTTATATTTAGCTTAATATAGATACAAATGATTATATATAGAAATGTAGATAGATGATAGATAGGTGCTTTTATACAGGTTAATATATACATATATATGCTTCCCTTCTCTCTCAACTGAAAGTCTTTAGATGCACACAGTAGCAACAAACACATTGAGTAACCAGGTGTTAGTTTCTTACATCATTCTCCGATAAAAGGAACCAGAGCTCCCTGGAGAAATGGATAATCGTGTATGGGGCAGAAAATATACAAGATGAATTTTGAGAATTGTGTAGTTATAGAATTTAAAGGTGTTTTTAAAAAATATATATTCAAATATAATAATAGAAACATGTCTTAGGGACACAGGAGTCAGTTGAAAGAGCTATCAATGGTCAATGCTGGAACAATTTGTAGAGTGTAGAAGAGAGAGAAAAGATAGTTTACAGTGGGAAAATTTAACCAATATTACCTCAGCCAGGAGATTAATCAAGGTCAATGTCAACAGTCATAAGCCATACTCATACTATGAACCCTTGATAATGATACAATAAAAATGACACTTTCACCTTTGTGATCTTCCTCACAAAAAGCCATTAATCTCATGAAAAAAACATCATGCAATTACCAATTTGGAGACATTTTATAATACACTTGAGATATTGTTTTTATAACTATCAAGAAACAAGAAAAGTCTGAGAAACTTTTGCAAGCAAGAGGGGCTTAAGGAGACAAGACAGCTAAATATAATTGAGTATCTTAGATTCTGGAACAAAAAAGAATATTAGGTAAAAATTAAAGCAATCTGAATAAGATATGGAAGTTAGTTTATAATAATCAATATTATATCATTAATTGTAATAAAATTACAGATTAATGTAAGATGTTAATAATAGGAGAAACTAGACATCAACTATATGTGATCTCTTTTTACTATATAATTTTTAAGTAAATCTAAAACTTTAAAAATTTTTCGTGTAAAAAATTCAGATACTTCAAAAAGTATGCAGATGGCATATAACTATATTAAAAGGTGATCAATAATATGGTAAATTCAAAGTAAATCACTATGAGATACTTCTATTATCTACTAGAATGATAAAGGCCGTTGAAGATGGAGAATAACTGCCATTGTCATGTATTTCTAGTGTGATTGCAAGCTGGTATACCTTCTTGGGGAAACAGTTTGACAGTGTATTAATTTTCTAAACATATTTTAACCAAGTTAAAAGCTAACCTGGTGGCTCAAAACAACAGAAATGTCTGCTTACAGTTCTAGAGGCTACTAGTCTGAAATGAAGGTGAGGGGAGGGTTGATTCCTTCTGAGGGCTCTCAGTAAGAGAATCTCTTCCTTGTCTCTCTCCTAGCTTTTGGTGATTGTCCACAATCTGTGATAATCACCCAAAACAGGAAATAGCCCAGCTCTTCATCAACTGGTAACTATTAAACCATGGTAAGTACAATAGAATATTTCTCATGAATACAATGAAACATACTACTGTTTCACAAAACAACATGAGTGTTTCTTAAATGAATTTTACTAAGTCAAAGCAGCCAGATCCCAAAACACATGGGATTCCACATATATGACATATTAGAAGGTAAAACTACAGGGACGATATATATCTCAGTATTTGCTAGAGCATTTTGAGATAATGAGACAGTTTTCTGATGGCTGTGGTGGTGAATATACAGGTCCATGTCTTTGTCAAAACTTTACACCATATGGAATGAATTTTAATGTATGCTAATTTTAAAATATCAACCAGGATTTGTGTGGGGAGTGTATAGTCATAATGCATGCTATGACAAATTAATCTAACGTTATTAGAAATGAATCACATAACAGTATGATGTAGGTGTAGAAGAGAATAACTACCTTAAGTAATTCTGGAAAAGAATATTTTGACTTCATACTGTAAGGCTAAAGACAAAAAGAGTTAAGCACAAATCCTATTATCCAGTTAGTATATGTGTATACAAGCTTCTTACAGGGTTGTGGGTTTGGAGACTTGAAATTATTTTATGTGTATCCTAAGGATAAACAAGTAAATAAATACTTTGTATATTGTAAATAATAAAATTAGTTATAAATTCTTTCTCTTTTTTTGATGAATAAGGCCCACATGCAAATTAGAGTGATTAAATAATTTGTCCCTAAGTCTGAACAGTACACAAAACAGATTTAGAGCAAGAATTTACACTCAAAATCCTTTTATTTGTAGTATCTATAACTTTATGTGAGATTTAATAGTTCTCACAATACTAAAATATGTTGAGAAGTAGGTTTTATTAGTGACTAAACAAGCAACAAAATGGGCATATATCTATATATGGATTCATAAAGAGTTTGGTTTTTCTGCTGGTAAAACGATGTGCAATACTTGAGAGTCAGTAGCAATAGTAAATTTAATTAGAAAAGTATTTTGTGGCTGATTTCTTATTCATAGGCTAAAGCATTGTGCATTTTTTACTCTACTATTTTAACAAAGTAAACCATATTTGAAAATCTCAAAAAATTGTTGCCGGACTCCAAAATTAATCATTCTCAGTAGAACACTTAGTAAAAGTATAGGAAGTAAAAGTAAAAGCCTATGCTCAGCATTAACAGACACAGAAAGAAAAAGTTTAATAATGTTCAATTTTTGATAGTAACTAACATACCGTTAAATAAATGAAACGTGAATTCACCATGTCAATATTATTATTGACTAAAATATAGATACTAGTAAAAGAAAAAGAGAGTTTTAAGATATATAATTTTGGAAAGGAAATAGTTTTCAACATTATTTTTTCTCTTTTTTTATTTTAAACGGATTTCATTTTAGCTATGGGTAACTCCATGCAAACGTGACATAAGGGAATATAACATAGCTGCTACTATGTGTTTATATTGAAAGAATAAAATTTGTCAATCATAAAAATTACAAAATGGACATCCAAATCCACCTAAGTTAGAGTAAGCACAGCCCATTCGATCTTTCGCAATGATTATAACAGTAGAAATCTGGCCTGAATATATAAGCAACTCTGTACAGACCCCGAAAAGTAAATAATTGCAGGCAAATTTGGAAGGGAAATAAAATTCAAAGAATAAACAATACAGAGGTAAATTCCTTGTTCTAGTTTTGTTTGTTTTCTCTTATTTCTGTTTCTTTCATCCTATAACTCATGCCAGACAACCTGAATCTCAGATCTGCATAACTGACACATAAGTATACCTCTTCCTCTCTCTCTCTCTCTTCCTTCTATTTTCTTCTCTCCCTCTTTTTGTTTATTTTTCTGGCCCTATTTCCAGGCAAGGGCCAGTAATGAAACTATAGTCCTGTAGTGGCTACAATGGTATGGTGGTAGCAGCGGTCATGGTGGCAGTGAGGGCCATAGAAGTACTATAACTCTGAAAAAACTATTTGACCAGAAGAAATAGGAAAAGGGTCTCATGTGGTCTAAAGAACATTGAGTGAAAACTCTTTTCTCCCTCTCATTTCTCTCACTGATTCATACAGGGACATGCAAGGAAAGGATGGGGAGATAAAACCCTTTTTCAGAACCAGAAAAAAGTAGAGTTTGGGAGCTAGAGAATATTGTAGAAATTATGGGGAGGAGGATGCAACATAGCAAAGACTTTGAAAAGAGAACTATGTTGTTCGCAGTCACACAGAAATGAGACTAGCTCCTGGTTGAAACACATGAGTAACCAAAATAGAACTGCAAATGTTGCTCAAGAGTTGAGTGAGGAGTGACTAAGGTTTCCCAATAGCACTACTTTTTCATGAGACAGAGAATAAGAGGTAGGATCGAAACAAGCTTCTTGAGCTGTGCTTTGACTCTTGCCCACTCTCCTCCAGGATGGAGAAATAGAGATGTTATCATGACTATAAAGTAGCAAGCCAGACAGCTCCAACCAAAAGGCAACATGGCTATAGCTGCTAAAATAAATGAGAATAGAGAACTTATGCATTATAAAAGAGAGAGTTTTTGTTTTTGTTTTGTTTTGTTTTGTTTTGTTTTGTTTTTAGTCGACCCTGGGTATTTGCTGGGCTACTTGATACCAGCAGTAAGTGAAATGTCTTGCTTGTTAGGACAGAACAGTTCTTTACCTCCAATTCCATGATTTGTCACTCTTTGTCTGTCCCAACTTTAGCCACAAAAAGGAAAAAGCCAAATGTGCTAGAGTTCTTTATGAAATGTAAAGAAGTAAACTTCTATAGTCTCTGGAATGTTGGTGCCAAAGTTATTTCACCCAATTAAGTAGTGGGAGAGAGAAGTAGGTGGAACAGTGGCTGAAAGTGTTGAGGATTTGGAAGCTTACAGAGAAAAATAGAATATAAAGGACTGAAAAAACGGGCCCCCGAGTACAGACACTCTTTGGAAATATGGAGTTACTAAGAGAGGAAGTGGCATGGATGTTGAAGCAAACATCTAAAGATAAAAAAAAATTAGCCGTCCCTTGTAAAATAGCCTCCCACTGTGTCCTGTATTTCTCTTCACTCCTGGTGGTGGATAATCTATTTGGAAATAATTGTAACTTTTAAGTCATATTCCCATTATGACTTGGGCTGGATCATGAGGTAGAGAGAAGATGAGATCTTATCTTATGTAAGATAAGATTTGAGCATGGTTCACACTGAGGAAGGAAAGAAAAGCTAATATGATCTAGTGGGTTACACCATTTAGTCCAATTCAGTGTGTTGTTCTTGCTTCAACATCTGAATGTGCTTTGGGGATTAGTGTGTTATATATTTGTATTTCCAATCTCAGAACTGCCAGATGGGATAATTCTGATAAGGGGAAGGCTACAAATAGAGAAGTGATAGTGAAAACCTTCACCTGCCATTTGCTGTCAGTGGATGAGTAAAGACTTAGTGTATCTCTGTCCTCTGACATCCAATGCTTTCATTGAATGCATGATTTTGTTGTAAAATCAGAAATCTCAGTTTCGGCAGCCTTGTCTGTGGTGTTAACACACTTTCAGGGATGACTGACAAGATTTACCTAGACAAAGTTTAGGAGTCTGCTTGCCAAGTAAATTCTCTGGGAACTATATAGGCAACTTCAAATTATCAACCTCAGGAGACATTAAAAAACTACTATCTCCTTGGCTTCCCATCACAAAAAGTTATTTGGCACCTTTTTGGACTTTTGGAGGTATTGGAAAGAATACAATTCTCTGTGATTAATTATCTTGCTGACTGGAGCCTCTTAAAAAAATGGAGCCTCCACCTCCACCAGGAGGCAGCCAACATTCAGAGACATCCCTTCAAAATTTGGGCTTCTGGCCTCTCTGACATGATTGAAACTCCCTTTCAATAGCAACTATTAACTTGCTACTAAACTCTTGCCAAAATTGAATGCCTGACCCATGAAAGCTTTATGACTCTCTGGCTTGATAATACTATTTTGGGGTTGGTCAACTGAAACTCAATATTATCAAGATGAGAAGTTCACCAAAAGCCTAGCTTTTTATAAATTGGTAAGTTTATGTTCAAGAACAAAAGTGTTTTGTTCGTACTGGTAATTCAGCTATATAGAGGTTTTCCTTCTAGGTTAACCTGTATGCCTAGTACACTGCCTTCAGTGAAACCACCACCTCAATTTAGCCCACAATTCTCCAAGGATCACTTGCATGTTTGGGCCTGGGTCTTTGATGATTTGGTTAAGCTGAATCATGATGGTGTCTACTTGGGGGTTCCTAGGGCTGTTTAGCCTCAACACTAGCTTTCTAGGAAAAAGAGGACATTGTCACTTTATTCAAAAGGTAGAACTTTGATTCCAATGGCCTAGCTGTTTGGTCTACCACTTGTTAAACTATAGACTGGCAGATTACCAGCCCTCCAGTTTAGGGCTGCAAACTGTAGAAACAAATTGCAGCTGCCTAGTGAAAATGTGTCATTCACCTTTCCATGGCAACGTTCCATTCTCTAAAATGGTACCAAACTACAAACGAGCTGCTAATTGAGCCTTACTTTGGTTTTGATTCAGAGGCTGCATACCTGATTTGTGACTCTCACTGAAAGTTAATCCATTGATCCCACAGTAGGGGAGGCTACATCACAAACTCCTGGCAGATGGACTTCAGAACTAATCCATGTCATTTTTTTGTCTTTCTAGATCATTTGCACTTTGTCAGCACAAGAGCTACTCATCACAAAAGCTATCTTCCTTATCTTTTTCTGCTCTAAACATTTTAGAACAAGGGAGTCTGTTCATTGAACTCACTGTCCCCAATGGATAATCTCTCTTGATGAGAACAAAAGGGTTGGAAGAGGATGTAAATTTTTTTCAACAGTGAAGCTAGGGAAACAGTTCGCACAGAACCACCTTCACTTCTGCCACCAGTTACAAGTACAGGAGTTATATATGAACCTAGTTTAAACTTTCATATTGTTTTCCTAATTATTCATGGCTGTGATGCTTTTATCTTTTGCTGACAGCTTCTAGCCAACCTGGTTGGTACGTCCTCTAGATGGCACCCAGCAAGAAGGAGTCTAGGAGATTCAAATAATTCAGATTATATTTTATAAAGATGCTTTTATACTTCTTGGAACTGATGTCTCCAGTCAAAATATCTGGGCATCCAGAACTTGAGGATTTAGTGGGTGAGTAACATCTGGTTCCTGGGTGGGAACACAGTAGATCCCAGAAGGTCCAGGGAATAACAGTTCTTGTCTTTTAAAACTACCCATGACTCATATAGCACCCACTTGGGAAGCACAACAGTCGTAAACACTTTCTTTTCAGAAATACCATGTGCATTCTGGGGTTTATCCTTCTTGTGTGAAAGCCAGGCATTAACTTATGTCCTTCCTAAAATTGTGGTGAGCTGTGCTGTAGGTGATGGTCATAAGAAACCTTTAAACATTTAAGCAAACGCCAAGTGAAACCTTGAAGCCATTCACGTTGTCCTCGGTGACTGGTCAGGTTTGTTAAAAATGAGAGAAATATTCTAAATTTCCTTTCTAAAGGAAAGATGGATTCCATGCAATCACTAATATTGTCTGTTCTACCTAGACAATTTCCATGGCCTAAATACCTAAGTCAACACACAATCCCAAGGAGAATGACACCAGTATTCTAAGGTAGCCACTGATGGTTTGTGGAATGGTAGTTGAGACCTTGCGGGAAATGGACGAAGTCAATACTGCAGGATGATCTCATCCTGCTGCTAGGAGTTCTCTGGATAGTAACCTTACTTTGACACTGCATATGACAAATTGAATTCATTTGGGCCATACCCTGTCGGTCAGATTTGTCAGACAGAATGGTAGAGGGACATATATGTAAAGGGAAATTTGGCAGAAGCAAAGATGAGGTAGAAAGAGTTGTAAATATTGTTGAGAGACAATTTTCCTTGGCATCTTCAATTTCTGCATGACTTGTACCTTTTGTTCCAAGATGTCTTTTCAAAGATATTACTCTGACACATAATCCTAGGAGATAGATGTGGTGTCTTCAATCTTTACACCCTCCGAGGCAAAGACTGGGCAGATTTACTAGTAACACACTTATAAGATTGTCAGTTTCATTAGCTCAGGTTTGCTTATCTGAAGAGTAAACCCACTCCTTGGGTCTGCCTCTGTTTCACCCCATGTGACTTTGAGGACGTGATGCTTTTTATGCTGTGAACAATAAATTCCTTTGTCTCTGCTCCCAAGAACCATGTATTTTGCTAGCATATATGAAAGTGCAGCAGGTAATATTTTTAGCTTACAAGTAAGGTAAAATCTCAGATCCTTTACTCTTCCTGAAAAGAAAAACAAAACTGGAGGATTCACACTGTCTGATTTTAAGACTTGATATATAGTAATGGGAACAATGTGATATTAATGAAAGTTTAGACTTATAAATCAATGGAATATAACATAGTATCTAGAAGAGGAACTACATATATATGGGCAATACAGTTTTTAATGAAACTTTTAATTTTAAGATGATTGTAGATTTAGAAACAATACGAATTATAAGAAATAATATAGACATGCTGTAGATCTTTAATCCAGTTGCCTCAAATAATAACATGTTGTAAAATGATAGTACAATATCATAACTAAATTATTGACATTAATGTAGTGAAGATATAGAACATTTCTATCAGCATAAGCATTCTTCATATTCCCCTTTTATAGCCATATCTACGTCCTTCCCATTCTCATCCACTCTTTTTTTTTTCCCATCCACTCTTTAACTGCTCCAGCTCCTATTTATTTTTCTACTTGTATAATTTTGTCATTTCAAAGTGTAGTATAGATGGAATCATATAGTATGTAACCATTTGGCTTTGGCTTCTCACTCAACATAATTTTATGGAGATTTTTCTAGGTTGTTGCTTTATCAATAGTGTCTTTCTGTTTATTGCTAAAGAGTATTCCATGTATAAAAATATTACTGTTGGTTTAACCATTCACTGGTTGGATATTTTAATTGTTTCCATCGTTTTGCTGTTGTAAATTCTGTAACTCCTATAAAGGTTTTGCATGGAAATAAGAGTTTTTATTTTTTTCTGAGATAGTTGCTTAAAAGTGCAATTGTTGGGTCATATAGTAGTTGTATGTTTAGTTTTGTAATAAGCTGCTAAAATTATTCCAGAGTATGCCTATATAATTTTATGTTCTGCTAAGCAATGTATTAGTGATTCAGTTTCTCTGAATCCTCTATTTATTTTAGCCATTCTAATACGTGTCTAATAATATCTCATTAAAATGTTAATTTGCATTTCCATAATGCTGATGATGTTAGGCATTATTTCATGTGCTTTTTTGATGTCTGTATAATCTCTTTTGTAAAAATGTGTTCCTGTCTTTTGACCATTTTCTCATTCAATCATTGGTGGATATTCCCCCTCCCCGCCCCCCCCTCCCCCCAACTGTTGAATTTGAGAGTCCTTTGTATAGTCTGGATATAATCTTGGATGTGAGGCTTAAAAATATGTTCTCTATGTCTGTAGCTTCTCCCTTATTCTTTGACCATGTTCTTTCACTCAACAAGGGCCAAGAAGTCTTTGACTGTGCCTTTATTCCAATGATTTTCCCATGATTTACTTTTTTTTTTGGAAAAATTAAGAAAATCTTTCACAGAGCAGAATTTATCAATATTTCTTTTTTATGAAATCATGCTTTCAATGTCAAGTCTAAAAATTTTGCTTAGATTACATCTAAAAGTTTATCTCCTAGGATTTCTACTCTAAATATTTTATAATTTTACATTTTACATTTAAATTTGTGATTCATTTTGATTTTTTTGTATTATCTATGAGTTTAGTCAAGATTTTTTCTTTTGCCTATAATTGTTCCATTGTTTTAGCATAATTTGTTGAATATAATATCCTTCCTCCACTAAATTTTTTAGGACCTTTTTCAAAACTCAACTGGGGATATTTATGTAGGTTTATTTCTGGGTTCTCTATTCTGTTCTATGAATTTATGTCTATACTTCCATCAGTACACTCCAAGTGTCTTGATTACTGTAGTTCCATAATAAGTTCTAAAATCAGATAGACATTTCTTTAACTTAAGTCTCTTTATCAAAATTTTTTAGCTATTCTAGTTCCTTTGCATTTTCATAAAAATTTTAGAATAATCTCATATATATAACAAAATACTTGCAAGGATTTTTATATGAATTGTATTAAGGATTTTTGCATGAATTGTATTAAACCTAGAGAGAACTGAAATCTTTAAATTGTTGAGTCTTCCAACTCATAAATTTGATATGCCTCTCCATTGAATTTAATCTGCTTTAATTTTCTTTGTATTTATGACAGTTTTCAGCATACTTATCTCTTACATATTTTGTTAGTTTTATATTTATGTATTTCATTGTCTTTAAAGTAATTGTAAATGTAATCGTAAATGCAAATTACAATGCTGAATTTTTAATTGTAAAATCTACTTGTTAATTGTGATTATATAGATACACAGTTAATTTTTTGTATGTTTATCTTGCATCCTGCAGTTTTACTGAACTTATCTACTGTTTCTTGATTTCTGTCTTTCTTTTCCTGTTTTCTTTTGATTTTTTTCTTTTTAGATTACTTCAGAGTGTTTACCTACACATCAAGCGAGTTTTCTATCTTTCTGATCAGTGTGTACTTTATTTCCTTTCCTTGCCATATTGTATTTGCTAGAACTTCCAGCACTGTTAAATAAGAAATGTTAGAGTGGACATCCTTGCTTTGCTTCTAATCTTAAGAAAAAACATACAATATTTTAGTATTAAATATTATGATAACTATAGTTTTTTGTAGATGCTCTATCAATTTGAAGATTTCCTCTGCTTCTGTTTTTCTGAATTTTTATCATACATATGTGTCAAATTTTGTTAAATGCTTTTTCTGTATCAATTGATATGATCATCTGATTTTTCCTCTTTAGCTTAATTACATAAATTCCATTAATTGCTTTTCAAATATTGGAGCCATCTTGCATCCCTACAATAAACCCCATTTTTTCATAGACTAAAATTATATTTATGTAATATTGATTTTTATTTGCTAATATTTGGTATTTTTACATCTATATTAAGAATATTGCTTTGTAGTTTTTATTTTGTTTTGCTTACTTATCGAACTGTGTTTATGAACTATTCAAGTTATTTATCTCATTTGGTATGCTATAAGAGTTTGTAATATATTAATTCATAAATTTTATCTAATATATCAAATTTATATGTGTAAATTTGTTCAATGTATGTCCTTTTTATTTTTATGGATCTCTAATGTTCTGTATTTATGGATCTCTAATAATGTTCTGTATTTATGGATCTCAGGATCTCTAATAATGTTCTGTATTTCATTTCTGACATTCCTGATATCGATATACTATGTCTTCTCTTTTTGTGTGTGTTTGTCTTACTAGTCTTTGTCAACATTTTTGATCTTTTAAAGTTACCAGTTCTCTTTGTTTCATTGATTTATCTATTGCATTTCTGTTTTCAATTTTGTTGATTTCTGTCCTTATATTTATTGTTCCTTTTATTCGGTTTGCTTTAGATTTATTTTGCTCTTTTTCTAGATTATTGAAATGTAGGTTAGAGTGTTAATTTTAGATGTCTATTCTTTTCTAATGTTTCATTTAGCACTATAAATTTACCACTATCATTGCTTTAGCTGTGTCTGTCTCACAAATTTTGATATCGTTTTATTTATTTTCATTCAATTTAGTGTATTTTTCTTGATATCCTTTGAAACTTCCTCTTTGATTCATGGATTTTTCAGAAGTGTGTGTTTTGTTTTCAATTTGAACATTTTGTTATTGTTATCTTTTTGTTATTTAACTTTAAACCCATAGGATTTTGGAAACAGTCTTTACATGATTTCAATTATTTTAAATTTTAGGTTATTTTTTTTTTTTATAGTCCAGGGTATAGCGTATATTAGTAGGTGCCTCAGAAATGGAGCATTTGACTGTCCTTACTTACTGAACATTAAACTAATAGTTGGGTAGAAGCATCAGTAAGAAGCTTTCACATATTATTTTATAATGATAAAAGAATCAATTCACTAAGGCATAGCAATTTTATATATTTATGCACCAAACAATAAAGATGCAAAATATGCAAAACAAAAATAATATGGGTGAAAAACTGTAAATAAATGTAGATTTATAGTTAAATATTTCAACACCCCTCTGTCAACAGTTAAGAGAACTAGGCATCATTAGCAAGAGTTCTTAATTCAAGGTTCTCTGGAGAAACTAAACTAATAAGATGTAAGACATATTATTTTGGATATTGTACATTTCAGTTTTTTAAAATTTCTATTTGGTTCTTCTTTAATTTTTCTATTTCTCTATTGAGGCATTTTATTTTTACCCCAACACTTTAAAAAAATTTTTTTCAAGTATGTTCATAATTGCTCACTGAAACATTTTCATCATGACCAATTAAAAAGATTTGTTAGATAATTTTGACATGTCTGCCATCTTGATTTTGGCATCTATTGATTTTTTTTTTTCATTTAGTTTAAGATTTTCCTGGTTCTTTTATGAAGACTTATTTTCTAAAGAAACATGTACACTTTTATATTATGTTATGCGATTATGTGTCTTAATTAAATCTTTTTTGTAACTAGTTTTCTCTGGCTCCACTCTGGCAGGGGAAAGGGGAGTATATCATTATTGCCAAGTTACCTCATTTGACACCTGAGAGGGAGCTCCTCATTGCTGGCCTGGAGTAAATGTTGCAGCTCCTCACATGGTCTCTAGTGATACTGTGGGTGGAGTGGCCTCATTTCCACTTGTTACCAGGTGATCTTGAAAGTCCTAACTATCCACTAGGTACACTCTGACATCATTTTAGCACAGAGGGTGCGAGGTGCATTTTTAGTGCCACTTCTAGGGGAAGATTTCTAGTCTACCCACACAGTGTCAAATAACAATACAGCATGAGGTGGTGTGAGGGATGGGATAGAGGGTCTCATTATTTTTGGTGGTGATAGAAGTTCTGGCTCTACACTTGGCCTTTTCTGAAATCACCCCAGCTGTGGTGTTGGAGAGCCTCATTAGTTTCATAAGGGTGAATGTCTAGGCTTCCCATTTAGCCTTTTGTGGTGTATATAGAATAAGACCTTTTTTTTTTTTTAATGGTGTTTGGCAGAGTAGAGTGATTATTGCTTAAACATTTTCTGTCTTCCTATATTGCCCCTTTCATGGTCCTTTGGCTAGAGAAAGCAGGTTTTTGTTGGGGGTTTTAATTTTTTTAATCTGTGTGACAATTTACTTTTTTCTAAAGTTCTAATATACTTCAATGGAGAAAGGGTAGTCTTCTAATGAAATTGTACTGGAATAATTACATAATTTTGCATAACAAGTATAAAAAATTCATATACCTAAATAAAATATAAAACTATAAAATTTTTATTAAAATCCTAGGGAAATAAAATTGTAAAATCAGGTAAGGTAACAGGTTCTTATACAAAAATAAAAGCACAATCCACATAAGAAAATAATATAAAAATTGAACTTCATATAAACTTTAAATTTTTGCTCTTAAATAGCATTATTAAGAGGATGTAAAAAAGAATGGCACATCAGGAGAACATACCTGAAATCATTTACATAAATTATATAAATGAATTTCATAACTAAGCAATAAGAAAAGCAACCCAACAAAAAAAAAATGAGCAAGATTTACATATACACTTTATCAAAATATTTATGCAGTTGGCAAATAAACACATTAAAGGATGTTCAAAATTATTAGTCATTTAAAACATACAAATAAATCTACGACCATGTTACCCTTAACATGCCCAATCCCGTCTGATCTCAGAAATTAAGCAGTATCGGGCTTGGTTAGTATTTGGAAGTGAGACCACCTAGGAATACCAGGTGCTATAGGTGGTTAAAAAATAAAAAAATAAAAAATTAATAACAAATAAATAAAATTAATAACAACAACAAAAAAGAAAATGCTAATAAGAACTATGATGACACATCTATTAGACTGGCTAAAATAAAAAATAAAATAAAACTGACAGTAAAATGTGCTGTCAGAGTAATTTGAATTTGTATACATTTTTGACAGAGATGAGAGATGGTGGAAAACAGTTGGACAGTTTCTAAAATGTTATATACTCACTCACACATGACCCAGCAATTCTCGTTCCTAGGTGTTCACTCTAGAGAAATGGCCACAAAAGTTTGTTCACAAAAAATTTGCACATGAATGGTCATAGGAACTTAATTTGTAATTGTCCAGACATGGAAACATCTCAGATATCTTTTAGTAGGTGAACCTGCTATGAAACATCTATACAATAGAATATTAATCAGCTATATAACAAATGACACATACAACATGGATAAATCTCAAAACCATACTATGTGAAAGAAGCCAGGCTCTAAAGGGTACATGCTTTATTGTTCTAGTTCTAAGATATTCATCAAAAGTCCTAAATTTATCAATTAAGAACACATCAGCGGTTTGGAGTAAGTTTTAATAACAATGAGTAGCACAGGACTTTGGGGAGGTAAAGAAGGAAGTGTTCAATATCTTAATGTTGCTGATAGTTTTACAATTTTATGCTTTTCAAAATCAGAAGTATACAATAACAAGAAGAGTATGGATTTAACTGAACAAAAAATAGATAATAGATAAAATAACAGCACAGAAAAACAAGTATGATATTTCATTTGCATATGGTATTCATTTAATTGAATAACTATAAAATAAGCAAACTGGTCATATTTTAAAAGAAAAGACATAATTTCATATATACAGGTATATAGTAATTAATTTAAAATTTTTCTGTTATAATATTCCTTCTAGAATAAATAATTTAGACCTTATCTAACAAAGTAAAACAAACCTCTTAGAATGATGTTTAAAATGTCTACATATCTACAGCCATGCCACCCTGAACGTGACTAATCTTGTCTGATCTCAGAAGCTAAGCACGGTTGGGCCTTGGTTAATACTTGGAGAGGAGACCACCTAGGAATACCAGATGCTGTAGGCATTAAAATAAAAAAATAAAAATAAAAATAAATGCCTCTTCCCTCTATGAAATTACAATTTAAAAGAATTTTGTCTTTGCCCTTATATTTTCAATTAAACATCCTTTATGATCCTTTGAAAATATTATATACTGTCACTCTTTCCGTTAAATCTTTGCAGTGACTCCTCACGTCCTTTAAATGGCAAAGTCCTTAAAATACTTTCTAAGGATCCTCATGACTTGGCTACTTTTCCTCTCTTATTCCAAGGCAGCCACACCCATCTCCCTTGAGTATGTCGAACACAATAGGCCTGCTCCTGGTTTTAGATCTTTTGCATTGTCTGTTCCCAAAATCTAAATAATCTTCCTCCTGATGGGTATGGCTTACTCACATTCTTACCAAATGTAACTTTCTTAAGAGAAATTTAATTAAAACAATAACATTGTTACACATACATCCATTTACTTTGCTTACTATACATGTAGTTTTTATTCCATTCCTACATAGTATATTATTTACTTGCTTTTTTGCTCATAGATTCTTGCCCCTCTCTTTTAAAATTTAAGTTTTTTTCAGAGCAGGGATCTTTGTCTCTTTTGCTCACTGATGCATTCAAAGTGTTATGCCCCGACTCGTATCTCCACGAACCACCAAGAAGTCAACACCACACCGATGCAAGAGCAAGAGGTAGTTTATTTCAGACTCGAGTCCGGACCGTAGTCCGCATACCAACGCAGCAGTGAGTAGGAGGCGGTCCCAAACATGGAGCTTCAGGGGTATTTGAAGGGAAAAATCGTGAGCATGGGGAGCGATGTCTTGGCGTTACAGGATTGGTACAACAAGCTTGTCTCTTAGCAGGATTGGCTGGGTGATGGCACCAAGGAACAAGGCAGGGAATTTGGAGAGTTATTTTCCATAATTGCTCTGATTGGCTGAGTCTAGGGTGGGCTGATCATCTCACTATCTGCAGCTTTTCTAGGAACTGGCCTGTGCTTAAGATGGAGTCTTATACCTAAGACGGAGTCACTTTGGTTGTTCAAAAGCACCTAGAAAGTGAGCAAATGAAGTATAGTAAACGGACAGATACAATTGCAAAACTGCGGTATTGACCTCTGTGGGTGTGTTTGTGTGGTTGAGAATACCAGTTTCTTTAATAGTAAAAAAAATATGATTACATGCATATTTCATAAATTCTAAGGACCAATCCTCTCCTTAACTAGTGATTTGACCTGCGTCTCTCCAACTTGAAGGTAAAGCAAAAAGAAATCTAGAATACTGTGCCAGATGTGGGCTTGTGAATTCTGCCTATAAAGTTTTGATCTTAAAAGACACACTGAATTCTGGAAACCTTATATTTCCCTTGTTATGATCTGTATAAAAACAAGGTGATTTTGCTCCTACTTTAACATTAGAAGTAAATATAGCAGTGTATATAAAAATTTCAAAAAATGTATATGTTTGAGATCCATAATGACAATTAAAAACTTTATTTAAAAATGTCTGTGCTAATAATATAAAATACTCTCTTCATGGTTATATGTGTAATATTATTTCATCTCCATAGAGAGTCAAATTCTCACTCTGGAATCTCAAGATTTGGAGGAGCCAAAGATAACTGAGAAAATAAGCCAGCTAAATCCTTTGATGTGCCAGAGGAGCTGAAATAGCAGTAAAATGACTTAAAGGCAATTGTCTTTTTTTTCTGCAATCATCTAATAAAGCAATGGAAGCTCAAAAATAAGGAGATTTGTTCCCATAGTTGGGAGTGAAAAAGAAAACATCTATTACTTACGTTGTAATATATCCCTGAGCTGAGAACAGGGATATGCTTAGAACAACTAAAAATTTCTATTCTTTATTCAGGAACATCTGCCTCAGAAAGTTCATTAAGCAAACCTATTTAGATTCAGGGCAAATGAAAAGCTGTTATTCCTTTCACTCATATTTTTGCTTTAAAACATAATACTGAAATGGAATTTTAAATATTAAATAGTAATTACTAATACATTATGCAGTTTTAGGAGTATTGATGGATTATAGGAATTTGTGGACAGTAAATTACTGTCAGATAATTTTAGATTAAGAATATAAAGACAACCAAGTGCAATGGTGGTATAAAAGCATTTAGGAATTACATGTAATTTACTTGCTTTTAAACTTATGTTAGACTCTTTTCAAGAGTTTAGAAATTTTTCATTGCTTTATATCATTCAAGCTAATGATTTAACACAACCAAAGGCAGTGATTTCCTGATTTATAAATATTTAAGTATATAGTGTGTGTGTGTGTGTGTGTGCACGTGCATGTGTGTGTTTATGTCTACACACCTGCTAATTTAGTGTTATCGTAACGTAGTTATAGTTTGCATGATTTACCAAAATAGAAAAAGGAATAATATATTAGAAAAAGAATAAGGATTTGGAACATTGAATTTAGGTAAGGAAAAGCAAATAATGTAATAGCTGAAATATTTTCTGTCCATAATAATTCTTCTTTAACAATCTATCAGGGTTTACATGTAGAAAATGATTTATAAAGCAGAAATTGGTCTTGTTATGAAAATAAGCACCACTCCTGCTAAGACACTCCAGGAAGAGTAATTGAAAGGGAAGTCTAGCTATTTTGTGTGTGTGTGAAAATTCATGTTGTGTTTTGCAGAAATCTAACAGAGAAATACAAACTTGAAAATAACTCCCTTTGACAAAATCCTCACCTAAGATATCACAGCAGCACTGAAATGAATGTAATGTGTGTTCCATATGTGTTAATTAGATTTGTCACCACACAGTGTTCATCTTTATAGGGGTTCGGTGTCTAACAGGAATGTCAGCTTTCAACATTTGATATATTGATTTTGTTCTTTAATCTCTCACTTTAATATTCTTTAGCATGATTTTTTTTCTTATTGTATTTATGAATGTTGTAGATTTGGAATATATCTGGAAATGACTCCAAAAATATAAAATGATTAAAATAGGCTTGTATCTTTTTATCTTACTTTATGCCTCCTCTACCTCCCTCCCTTTTTCCCCCATCACTTGAAAAGAGAAAAAAAGATATCAAGAGCAAAATAATTCATTTGAAAGCTCCTACAGTCACTCATTTGAGACAATAATGGAAATTTTCATACATTCTCGTAAGTCAAGAGCTTAATTCATTATTGCCACAGTAAAGAGGATTATGATAAATGTAATATATATAGATAAATTATATGGATGGATAGATGGATGAATGTAGATAATGTATCATTCATTTTCTTTTATTAAATATAAATAACTTTTCTAAGGACAGGGGTAGTTTAAAAATATAATCGACTCAATAAATAAATGATGAATATTGTGACTTGGGTTTTTTCCAAAAACAAAGCCTGAGAAAAAGAATTACGTACAGACAGTTTATTTGGGAAACAAATCTAAGAAGCATAGGGATAGATGAGTGAGACAAGTTAAGAGAGAAAGCCAACATGAAGATGCATCAAGGAGTTATTACTTTGAGGTCTCCTGAGATAATACAGAAAGCTTCCCAGTATTGTCTCTTTTAAGGATTGAAGCTGGAACATTCATCCACCAGGTCCTGTTCCTATAATATTCAATGTTGTCTCTGCTCATCTTAACTTTTCTGCATTTCCAAGCTGTATTTGTGTGGTTTCATGAAAATAGCAAGCAGAAATAAGAACAAGGTATGGCGTAAGATTAAGGTAGCATGTGTGCTGCACAAGGTCAATCAGAGCTAGCCTGGAACTGCACATGCTAACTTGCTAAAATAGTAGATAGACTAAAGGCTTTTGGTATACCTGCTACAACAGATGTTACAGAATGGTGGTTATCATGGCTACTTCTTCTGATTCTGCTTTTGAATTAGGATACATGACAGCTCAGAAAGAAAGGCAAGACTGACCCTTACTGATTCTGCATTATAAAACAGCATGTTTGGTTGATTGGTTTAAATGAGATCAGTAATGATGGTTAAAATAGCATTTTACTATTAGACCATTTAAATTGTTTTTCTTAATATTGTTTCCCTCATTCTACCAAACTGTGATCAAAAGTAGGCTAATTTGTCTCTTGACTTTAGTAATTTATCATTTTAAATACTGTAACTAAAGCAATATATATATATTTTTTGGTATAAAGATTTACTGGAGTAGAAAGGCAATAAATGAATCTAATTTGGTCTATGTGGGATCAGAATTAGTTTGTATTTAAAGTGATTTAATTTATTCAATTTTTTATTACAGTTATATGCAATATTGTATTAGTTTCAGGTGCACAACACAATGATTTGACATTTATGTAACTTATGAAGCAATCGCTTCAATAAGCCTAGTACCCATCTGATACCATACAGAGTCATTACATTATTAACTATATTGTCTATGCTATACTTTACATCCCTATGACTGTTTCTGTTACTGGCACTTTGTACTTCTTAATCCCTTCATCTCTTTCACCCATCCCCCGAACTTCTCTCCTATCTGACAACTATCAATTTGTTCTCTGTCTCTATGAGTTTGTTTTTGTTTTATTTTTCATTTTTTCGGTTTTAATTTATTACTTGGTTCTTTTCAAACTGCAAGATTTTAACTAAAAGCACTTCATCATTCTTCTAGTGTAATAGAATCATGGGTATACACTTAGCCACATAGTGAGGCATATGTGACTAATTCTGCTCAGTTGAAGGTGAGTAAAAATGGTCTGGGTTTCAAATCTCGGGGTCTTAACAGAGCAGATGTATCTTTTTTATGCATTTTTTTCCTCCTTTTTGGCAATTGCTATCAGGTTAATAAGAAGAATCTATGACATGGTGGAGCCAGCCATATCATAGATGAAACTTAGACCCCTGAATAAACTCACAGGAGTTTCTCTTTGACCTAGGCAGCTCATTTTGGAGTTGTTACATAGGAAAGAAATAAACTTTGTTTTCTTTAAATTACATCATATTGGCATTTTTTTATGACTTAGTTTTCTACCATTTTGGGACATCAACATAACATCTTTTTTTAAATCATTTTATCATTAACATATATTTAGTGCTCACCATTTGACTACACAGTTTACATTCATTTTTTAGTTAATCCTCAGAAAAAAATAAAGGAAGGCATTATTATAATTTTTATCTGATAAATGTGGGAAGTGAAGTTCTGGGGTATGACAAGAAATGTGACTGATACCACATAAGTCAGAAGAATCTCATCTAATATTCAAACTTGGCATTCCTCATACCCAGGAACTTTCTTCTAACAGAAAGTTTACAGAAATTTTTCTTTAACACAACTATAACTTTTTAAAGTCAAATGTGAACTCTTTTTTTCTAGTTCTGCATCCCCCTCGTTAATACTCATCTTGTCTTCAAAACATGTATGTTTTCCCTGTGCCTTTGTAAAAATTGTTTTCAAACTTCAGAGATGACTCCCAAACCTAATCTTAGTCTTTTTTAAAAAATATGTAGATCAAACTCATTTATTAGGAAGTATATTTTAACAGAATAGTGTGGTCCCACAAAATTTATTTTCATCTAGTTAATTAATATTAAGGCAGTGGCATTGTACAGTGGTTAATAGCTGGTTCTAAACCAAACTGTATTTAAATCTTGACTATATTACCTTCTACCAATATCAAATGCTTAGAACAACTAATAAAACATAATAAGTGTTCAATGAATGCTAACTAAAGGTAATTTGTTTTTTTGTTTTTTTGGTTTTTTTTGAATTGTGATTTATACATATTGGCAGAAAAATTTGAGCTATAAACAGGCTCAAGGGTCCATTTGTTTTTAGTCAATATAGCATGAAGCAGGTACTATTTATTAAGACCTGTGTCTATTACTAATAAAAAAACAATGCACAATCACAAGGAATAAATTAGTATAAAAAACTGACTCTCTGACTCTAGTTTTTTGTTTTACATGCAGGTTAGGAAAAAAATAATAATTTTGTTTCCTTTTAATAACTAATACCAGGTTTAATTTACTAATGTCTAAAATAGAAAGAAAACTATCACAGTATTCATAAAAATATAAAGTCTATTGCTTAGGTGGATAAAATTTAGAACAATAGGGACTATCGAAAAGAGAGCGAAAGGAAGGAATAAGGAAGAAAAAAAATACATCATAGTATATCAAAGAACTGACTTTCCCATGGTATTTCATAAAATTTAAAGTAACTTCTGCTTAATCGTCAGCTGGTCTTCCTGTCAATTTGAAAATATAAGGTAGATATTAATATTTTATTTTCTTTAAAAGCAAATGGGGTTAAAAGTTATAAATTAATAACTTGCACAAGTAAATTTAAATTGTTGGTGATATGACCTGGACTAAAACCCAGGACACTAACATAATAACTTTTCTAGCACATATCTACATAATTTTGAATAAACAAAGATATCTAAGTTATTTTTCCCATTTTTACCATTTTTTACACATAGCTAAATAACTTCAGAAAGAAGTAATGTGAAATTACTGCTCTGATTATGTTTACTTTTTAAAGTAATTATAATTATTAATCTTTAATATTTATTTAATATTTGTAGCTAGAATTTGACGTCTTAATAGAACAATATATGAAATAACTAAATGCATTTTAAAAGTGTTGGAAAATATGCATTTAAAATGTGACTTGCCTTACATATCTATTGGTGATAATAATTTTTCATGTCTTCACAGTGTATAATACATGGCAAAATAATAATTCATGACCTGGGTAAATGTCTTATAATAAATGGATTATAAATATCTTTACATAAAGAAGTATTATTTCTTAAATTTATAGGGAAAGGAAAGATAATTTAAGTTATTCTGAAATTATTTACAAAGTATACAATGGATGTATTTTAACCACAGCTGTTTTATGGTGTACTATAGTACATAATTTTCAATTTAATTTTTTAATTAAAAAACATAAAAGTTTACTGTTTATGTTGATAAGTATAGTCTATGTGATAAAATAAAATCAACTTAGCATTTAATTCTGTTCATATTGAATAAAAGGAAAATAAAAACATTAGAAATATGTTCTTTATAACAGAGGCAAGAGTATCATTAAATTTATTGCTTGGAGCTTGCTTCAGTTTACCTATAATTAAGTACATTGTCTTATATCAACTGAAGAATATACATATTGCTATAAAATATCAATTCTCTCCTCAATAACACTTTTATATTTTCTATTAGGTTATGTCATTTAAAATGCCTTGCTAAAGTTGTAGATGACAAAATTATAGCCAAATAGTTTAATAGTTTAACTGTTTTTCTTTGATTTTGAAGATTCAGCTCTCCTTATTTTAGGGACACATTTTTTTCTTTATCAATGAAATAATTCCTTTGATGACTTTTGCTCAGATGCCCTGATACCATATAAGATTTATAAGAACTTTTAAAATTTTTTTCTTGTTTCTGATTGTGTAACTTCTCATTTGGATATAATTTCAAACTCATGCAAAACTTATAGAAACATTGAAGGATAGTACAGGAACTTCTGCAACCCTTTTTTTCAGATTTACCAACTTTTTATATTTTGTCCATTTACTTTATTATTCTCCTCAAGTGTGTATCTATAAATTTATGTCTAAATATCTAACAATAGTATCTTTGAGGGTGAAACTGTTTTATTTTTGGAACTTAGTTTTATAGTTTTCTGGTTTTACTGAGAAATAATTGACATAAGTCACTGTATATAAGTTTAAGGTGTACAGCATGATGGTTTGTTTTATATATATATTATCATAGCAGGATCAGCTAACATCTATCATCTCACATAGATGCAATATAAAAAAAAAGGAAAGAAAAAATTCTCATTGTGATAAGAATTCTCAGTATTTACTCTCTTAATAACTTTTTTAATATATCATAGAGCAGCATTAACTATAGTTATCATATTATATATTACATCCCTAGTACTTATTTACCTTATAACTCAAATTTTTAGTTTGGGCTGCCTCCTTCAATTCCCCCTTCACCCACCCCCTGCCTTTAGTATTCACATATCTGATATCCTTTTCTATGCTTCTTTTTTTTCCCCACATATAAGTAAGACTACACAATATCTGTCTTTCTCTGTCTGATTTATTTCATTTAGCGTAATGTCTCCAAGGTCCATCATGTTGAAGCAAATGGTAGGGTTTTTTTCATTGCTTATGACCAAATAATATTCCCCTGTGTGTATATACCACTTTTTTTTTTTTAATGCACTCATTCATCAGTGAACACTTAGGTTGTTTGCTTGTGTTGACTTATAAATAATGTTACTATGAACATGGGAGGAGGTGCTGATATTTGAGTTAGGGTTTTTGTTTCCTTTATATACCTTCCTAGTATTGTAATTGCTGGATTATATGATAGTTCTATTTTTTGATTTTATGATGATACTCCATATTACTTACAAAAACAATCTAATAATGCACAAGGAATTCCTTTTCCACACCAGCATTAGTTATCTTGTTTTCTTGATGATGGCCATTATAACAGGCGTGAGGGAATACCTTATTATGATTTCAATATCCACTTTCCTAATGACTACTGATGTTGAGAATTTTTTCATGTACCTGTTGGCATTTTGTATATTTTCTTTGGAAAAATATCTACTTTTGTCCTTTGACCATTTTAATTGAATTCTTCCCCCCCCCTTTTTTTTTTGCTAATGAGTTGCATGAATTTTGTATATATTTTTGGATATTAACACGTTGTCAGATCTATTGTTTGAATATATTTTCCTATTCTATAGGTTCTTTTCACCTGGTCAATGGATTCTTGTGTTGTACAGAGCTTTTTAGTTTGAGGTAGTTTCATTTATTTTTTATTTTGTTGCTTGTACTTTAGATACCACATTCAAGGACAGTGTTAGAAAGCTTTAGTGCTGTTTTCTTCCAGGAATTTCATAATTTCAGGTCTTACATTTAAAATCGAATCCATTTTAAGTTAATTTTTTTTTGTGAATGGTATAAGTTAGGGGTCCAGTTTCATTATCTTACATGTGAATATCAAAGTATCCCAGCACCATTCACTTAAAAAGACTCTTCTCTTGATTGTGTATTCTTGACTGTTGTCAAATATTAGTTGACCATATATACCTGAGTTTATTTTTTAGTTCCTGATTCTGTTCCATTGGTCTGTCTGGTTTCTATGCCAGTACTATACTATTTTCATGACTGTGGTTTTTATAGTATAGCTTGAAATCAGGAAGTATAATGCCTCCTGGTTTATTCTTCTTTCTCAGGATTTCTTCAGCTATTTGTGGTCTTTGAGGTTCCATGTAAAATTTAGGAGTGTTTGTTTACTTTTGTAAAAAATGCCATAGGAATCTGATAGAAATTACATTGACTCTACAGATGGCTTTTGGTAGTATTAACATTTCAATGATAATTCTTTCAATCCATGAACTCAGGATACCTTTCCATTAATTTGTCTCTAATCTCTTTCATCAGTGTCTTACAGTTTCAAAGCGGAGCGCTTTCACCTCTTTGGTTAAATGTATTTTTAAAAATTTTATTATTTTTTGTTATAAACAGTATTAATTTCTTTTTTCAAAATATTCATTGTTAGTGTAGAGAGACATTACTACTTTATACGTTAACTTTGTGTCCTACAAATTACTGAATTCATTGAATCTGTTTTGGTTGAATCTTTTAGAATTTTCTCTATATAAAATGTTATCATCTGAAAATAGAGTCAATTTTACTTCTTTCTCTCCACTTATGATACCTTTTCTTTCTTGCCTGATTTCTCTAGCTGGAAATTCCATTATTATGTTGAATAGGAGTGATAAGGGTGGGCACCTTCCTAATGTTAGAGGAAAAGCTTTCAACTTTTCACCATTATGACATTAGCTGTGGGCTTATCATATATGGCCTTTATTATGTTGAGATATGTTCTCACTATCAGTAATTTGTTAAATTTTCATCATAAATTGATGTTAAATTTTGTCAAATGCTTTTTCTGCATCCAATGAGATGATCATGTAATTCTTTTTTATCATTCTATTAATGTGCTATGTCACATTGATTGGTTTACTTTTGTTGAACCATTCTTGCTTCCCAGAGAAAAATCTCACTTAATCATGGTGAATAATCCTTTTAATCCATGGCTGAGTTCAGTTTGTTAGTATTTTATTGAGAATTTTTGCATCTACAATTAAGAATATTAGCCTGTAGGGTTTTTTTTTTGTTGTTGTTTTATTTTGTTTTGTTTTGTTTTGTTTTTCCCTACTGTGGCCTTTTTCTGATGTTTTTATCAGGATAATGCTGGTCATAAAGCAAATTTAGGAGTGTTCCCTCTTTGATTTTTTGAAAGCTTTTGAGAAGAACTAATGTTAATTCTTCCTTACATGTTAGTAAAATACACTAATGAAGCCATCTGGTCCTGAAATTTTCTTTGTTGGGAGATTTTTGATTACCGATTCAATCTCCTAATAATTGGTCTATTCAGATTTTCTATCTTCCCAATTCAGTCTGGTAAGTTGTATCTTTCTAAGAATTTTTTTTCATTTCTTCTAGGTTGTCCAGTTTGTTGGCATATCTTTCTATTTGTATTTCGACCCTTTGTATTTCTGTTGTCTCAGTTTGAATGTCTCTTTTTCATTTATAATTATGTTGATTTGGGTCCCCCTTTTTTTCCTTTTGTCAATTTTATCTTTTCAAAGAAAAACTCTCAGTTTGGTTGATCTTTTCATTTGCCTTTCGTGTTCTCTATTTTATTTGCTTCTGATTTAGTCTTTATTATTTCCTGTTTTCTACCAATTTGGGGCTTTGTTTGTTTTTCTAGTTTCTTAAGTCACAACGTTAGGTTGTTTTTGTAAGAATATTTCTTGCTTCTTAATGTAAGTGTTTATGATATGAACTTAGAACTGCTTTGGCTATATCCCGTATGTTCTAATATGCTGTGTTTTCATTTTTGTTTGTCTCAAGAAACTATTTCCCCTTTAATTTCTTCTTTGATCCATTGGTCGTTCTTGAAAGTGTTCTTTAATTTTCATGTGTTTGTAAATTTTCAAAGTTTCCTCTTGTTTCGATTTCTAGTTTCATGTCTCTGTGGTCAGAGAATATACTTGGTATGACTTCAGTCTTGAATTTGCTAAGACATTTCATATGTCTCTTAGGTTTATTTGGACTAAAGTATTCAGATCTTCAGTTTTCTTACTTATTCTCTGTCTAAATGATCAATTTGTCATCAGGAGTAGTAGATTAATTAAAGTCCCTAGCTATTATTTATTGCTGTTTGTTTCTTTTATGTCTGATAGTTTTTGCTTTATATATTTAGGTACTCTGATATTAGATAGATAAATATTTTGATAGATTGATTTTTTTTCTTTATGCAATGACCTTATTGCGATCTCTTTTTACCATTTCTAAATTAAAGTCTGTATTGTTTGATATAAGTATAACTCCCTTTCCTTTTTTTTGGTTACCATTTGCTTGAAATGACTTTCCCCATTCTTTCATTGTTATTCTATATGTGTCTATAAGGCTAAAATGAGTCTCTGTAGGCAGCATATCAATGAATTTTGTTTTTATACTTGCAGCCATACTGTCTGATTTGAAAATTTAATCCTTTTATGTTTAAAGTAATTATAGATAAATAAGGATTTACTATTGCTATTTTAATTGTTTTCTAGTTATTTTCTAAATCCATTGTTCCTTGTTTCTTACCTTGCTGTCTTTTTTTTTTTTTTTTAATGTTTTGCAGTCTTTTGGTATTCATTTCTTTTGACCTCTTTATCATGTTTTTGTTGTGTAATTGCTACAGGCTACAGGTTTTCTTTTTTTTTTTTTTCTCCTGTGGTTACCATAAGGCTTACATAAAACACTTTAAAATTATAACCCAGTATTTTTAGCTGGTAACAACTTAACTACAATAGAATTCCTATCTTTATACTTTTGCTTCTTCCCCTCACACTTTAGGTTATTGCTGTTATGATTTACATGTTTTTTAATATTGTGTAACTAATACATTATTGTAATTATGGTTATTTTTACTATTCCATTATTTAACTTAGAGTTGAAAGTGAATTGTGCACCACCATTACCAAAATACAAAAATCACACTTTATCTTATATACTTACCATTATCAATGAGTATTATTCTACCTTTTCTATTTTTATGTTAATTAGCATCATTTTACTTCCACTCAAAGAACTCTCTTTAGCATATCTTGGAGGTATATCTAGCTGTAATGAACTTCCTTAGATTGTTTTTTTTTTTGTTCAGGTAGTCCTTATTTCATTTCCGAAGGACAGCTTTGTGGGTATAGTACTCTTGTTTGACAGTTATTTTCTTTCACTATATTGTACGTGTCACTCTATTCTCCTTTGGCCTGAACTGTTTCTGTTGAGAAATACACTCAAAGTCTTGTTATCCTAAAAATAAAAGGCTAAAGTGAAAGACAGCAAGCATTTATTTGAGATAAAAAGAAAATAGCTACTTAGGAAGTACTGATTCAGGTGAAGCCTAACTAATGTTCCTATTAGGAGACAAAGGCCAGGTATATTTATAACAAAGAATGAAAAGAGGTCGATTATATCAATAGAAGAATGGCATTTCAAATGGTTCAGATAAGCTAACATAGTAATGTTGTTGTGGTGCTATCAAATCTAAGACCCATGGAACCAATTGAGATGAATCGTGAGCCTTTATTAGCCAGCAGGCCACTGACTCTCTACCAGGAAGGGTTAGAAGAGATCAGCTCCAGGGTTAGAAGAGATCGACCAGGAGCTCTCAAAAGAGGCAGTTTATAAAGAAACAAAAGCAAGCAGATTACAGAAGCAGAAATTGACCATTAATTAGCATATCTTTGAGCAGATTACCACACCTTGGTCAACATCAAACAAGCATGCAGATTACAGAAGTAGAAATTGGCTCACTTGAAAATTTTACACCCTTAATATTCCCCACTAGTTTTCTAGGGGAAATCAAATCATTGATTCCTCAACATGGAGCTGTGGGTAGTGAGTTCTGAGAACCATGAGTTTCACTGCCTGCACTCTTTTACATACATAGTTAATCCTCTCCTATTCTGTCAGGTTTCACCTAAAGCCATACAAAGATCCTCTTACTTTAGAATGGAGAGAATTAAGATTGTCCAGACTGGACCCTTGATAGTCTTATCTTTAGTGGGTCTTCTGTCCAACTCAGGGTCCATTGTTCTGATGTCTGTGGTGGATGCGCAGCCTTGATTCTGGTACGGTGAATCCAATGATGGTGTCCAGATACCTTGACCACAGTGGGTGTTGTGAGGATGAGAGGTCCATCCCATTGGGGTTCGAGAGAAGCAGACTGTACTTTTTTCACACAGATCCAATCGTCTGGAGTGTGGTTGTGTGGATTGCCTGGATGCTGAGCCATTTTTCTAGTGGCAGAGACCAGTTGGTGGATCTCCCTCCTGCCATGCGAGACAGAGGGCTTGCAAAGACTGACTCCTTCTGAGATGAAGCTACTCTCATCCGTAAATAGAGCAGCATCTGGATTCGGCCAAGGGCTGTCTGTCAGGTCCAGACTGGTGCAGGTGACATTCTCTAGGACCTCAAGGCAATCATGCAGGGGTTAGCGAGGGTCATCGTCAGGTAGTAAGGTAGCTGGGTTGAGTGCGGCAGTTTTCAGGAACTGTATATGAGGTGGGTTGAGAAGCATGACCTGATACTGGGTGATCGGGGCATTGGAAATCCACTGGTCCAGTGGGCTGCGAAGCATTGACTCAACTGTGTGTGGGCGATGATCTGGAGGCTCTGCCCTTGGTCGGTGTTGGGATCCCAAGGCGACGAGTGTTCGGGAGAACATGTTGGATGTGGGCCAGATCGGTGGAAGGCTGCCCATTGGGCTCTAATACCACTTTTGCAGCCTCCCTCAGGATCTGCTTCCACTCCTCTGAGGTGGAAGGACCTGGAGGAGTTGCTGACAGTCATCCCAGGTAGGCTAGTGGGTAAAGAAAATAATCTGTAGGAGAGAGGTTAATCCCTGGGGTTCCTCTGAGAACGAGGGGTTCTGGTGTTTCCAATTGTACAGATCACTGGTGGAAAAGGGACATAGACCATGAATGGCCTCTGGGTTTCTCCCCCAACTGGCGAAGCCAATAGCCAGAGTGAGGCCAGGACTGCTGCCTGGTTCAATGAGTCAGGGACAGAATCAGGGTATTGTGGGGGCCGGTACACAACCCCAGTGCGAGTGTGGGGAGGACTCAGGAGAGGTTCTGCCTCCCTGTTATATGGAGACAGGACCAGGTCACAAGGGGCGTAAGGGGAAGGATTAGTGATCTTGGAGTCCTCAGGGGATGCCTGTAGGACAGGTAAAGAGGGTTAGGTGTCTGTCTAGATGGTTTCTCTTTTTGCCCCTTTGGTGTGGAGAGAAGGATAGACTTGGGAGTCATCTTTGATTTTTTTCTGAAGCAGCAGTCCTTCAAGTACTTGGGGGCATCAGAAACAATATTGATCCACACATCAATATACGGAGCCTGATCAGGGTGGCCAGGATTTTCGTAGATAATATTCCGCACCTGAAAGGCTGTTTGCAGGTTGAGTGACCCCTCTGATGGCCACCCCATTCCAAATGTGGGCCAATCTAACTAGCAGAACCTCTGAAGGTCAAAAGGAGTGACACTAGCTCTGTAGGCATGGGGTCGTCACCTGAACTCCTTAAAATGATTGAGGAAGCACTGAAGGACGATTTGAGGAAAAAGCCCGACCCATGTTAGTAAAAACGAGCAAGGTCCCCTCAAGAGCCAAATAAGCCAGGGCTAGCATCGGCTTCTGACCTAGTGTCTAGTCAGACAGGGCCACGGAGGCCAGATCTAAGGAAAGAATTAAAATACCACACATCGATATATGGAGTACGCTTATGAAAACCGAGGCAATAAGAAGGTAACAGTGCATTTTGACCAGTCCAGATGGACAAACACAATACAGACAGACAAGAACAATAACAGACCAAGGCAAACCAGTCTGGACAGCCACAATATAGACAGACAAGACAAACTACAGGTAACACAAAATGCTAGCGCACCCAAAAACCAGAAATCAAGTCTGACGTCTCAGACCTTGACAGAACTAGGGAACTATTGCTGCGTCCAGCCTTCCACTAGTTCCCCGACAGACAGATACCCGGAAACCTGTATACCTGTAGTGCAGTCTGACTCACTGGTGAAGCTGTTCCAGATGGCTCATAGCCAATTGTTACCAAATTGTACCTTTTTTCCGCCTGCCCTCCTGGGCAAGTCTGCCTGGCATCCAGGACTGAGGAGCGTCTCTCAGTGGCCATCCTCTGGATGAGGCCGGTCCTTGCCCAAGGTGGCCGGGGTCGTGTGTCTTAGGAGATCTCCCCCTTTGGAGAAATCTCGCTGGGGTCTCCAAATGTTGTGGTGCAATCAAATCCAAGACCCAGGGAGCCAATTGAGATGAATTGTTTATTAGCCTGCCTGGGACTCACTCTACCACCCAGGGTTAGAAAAGATCAACCACCAGCTCCCAAAAGAAGCAGCTTATAAAGAAACAAAAGCAAGCAGATTACAGAAGCAGAAGTTGGCTCACTTGAAAATTTTCCACTCTTAACAATGTTAATTCTAAACATTGTTTTAAATTCTCAGTACAGAAGTCATCAGCCCTGTAGTCATGACTTCTGCTTTCTTATGAACTTTGCAAACAGTTCTTTGGGGACACATGTTGTTTTAGGTCCATTACAAAAGTTATTTTGCCCTGTTTTAATGTTCCAAAGATTCGAGTCATGTGGAAAATTATAAAAATTATAGTCATCAGTTCATTTAGTCCCGTTATTAATTCCTGTTGATTTTTATTTTGTTAGTAGTTGTATGCATCAAGTTTTCCCTTAGAGTTCTATAAATCTTTACACAGTTTAATTTTGTGTTTTTAAAGTTATCAGAACCTAAATTTTAGAGTAGTTGTTAGTTTTTTAAATGAATATTTAAAAATAAAACACATTTAGAGGAAATTATTTTTTGCCAAGCATCAAAGTAAAATAATTGTCAGTAAATAAGAAAAGATTTTAAAATGTCCATAGTTAAAGATCTGGTGAGAAAAATATATATATATCTACAAATAATGTAATTGACTTAGTTATCCATTTCAATTTTAGTTAGCTTGACCATTTATAATTTTTTTATAAACTCTTCTCCATGAACTTTCTGCAACTTCTACAAACCTTTTGTAACATCCACAAATATTCTGCAACTTTCATGTCTTTTAGTTTTAGTCCTATCATTTTCTTTTTTTATTTTAAGACAATCATTTCAGTTTAGAACAAAATTACTTTCTTATTCTTCTTTACCAAAAAATAAAGCCTATATCCTTTATATTTTTTCTTATCCATAAAACACATTCTATTTCCCTTTTCCTCAATATAGGTGCATCTCCATGCTTCATACTTTTTTCTATGAAAACATACATCCTACATTCCATATAGTCATTTTATTTCATCCTTATTATTTTCTAGTAGTTTTGTAAAAAAAAAAAAATAGATTTTTTACAAATTAATTCTGGCAAGGGAACTTATACAGCAGTCCGTATTTTTTTTGTCTGTATTTTTTTAAAAGGCCATTATTGATTTAAGTATACTTTCTGCCCTTTTTCTCTTCTTCTGGAATTTCTATAATGGTCAGGACTGCTTAGAGATGTGTCTCAACTCCCTTTTCTAAGTGAGAAGGAAAGGGGCCACTCCAGGTAACTCTTAGTCTTAGTTTCCCAAATAGACTCTCTGGTTGGGAGGGGCCAGGAGCTACTCTTAGAATTGACTATGAATTAATTTCCCTGCTTGGGCATAGCAGGAGAACCCTCTACACCTAGAATTGGCTTTGCTCTGAAGCAATCAACTCTGCCCTCCCACCTAATTTCATGTGTTGCTAGGCTACATAGCTTCCAGGTATTCTTGTTACCTCTGGTCAGATGTGGCCAGGAGACACTCTCCACTGCAGGTGGAGCTGTTACTCAGGTCTTTGCCTAGGTGTGCAAGCCCTGTTCTTCCTTCTCAGTCAAGTCAGATTCTCAATGGTTGAGCTATACATATTTGAGACCCACAATGCTGGGGTGGGAGGAGAGTTTGTTGTCTTAAAGGTTCTCTTTTCCCACTAGAGGAGATAGAGGCTCAGGGGAAATATCTCCTGTTTTTGTGCTGGTCTGGGGGGGGGGGGTAATGCCTCAAAGTGTGGCAGGTGTGTGCTTCATTTTCCCCACCATGTTCTAGGATTCTCTCACTGGTGTTTTGTTCTTGAATAGTTGTTAGTTCTCCTTGGGAGGGAGAATGAAATCAGAAATGTCCCACATCACTATCCAGATGACAGCACTCTCCCATAAACTTATTTTAGAATTGTCACTTTGTCACTATTTATTTTGAATAGTTTTTTTGTTACATATTTAATACATATGGCAAAATTTCAACATTACAAGTGTATATAACAGATTATACCAGTTTCTCTTAATAAAGGCAAGTGTTTACAAAATAATGGTACATATTTCCAGAAATGACAAGTGGGTTTATGTATCTATCTATTATCTGTTTAGGTAGCTCTTCAGATATAGATATTAGGAGTTTGCATAAAATGGTATCCTAAAATACATACGTTTAAATAAATTTTTCACTTTACAATAAAATTTGAGTAATTTAAATGTATGCTAATTTGGATAAATCATATCACTATTAATAGAAATAAAATGCACCATCTTGATATGCTATATTTCTATAATTCACTACCGTATATAACTTTATAATAGAAATGTGTATATTTTTATGAGTGTGTCTGTGTATGCATTAGTCTATTTTGATATAACTATATAAGCAATTGTTTTAAAAGTCTTTTGGTTAACAACTTAAACTACAGGCTAGATAAAAACAAAAACAAATTTGTGTGTGGTGTATATATGTATGTATGTAAGTATTTATGGGAAATGGGGCTGAGAAAAAAGAAGATAAATAAGTACTAATTTTTTTTAAGGAGTAAAATTATGTTAAACTTCAGTTTTATTAGAAAATTTAAGTTAAAAATACCTGTCAATATGTACAGAATGTAATCAGAATTTGAAAGTCAAATATGTAGTTTTAAATATTTTAACAAAATGAAACAAAAAAACCCCACCAAAATGTAAGAAATGGGATGTATAAAAAAAGCAAGTAAAATAATAACAAATAACATAAAACAAAAATATAGATTAAAATGCATCAAGAACTAGTATTCATATGAATGTTTTAAGCCCTGTAATTAAAAGTACTGTTTTCTACTGGAATCCTATTATCTCTTCTCAGAGGCCATATGTCTTTGGCATGACAAGGTTTTAAAATTAAATGATGCAAAAAGTTTAATAATAAATAATAGAAAGATACACTAAGTACATATATCAACATATATCACATTTTTTTTTCACTATCTTGGAATAACTAATCAAGACTTCAAGATGTATAGATTTGAAAGGAACAAAAAATTTTACCCTGGCAAAAGTCTTTTTTTCTCCCAAATTGCCAGATCACTCCTGTGTCCTTTTGATATAACCATATCAATATTTGATCAGTTCATTCTGTACATTTTTTATTTTCTCTATTTTTCCTGTTTTCAGACTTGGGAATAGCTATTTCTCCAACTCTCATCTCTTCATTATATTGGACAATGGTTTTTAGAATCAAGATTTGGGTGCTATGTATACACATTGTTTCTAATTTGTTTCAGTATATATATACACAAAAGAACCTAGAAAATACATATTTTAAATTTTAACTCTATATATTCTTATTTTTAACTGAAATTTAGCAATAAAATTTTCATTTACTTATTTTATTACACAGCTTTATGCTATCAAAATTAGTTCCCAGTAAACTCAATATATTTGCATTTTTTAATCTTTTACAAGATAAGGAAATTTTAAATATATTTATATTTAATGAAACTAGGTAAGTTACATAAGGTATTATTTACTCTATATGGTTCTGTTACCAATTTAATAGGTAGATTTTTTTTTAATGCTTGTGCTTAATTTTGCATTTATTTTCCTACTCTATAAGGGAATTATTTTTGTTGAATTACATTTTTAGAATGTAAACATATGATTCAACTGTATTATTCCCCATGTTCTAAGTTTTATATAAAATTAAATAGTTCATATTTCATTCTTGTTTTTTTTTACAAATCAAACAAATATAATTATATTTACCTTCTTTCTTACAGAGAAGTGAGTAAGAAGTTATAATACTATATTTGCTCTCCTTTCTCCCCACCTCCTCCAGAAATAATGCAGAAGTGAGTAAGAAGTTATAATACTATATTTGCTCTCCTTTCTCCCCACCTCCTCCAGAAATAATGCAGTCTAACTTTATTAAATTCTTCCTTATTCTTTCTCACGATAGAGTAACACTTCCTTGTATAAGTAAGTGTACCATGATTTAAACTCCAGTGACATAATTGTCCTTTTATTTCCAACCTCCCTACAAAAATAACCAGAATAATTAGAACTTGCATTAGTTTAGTTACTGTTTTAAAAAAGTATATACAAAAGTATACAAAAAAGATGCACGTATGATTCTCAATTATTACATATACTTTTGCATAAAAAAATTCTAAAGGATTTGATGAGTTTCAAATCAGTTTTTAGTATTTCCTTCCTTAAGAAATATGATAAAAAGCATGTCTGTGTCAATAATGTTTCCTCCGGTCTGCTCTTGATCTTTAGTGTTTCACTGTCTGGTGAGAAAATGAATGTAATTCTTCCATTATTGATATTTCCTAAGACTTTGTTTATATCTTGAAACAAATCATATTTTTCAGTACTTCTAAGGCTCAAAGAGACTGAAGATTCTTTTTATTCTTATATAATTAGCTATATTATTTTCTTAGAGACCAACATTCTTTTGCTTCTACAATGTTCTCTGTATATACTAAATCTTCTCCTGACTGTGAGTTGTAACTAAAAATCTATCTTAATTTTCCTATCACTTATACAGAGCAAATACGATAGAGGATTAAAGGAAATGATTCTATAAATGTTTACTAGACTATTAAAGCACCAGCTCTTCTCCTTACTGGCTAAGTGATGTCAACCATTTTATTTTACTCTTCTAATTTTTTACTTCATTGTTTATAACATAAAAAAAGTATAATAACATATTTTATTTATATAATAGTTTTTATATTATTATAATTACATTTATACAATAAAAAGATGGGGAGTAAGATAATTGTTAGAAGTAAATAATACATACATCATTTAGCACATAGTCTGACCTATAGGAAATATACAATGTTAGAGTGTATTTTTATGGTTGTTGTGTTAGTTATATTTAAAGCACTCTGTGCACTCTTTCTGTCAGTAACAGCCAGAAAGCAGTGAAATAAATTCATATTAGCATTTAGAGTATCGCGATTAACATGAAATATTTATGACAAATTTTACTGAAAAATAGGATGCAAATTGCATATAATATTCAATATAAAGATTTAAAAAATGTTAAAAGGAAGTAAAGCATACCTAAATAACATTGAGAATTGTTTGCTGGTATATATAATTGTGATATTCCTCATATTTATACTTTCACATAGTATATATTTTGTATAAATAATATGTATTAATATTATAATAAAATAAATAAATAAAACCTATCTAGAAAATCATATTAATTTTTTAAAATACTAAGCTTAGGGAATAATTTATCTTTTTTCTTCAAAATATAAATATATTCTTAAAAAACTTAAACTAGTACTTATTAAGAACAATAATACTAACCTATAAATTTTACATAACATTAATTTAGGCAAAACTGTCATACTTTGAAGAGGTGTCTAAAGCATTCTTAAATGAAATATCAAGGTTAACTGTTTGAGTCACCTAAAGCCTCTCCTCTTTGCTGACTGCACAATATTTATCTTGATAGATGTGAGCTTCATAATGCTTGTGAGAAGTTTGTGACTTTCATTACCTGGATTTACAATAGTGTACAACAGAGTCTTAAATTGCACTATGAGCCATGACAGCCGTTGGCAAAAATATGCCGAAGGACAACTTTGTCAAACTTAGAAAGTTCAAGAGAAGCATAGTGAAATCAATATAAAAGAAGCTTAGTGAAAAATATAAAAGTTAAAGAACCTGGAGACAAAAGAATAAGAATTTTTTAAAAAGCATAAAAAACTAGAAATAATAAAAAGAAAAAAATATAAAAAGAGAGGTAAGCCTCCAGACGCCCATATTGACATAACATGTGGCTATGGGAGAAGACAGCTGCATATGAAAAAAAGAAAAAATCAAAATATATGCAGAGTACATGAGTATTAAAAACATGTTTGTCAGTAAATTTATACTTATATTTTGTACTCTATAAATTATAAGTTAATTTTATTTGCTTCAATTCAACTACTATACTTCCAATAAAAAAGCAAAAGAAACAACATTCTGTGTCTCTTAAATAATTCCCCTGAAAATAAAATAAGTGAATATAAATTTTCAGTTAATCTTTGTATCTTAGAACTTTAAAAATGAAAAAAATCATCATTTATATCCTTTATTATAGGAAATAGAGTTTCTAAAAAATAAAGAATATCCCATGAAGTAGAGAGTTAGAAGTGAATTATGAAGTAGAGTTTCTCTGGCTTGAAGACAATCAGAGCATCCTACTGTAGCTGTCAGTGAAATATTTCTAAAAATAAACAAACAAAAAACAACTAACAGTAAAAGTAAATCTATCTGTTTCAGTGGAGCAGCAGTATACCTAAAATATATATGGCATCATCTCTCTGTTTATCTTTAAATTTTATTTATTTTATTTAAAACAGTCTAAAATATGACATGATTCTAGTCATGGTAATCAGAGCATATCAAGTAAATTTGCTTTACTCAAAGTCTAGGGAATTAAATGATAACTCTAGAAAATACCTACACAGCAACATCTGAGTAATGTTTGACCCAATATCTGGATTCTTTGGCCAATTTGACACAAAATTAACACCACAATAACTACACGGTTTTTTTCTTTGGTTGGTTGGTCGTTTTTTGTTTTTTAACTAGTTCATGAAAGATATTGCAAGTAAACAGAAATTGAGTATACAGCTTTTAGGTTTGGGCAACTGTTTATTTTTTACCTTTAATGAATATGTACTCAGTAGCCTATTTTGTCAAGTTCAGCTGTTTGTGACTACTTTACATCTAAAAATAACCAACCAAATCAAAGATGTAGTACTGCTAATTTCCTCCAATATACTTTATGTGAAAGATTAAATTAGTATTATCATCTTTGGAATACTACATTAATGAGAAATGACATGGATAGTATTCTAAAAGTTTTATTTCTTTTTTCAGTAATGACATTATATCATAAGCCCTAATTATATAATAAAGATAATCTAATAGAAAAAGATATGATTCTTTTTTTCTGTTGGAAATTGTCATTAATTATAAAGAACATTTTTCAAAGATGTCCTTTATAATTCCTATATATCAATAAATACTGTTTAAAAACTATGAAAACCTGTCTATTTTGTTGAAATAATTAGTTGAAAAACTCACATTAAACATTTAGGGACATCCATCTGATTAAAATGGTGAAACTGTTAGCAACTAGCCTCTCCTAATAAATAACTGTAATGGCAATTTTCAAATATCTCATGGCAGGCAAGCAACCTGCTATCACTGACAGAAGAAAAAACTTTCAGATATCTTTACAATCTCAGCTTTATGTCTGAAGACACTGGAGTGCAGCAAGACAAAATAGAACAGAAAATTACACTAGTTGAGGACACAGAGATCAATGTTCATAATATGGGTCTTTATGGGGCAAGGAACTGTAGAAGGAATTATATATTAAACAGTATCCAGATATATCCATAGGATTCATCCTCACTGCCTAGCTAAATATAAAGGTGAGAAGTTATAGGAGGAGATTCTGCAAGGGCAACCACTCCACAACCTAAAGGAGGGAAAAAAAAAAGAAAAAAGGAAAATAAAAGAAAGGAAGGAAAGAAAACCACTAGAGAAAGAAAAGCCATTAGTGAGCTGTGAGTTGAACAATTGTTTGGGTTTGAGCAGAACTGCTAGATGTTCAAATTCCCATGAATCAGAGTGGACAGATCTTATTTTACTCCCCAGGCATTTAGTAAACTCTCATGAAGGCAACACATTCACAATAAGACTTATGTAGCCCTAGAGAAAAAGTAACTGTAAACCTATCTCAGAAAATACAAAAAAGCTCAAAACAATCAAGTTCATCAGCAAGTTATTTAACTAACTGCTAGAATAAAACTTCGCCTTCTTTTAAGACAACAAAATCTAAATATTAGTAACCTAATATATAAAATTTTCACAAAATAGCAAATTACTGAATTTAAAAAAAAGAGAAAAAATCAGTCAATAGACACAGAATTAGAAATGATGAATGTGGTTGATTTTTCTGAAACAGATTTTAAAGATTTAAAGGTAAAGGGAATTAAATGAGTGAACAAATGGGCGATTTCAGTACAGAAATGTAAATAAAATATAAAAAGAACCGAATGTCAATTATTGGACTGAAGCATGTTCGTATAGTTAAAAAATGCCTAAAATCCCATAAAAAATAACTTTAGATGAGCTATTTGAGAATAAAAACTGAACTTGAAACCACATGAAATAAAAAACAATCCAATAATATAAAAGGAAAATGCTTAAAAATTGAACAAGGCATCAGTGAATTTAGGCAATATCAAGACATCTATCATATATGTAATTACATTCCAAAATGAATAGGAAAAAATGTTGAGAAAAAGAAATAGATAAATTTTTCAAATTTTGTGAAATCTACCAATCTAGTGATTTAAGCAGCTCTACAAACTCCAATTAGGATAAAAAGAAATTAACACTATCAAAACCATGTAGAATGATTATTATCAAATTATTAAACAATAATAGAAAATACGAAAAACAGCTAAAGGAAAAAAAGATGTTAATATACCTAGTAACAAAAATAAGGAATACCACTTACTTCTTAACTAAAACGATACAAGTCAAAAGACAATGTTTGCAGGATCAAAGAAGATCATCAATTATGTTTCCTCATACAGTGAAAAATGTCATCTAGAAATTAAAGAAATATAAACGTCATCTTAGAAAAAACAAATAAGCTGACAAAATTTGTGACCAGGAAACTTGGAGTACAAATATATTAGACATAGTTTTTTAATGCAAGAAAATCTAGATGTGAAAAAAATTTTTACACTGTTTATTAAACTCTTAAAGCAAAATAGCAATATATTGAATGTGGGTTTTAATATATTTATAAATAAAATGTAAAATGTGCATAAATCTACAAAGGAAGACAGGGGTTAATGAATGCATGCTTTTGAAAGGTTTTTATGTTATATAGTAGGTCCTCAAATGACACCATTTAGTTCAAGGTGATGTTGTTATTATATTAAGATATCATAAGAACTTAACTCTTGTTTATATCAATTAGGCCATGGCAAAATTGGTTTTGTTATACATTATTTCACTTAAAGCCTTAAAACCTATCAAAGTGAGGACATATTGTACATAAAGAAATATATTAAGTTTATGTAGACTGTGATAAATTTTTATTGAAAACTAACTTTTGGAGCCAACACCTAAATAAAGAGGTAAAACTAATAGAGTCAATAGACTATTTTAATAAATTCACCTAATCCTAAAGAAGCAGAAATGGAAAAGAAAAACAGCAAGCTAATCAAACAGATGTGAAATATAGTATAAATATAATATCAATAATTATTTTAAATTTAAATAGACCATATATTCAATAAAACACAGATATTTTTTACTTATATCCAAAAGCAAGGCTAACCTACATGGTGTTTATAATACTTTCATTTCAGATATAAAAAGAGATAAAATAAAAGGATAAGAAAATATAAACCAGCAAATACCAATGCAAAGTCACTAGGATTATATTATTGATTATATTATCATCTGGCAAAAAAGATGGGGTAATATTAAGAATTATCATAGACATGTAAATTTCTTCATGAGAAAAAGATAAAATCATCAAGAATACATAACAATCCTTAAAAGCCTAATAGAGCTCTAAGAGAGATAAGTAAAAGCTGAGAAATTTAAATTGGAAATAGACAAAGCTAATGTTACTTGAGAGTCCAACATCTTATCTATTAGTAATTGTTATAAAAAGAAGTAAAAAAAAAATTGGTATATAGAGTATCTGAACAACTTTCCAACCAAATTAATTGGTATTTATATACATTCAAAAACAGCAGAATACATTTGGAAATAAATCATTCACATGACAATATGCAAAGTAGCAACTATTGTTGCATGAATCAATAAAAAAGTATAGAGTGAAAAAATAAACAGACTTATAGGATGAATTTATTTTCTGCAAAGTGCCAAGTTAGTTCAATGGAGAAAAGACAGTCTTTTGAATAAATGATACTGATACAGTCAAATATTCCTATAAAAAAAATTCCTCCAAGAAAATGAGCAAAAGATTTAAATATGCCATTCACCAAAAAAAAAAAAAAAAAAAAAAAAAAAAAAATGGCCAATGTTCATTAGGCATGTGAAAATGTACTCAATATTAGTCACTCAGAAAATACAAATTGAGACCATAATGAGATAGCATTAGACAATTACTAGATTTGCTAACCATTAAAATGCTCAATGATATCATGTTGACAAGGATGTGAAACAAATAAAACTCTCAGAGATTTCTAATTGAAATGCACAATGATTCAGCCATCTAAACTTATGAATAAGAAAACATTGTGATATCCCAATACTACTTATCAATCACAGAATACTACTAATCCATCAAAACAAATAACATTTATACATCAAAAAATATGAATAAATTTCAAAAAACATTATGCTATATTAAAAAGTCAAACAGAAAAGTGTATTAAGATATTATTTATATGAAATTTAGAGAAGGCAAAACCATAGGGACAGAAAGATCAGTGGTTCCCAGTGTTGGTGGAGGTAGGGGCAGAGAGGATATGGACAACAAAGGAGCCCAGTGATACATTTTATTTATATACCTTGCAAAGTGATCTCCACAATAAATCTAGTAACCAACTGTGACTGTATAAAGTTATAATATTGACTATATTCCCTGTGCTAAATAATACATTTCTATGGTTTATTTATTTTATAACTGGAATTTTGTACCTCGTATTCCCTTTCACCCATCTTTGCACCTCCTCCTCTCTGACAACCATCCATTTGTTCTCTGTGTGAATAAGTATGATTATGTTTAGTTTTGTTTGTTCATTTGTGTTTTCTTTAGATTCCACATATAAGTGGAATCATATCATATTTGCTTCTGACTTATTTCGTTTAGCATAATACTCTCTACATCCATCCATGTTGTTGCAAATGGCAAGGTTTCATTCTTTTCTATGGTTGAATAATATTCTATGTGTATGTATGTATACACACATATATCTCATATCTTCATTTATCGATAAACACCTATGTTGCTGCTATATCTTGGCTATTGTAAATAATGTTTCAATTAACATAGGGGAGTATATATTATTTCAAATTAGTATTTTCATTTTTTTTTAAATAAATATCCAAAAGTGGAATTGCTGGATTGTATGTTAATTCTATTTTTAATTTTTTGAGGAATCTCCACATTGATTTTCATAATGGCTGCACTAATTTACAATCCCACCAACAATGCACAAGGATCCCCTTTTCTCCACATCTTCACTGGTTTATTTATTCGTTGACTTTTTGATAATAGTTATTCTTATGGGTATTAGTTCTTATTGTGGTTTTGATTTGTATTTCCCTGCTTATTAGTGATGTCGAACATCTTTTCATATGTCTATTGCCATCTGTATATATTCTTTGGAAAAATGTCTATTCAGGTCCTCTGCCAATTGATTTTGTTGTTGTTGTTGTTGTTGTTTGATGCTTGATCATGTTTTACTTGTTTTACCATGTAAAGCTAGCATCCTCTCAATTTTTTTGTACCCAGTGACAGATGTGAGTGGATATAAATACTCAAACTCCTCTACTTCTTGTCAGAGTACCCTAAGTTGATAGTACACTATCTCTAGAGATACCCTGTAAGACAGAACTAAAGTTATTCTACAAAAGACTTTGCCTGTCACTGAACCTTGCCCTACTTTCTTTATTCTCCTTCTGATTTGTGCTTAGAAGACTTTTAAATCAATTACTTCTAGACAAATATTCATCCTTGGATCCTCATTGATATTATCTAACCTAAGAAAAAAGAAGACATTCTTTAGTGTGATAGATGAGTTAAAAGTAAAAATGTTACAATTAGAGTCATAAGATTTATAAAATAAAAAGAAATCATATTGGCAGAAGTGCTTCTGGGCTACTGAGATTCTCTTATATGAAAAAATTATGTCTTCTTTTTTCCTTTACACCAAACTAATTTTTTCCTGTTATATAGGGTTATCTTTACACAATGTATGGGGAGGTGGAGAGGGTGAATCAGATACACCACCACTGGAGAATACCTAAAACCAACTGTTTAAAAGATCTAAAGTAGCAGTAAAGCACTTGATTATTAAGCTGCTATTACCTTAGTGAGGGGAAGTAAATGTTTTCTGTGTTTGCTTTAAATATATTTTCTCTTTTTAATATATTTGTCCATAAAAATATATATTGAGATACACTGGACATATGGGCTTTATTGAAGAACAGGGAACATACCATTGTATATGACAAGCATTTATTATTTGTTAATTTTTTGTTGAATAGTGGTAGAATTTGGTTAAAGAAAAAAAGATATGACTACAAGCTGGTAGAAATCTGTTAAGCAAGTAGATATATCATTTATTACTTGAGAAAAACAGATATGTTTTACATGTTGCTGAGGTTACAGAGTTAATATGCTTTCTCTAGGCAAATTGTAGGAACTGATTGATATGAGAAGGCAATACCAAGAAAGCAGCAAAGTTCAGTTTTACTTGGTTGTTTAATTTCATTTCGGACTGAAACCATGTTTTTAGATTATTTTTACTTCAACCTAATATAGGGCAGACTATCAATATAGGATATGCTGGAGAAATTTCTGGGTCAAGAAACATGAAATAGCTGTATTTTATGAAATATATTTCTTTTGAAATTTTTGTCTATCACATTTGTATTTTTCACTAGTAAATGTTCCATAAAATGTTTAAATTTTTTCTACTAATATAATTGAATGAACAAAAAGTTAAAATACCTCTACTTAGAAGAAAGAAATTACAACCATTAGAGATATTTCTTTAAGTGAATACTAACCACAAATTTACCTTCTCTACTACTGGGAATATAATTAGACATATACAGTGGATGCCCATGAGATTATCTGTTATAGAATGAAAAGTCATAACCACAAGAAATAAAAAATAATATTATGGAATGACTCCTGAATGGCATAACATGATGTTCAAGTATGTGATATGTCAGAGGTAAATAATTATAAAGATGGTGATAATGACAATGTTGATAGCAGGTAGAGAAGGAGAAAGTGGGGAAGAAAAAGACAACAGTGGAGGAAAATGAAGCAGAGAGGGAGAATTGATGAGGATGGAAAGGAGAGGAAGCAGAATTGGTGGGAGAAAAGCAAGGAGAAAAATTATTTTATGTAAACTCAGTTGAATATGTTAGTAATTACCTTATTGATCCTTAAGAGTTTAAAATGTTATGTTTAATTTCACTCAGTAATTTTCTCATTTTTTTAGCATATGTAAGAGGGTCTTTTTTTAAAAAAGTGAAAAACAGAAAAATGTATTTAATAATTAAGCTCCTAGTTTTAAAATGTCAGTGTCATGTGAAAAATATCAAATATGTATCAATATATCTAATATTCATATATTAATTTAGATACCTTACATATTATTATCCACATGAATATGTATATGTATTATAGACACAAAATTATACAACTTTTTTCTATAGGTCCTATCCTTTCCTCATTATTATTCAGAAAGCACAGAATTTTACATACAGACTTTGAAAGAATTACTTATATTACCTGTGATGAAAACTGGATTTGCTAACTTTCATTATTCTCATACATAGAAAGTGTATGACTTCACCCTTAGCAGTCTCTGTGTGGGAGGCTTTTTATTATTTTTGGCATTGATAATTGGCAAGTGAATTCCTTAGGAGTAGGTAACATATGCCAACAGAACATTTAGAGAGTAAATGACACATCCTGGGGCAGCCTCTCAGGCAAAGTACTGGTAAATTAAGTCAAACCTAGAATAAGTGGTCCAGGAAGTAATGTGAATTGAATAGTGATAAAAACACTAGTAAATGGGTAGTCTGCAAGATAAATGTACACCTAAGTTGGCATGAGATACAAATATACATTAGAAGAAAATAATTTTTCATAAAATATGCAAAATATTCTGTTACTTTTTAGGTTGGCTTCCACAAAGTTAATTTATCTTCTGAAAGACCAGTTCTATTTTCTCTTCATGGTTCAGTGACATAAACTCTACTGAATACAAGGAGTAAGAAATGCTAGGTGTGTATAAAATAATAAAAGAAAAAAAGAAATGCTGTCAGTGCTCAATAATCTAAAATTCCAAACCAGATACAAAATTTAAATTCTCAGAACTTGGATATTCTTCCTAGGCAAAAATTTGGCTGGGCACCATTGAAATATTGAATAATGTATCTACTTGATCAAAGACACAGCTATATTTTGACCTACACTGGTGATTGTTTTTTGTTTGTTGTTGTTACTGAGAAAGCTAACAGATTTGTAGTTGAGTAACAAAATATCTAAATAAGCAAGATGCACCTTCCTTTCCAGAAGTTCAAGCACTCTGTTAGTTTACTTTCCCCAAGTCCTTTCGGTCAGATTCAGGTTACATTCTCAGTGACTTGTTTATTCCCAAAGCTAGTCAAAAGATGAGATTTTTTTTCTCATTGAACAAATAAAGGACTGTTAGAGATTAAAACATACTTAATCGGACTATGTCACAAACTACAAATTTATCTTTATTAAATTGTATGATTTAAGACAGAATAATTTTATTCTATAAACCTTGAATATTAATATAAATTTATATATATATTTACTTTTTACTAAGGATAATAGCAGGACTTAAATGCAGCTTATCTTTTTTTCTTATTATATGTTAAGATAAAATATAAACAGCAGCTAATTCTAAATATTATAAAGAATTATAAGGAATTATAATCCTATTATTTGTTTTTTAATTCCAGGAGATAAAAATATATTCCACATGTAGTTTGGAAAAAAAAAAAATTTGCCATTTTAAACCCAATTCCAAGGATAGAAAATTACTTAGAAAATTTTAAGTAGTCCCAAAAATGTTATTGAACCAAAGTTATTAACAAATTAAGGGCTGATGTGTAGAAAGAATGTGCTTATTCTGTCATAGTTTTGGAAGTATAATGATTGCAAAAGTTGGCAAAAGATTCTATAAGAATTTTAGAAACTGTAAACTGTGAAATGAATTACACATTAAATCTCCTATAAAATCTAATTTTTTAGAACAGCGTAAAAAATATACCTAGAATATATAATAAACCTATATGTGCACAGACACAGATAGACTTATGTACACACACACGGAAATGTTTACATACAATATTTTTTTCTATAGTCTCTTTGCAGAGTGGTACCACTGTCCTCACTTTTCTTCTAGGTAAAAATAATTCTAACCACATGAATAGGAGAAAATATTTGAAGTATGTTTGAAAAATCATTTTGAAGAAAAATGTTTGCAAAATAATTTTAATAATCAACATGGACTTATAAGGTCTCTCAAATAGCTTGTGCTATTTTCTATTTTGATAAATGGAAATTTTGTTTTATTCTACAGTGTCAAATGTCATAGTTATCATACATTCTTGCTTTAAAATTTTATGTGGTAAGGAAGCTTAGAACAGAGGGGGTGTTTGTTAAACTTTGAATGACTAGAGATGTTAGTATATATAATTGACACAAAACAATAAAAGCCATTATTGTGCTACTAGTTAGATAGTATGGGGAGAAAATATTTTTGAAAAGGAAATTAAGAAATGGACTAGTAGGCATCATTAAAAGGAGTCTGGGAAAGGTTTGGATTTCAGAATATAGCTTCTGAAAGTTCCAAAAGGCTGAATAAATAAAGTCCATTTAGATTAGTACTTTTACAAGAACTATGTGCAAGTATGTAAAAATTTACATCTAAATAACACAACTCTTTAAAGCAGCTTAACTTGTAAATTTTATTGAGTCCAGTCATCTTGATATTTGATGCTCTTAGTAGTACTCTAAATTTTGTATTCAAGGCTTTTGGACATCCCTGTTCTATAATTAAAGCCAAATGTTCCCATGAAACAAAACAGAGACAGAAAAGGAAAACCCAGGTTGTGCCTTATCTTAATTTAAAACGTTCTGGATAATTAAAATGTTTAATTTGGAAGGAAAAGTTGGCAAGTAGCAACATTCATACAGCATTCATGAATACATACTTTATAGATGCCATGTCTCAAAACTGCAGCTGTAATTACTCTGAACCATATTTTGAATGCCATGATGTGCAGTAATAGAATGATATAGATAACCTATATTGAACTATACATTAATAATGAAAATATTAAGGATCTTTTAAACTAATTCAACTTATCCCCTTTCTAAATTCATTTTTATATATTGTCTATTTAAAAAGCCCATGAAATAATAATTTACCCTCAAAGATAAGGTGTTTTTTTTTAGTTTATTATTAGAATGTAATTTATTATATAAAGCATGCAAATTGTGCTTATGGTCTATATTAACATAGCTAATGTTAAATAGCCAGAGTTGTGTGATAGCTACAGGGCTCTTAAAATATTTGTATTGATACACAAAGAAAATATTCATTAAATTTGATATTTGTATAAATAAAATTCATAATTCAAATTATACAGAGCCAAAATATCATCTAAATTACTTTACCACTTATAGATTCTTTAGTTAGAAAATTTAATATAAATATTCTCCTCCAGATTTTTTATAGTCAAGGAAACATAGTAACAGATAAGTAAAAGTGGAGTCTAAAATTATTTTCTAAAAATAATAAAAATTTCAAGACTCACAGGACATTTTGAGATTTTGTGTTATGTCATTAAAAATGTTATTTTTATGAAATATGAAGACTCTCTCTGCTGTCAGATATGGGGTATCATTAATGATTTAAGAAAGATAATATACAAAATAATGAGTATTCCTATATTTTTCCAAACATGTGAATAAAAATAAAAATAAGAAAATATAGTTAATCATGTAACTGTTATTAAGCAGGTGGCAATTTGGCACCATGCAGACAAACCATCTGGTTAATTGACTAAAATTTCACTTTTCATAGTTCTCTCCATAGCATATAAATGTGTCAAAGAGTCCCATATTTTTGAAAAACTGGTTGTGCTGTTCTGTTTTAAAAATACAGTGGGGGCCAAAGTATATTTTATGACACTCTATATAAGGCATTTTGAATATTTTATTGAGATTTTCTCATATATATTTGTAAAACCACTACCAAAAATTGAAGAATATAAAACAGAATCACAGACAAAAAGCCAGCAGTAACACATATGAGTAATAACCACAGTTAACTTTCTGGAAACTGTATATAAATGTAGATTTTGTTTACATGTGCATGCAAATGAATGCACACATACATATTTCAATTTTTAACCTGTCTATGCTCATATCATAGATATTATTTCAGAACATACTTTTTCACTTAAAAATTTGATATTATATTGCCATAGTATTTCCTTTGGAAACATTATTCTTAAAGGGAAACATAGAAGTTATTATTTTTAGGTAGCCATAGAACATTTAAGAATATTTTTGATTTGCATTTTCATAATAACTAGGGAACTTGAACATCTTTTCATATGTCTTGTTGGGAGAAGTATCTCTTCAAGTCCTCTGCCTATTATTTAATTGGATATTTTTATTGAGTTATATATTTCGGATATTAGCTTCTTATCAGAAGCATTGTTTGAAAATATCTTCTCCCATTCAATTGGTTACCTCTTTGTTTTGTTGATTTTCCTTTCTATGTAGAAGAAGCTTTTTAGTTTGATATAGTCTCATTCATTTATTTTTGTTTTTACTTCCCTTGCCTTTGAGGTCAAATTTATAAAATCTTCCCTAAAACCAAGGTACATGAGTTTATTACCTATGTTTTCTTCTATGCAATTTGGTGTTTCAAGTCTTATATATAGGCTTTTGATCCATTTTCAGTTAATTTTGGTTTATGGTGACATATTTTTAATATTAGGGAAATGCAAACAAAAATCACAATGAGGTATCACCTCACACCTGTAAGAATGGCGGTTATCAACAAGACAAGTAGTATGAAGTGCTGGAAAGGTTGTGGGAAAAAGAGGAACCCTCATACACTGCTGGTGGAAATGTAATTTGGTACAGCCACTATGGAAAACAGGATAGAGGTTCCTTAAAAAATTAAGTCTAGAATTACCATATGACTCAGCAATCCCTCTTCTGGGTATCTACCCCAAAATTTAAAAACATTTATCCATAAAGATATATACACTTCAATTTTTATTGCATCATTATTCATGGTGGCAAAGACATAGAAACAACCAAAGTGTCCTTTGACAGATGACTAGATGAAGAAGATGTAGTACATATATAAATAGAATATTGCTCAGACACAAGAAAAGATGAAATATTGTGATTTACAACCTGCATAGGTCTTGAGATAATCATACTAAGCAAAATAAGTCAGACAGAAAAGTTGAGAATCATGGTATCATTTATATGAGGGATATAAAATTGAAAACAACAAATGAGCAAGAAAAACAAAAATTTAGATGCAGACATCAGTTTAGTGGTTACCAGATGGAATCCAGGATGGGGAGGTGATAAAAAGAGTAAAGGGAGTCAAATATATGGTGAGAGAAGGAAATTTAATTTTGGGTGGTGAACACACAATGCAATATACAGATGATGTATTATTGAATTGTACACTTGAATCTTATATAATTTTATTAACCAATGTCACCCCAATAAATTTAATACAAAATAAATTGAAAAATATTTTGAGTACATTCCATATTTTTACAAGAATACTGAAAGCAGAGTTTAATATGTCAAAGTAAAATGGATTTTCCATAAAATACATTTCAGTTTAGAAAGCAATTCCTTCTCTTTGCTAATTATATGCATATTTTAAGTATCTCTTTCTCTAATAAACTATATGTTCCTTCACATGAGAAATAAGTCAATGTCTTACTTTGTTTACAGATGGACTAATAATTTTCTAGAAAACAAAATCTCCTGAAACCAAAGTGATTATAACAAGACTCCAAGATACAAGGTTTATATACTTAATTGCTTGCCTATATTTCTATATACCAGCAATGAATGAGTGGAATTTTAAATTAAACACACAAAGACCATTTACATGAATACTCCCTAAAATATCTTAATTATAAATCTAATAAAAAATGTACATGATCTGTAGAAGGAAAACCAAAAATCTCAGATAAACAAAATAAAAAACTAAATATATGAAGAGATATTTCATGTTCATAGACTTGATATTGTCAATTGTGACCTCTACGACTTGATCTATAGATTCGGTGCAATCCAATCAAAATTCCAGGAAGTTATGATAATTGAAAAACTTATTCTAAGATATATATGGAGAGACAAAAGCTCCAGAATAACCAACACAGTACTGGAGAACAAAGTTGAAGGACTAACACTACTCTACTTTAAGACTAACCATAAAGCTACAAGTATCAAACTGTTGTTTTGGTGAAAGAATAGACAAATAAATCAATAAAACAGAATAGTAGAATCCATAAACAGTCTCACAAAAATATAGCCACTGATTTTGACAAAAGGATAAAGGCAATATAATGGAACAAGGATAGTCTTTAACAAATGGTGCTCAAACTGGACATTTATAGGTTAAAAACAATTCCCTCCTCTCTTTGCACGTTTGCAATAATTTATAATTATTAAACAAGGGTATGATGTGGTCAGATTAAATCCGAACAGCATAGAGAACTGATTTGAATTAGGTGAAGTGCTAAAAACAGCTTCTATTATATCTTCTACTTTAAAGTAGATCTCTGTACCTTCATTCATATTCCTCAATATTTCTTTTTTTCTTTCCTTTTTTTTTGAATTTTAATCAGGCTTAATATTCAATCTATGATTTATTATTTTTCAAAAACAAATCATTCTTATAATTTTGGCCTTGAATAACCACATTAGATGTTAACTAGTTATAAAAATTTCTTATATAAGTCTTAACTTATAATTTAGATTTTCATAATTAGCATTATTTTATAACACTGAGGCATGAAGAATTGAATTGATAAGTTCAATTGAAATATGTGCCAAATATTTAGATTACATTGATAGGCTCAATTTCAGATGTTTTTGAATGTTGTATGCAGAGAACATATGATGTCTTTGATGTTCCTAAAGGTTTCAGAGACAATAAGTGCCTGACATAAAGAAATGAGCAATTTTTGTTGACACACTGCTGCTGCCATGTAAATATCTGCATCTGGTATCTCTTTAAGATTTCAAATGTTTCTGTAGTCAAAGTCATTATTTGTTATCCTTAAGAGGAATATGGAAATTTAAATCGTGTCAGAGCAGATGTTCAAAGAAGTCACTTCAGTGAGGGTTATTACTGGACAGTCTCAGCATGATGATTGCATTACCATGCACTAGAATGCGATTTTGAAAAATGAGAAATACTCTAGGCTGAGAAGAATGACTTGCTGTTTGTTTTTGAATAACTCAGTGTGCCACATGTTACATTGGAATACATATAAGAATCTTATAAAGATTATTGAAACCTTGGTAAAAAAAAAAAAAAAGTCTCATTAAAGCAAACCATAGGATACCTGAGATTTTATATGTATTTATCAAACAACTGATAGAATCATTGTCTTGAAAAATGAAGAGATAAGATTCAAGGGCATAAAATCCCCACACTTGGTTGTTACCAGTGATATTTATCGTTATGAATCATATCTTATTGATTTTCTTTATTTCCAGAATGAGTACAGTTCTGGTGTCACTTACACTATATTTTAGCTGTGTCCCAGAAGTTGTGTGTAAATTTGTATTTTGACCTTTATAATTTCACTTTAAATCCACTAGGAAAATATAGAACAAACTACTGCTACAAATTATTGTGAAAGAAAATTGTTGATCTTAATATAAATAAATACTGCTCGATGTAATAATGTTATAAATATATAGTTCTATAATATTTATAATGGTATTATAAATCTATGCTTTTTATATACAACTTCCATCAAAAAGGTCAAGCAATTAACTTTACTAAATGTATTAACATTATTACTGTTAGGCAAATTTTATAATCATTCAAACAATTTCAGATATGCCTTCCATTTAGGAAATTTTGTATTTTTGCATATCCAAAAAATATCAAGGTTTATCTACATCTTTGTATATGGTTTATATATAAAAAACTTTGTATATATAAAAGGTAGATATATCTATATCTTTTCCAGGTAGAAAAGAAATAATGTGTAATAGCATTTCTGGGTGATAATTTAAAATGACCTTACAATGCCACTAAAGGATAAAAACTTTCATATCTCTCTCTCTTATATATATAGATACATTGCATATATATCTTATATCTCTCTCTATATATATATATATAGATACAGTGCACATATATATATATATATAATTAGTCAGTAAGAAATAGAAAAATTATAAATAATAGTAGAAGGAGTGGTTAATTCTATTCAACTCTAAAGATTTAGGAATACCAACTAAAAGTGAGATTAATTTGTGGTCTTAAGTTTTACGTAAGAATTTATCAGATGAGGCATTTGGAAAGATAATTTCAAGCATAGGAAAATGAAGGTTCAGAGCTAAAGAGGTACAACAAACATGATATAGTATAGTTTAGTGTAGTTTGAGTGTAAGTTGCATGTCAGAGAAAAATAAAAGAGTAAGAGTAGTAAGAGATGCTGAAATCCTCAGTAAGGCTAATAAGGGAATATTACAAACAGCAAAGGGGCTTTAACTTTATCTCTATGGTGAATGAGGCCATTAGAGAGAGTGGCATGATCATTTTTCACTCTATCAAGGGTGAACAAAGGGGCCAGAAATTGGGATATAAAGAAAGGAAAAGAAATCCACTTCTACTATGTTTACCAACAATCTCCTATATTTGTAGAAGTATTATTTCTGCATAGAAACAAAGAAGAGTTTTGTATATTAATTCACTTGACTATTTATACTACCTCAAATCATCATTTACTAACAGAAAGTTAAAATGATGAGATAAAGAATATTCAGAAAAAGAGAACTCATTTCACAATTCTAACTTTCTACCATTAATCTCCTGCTATTCCCCTTCCCTTCCACTCCTGCCCTTCTCCCTAATTCACAGGCAAACACACTCCTTTTCCTAGCTCCTCCGATTATTGTCAGCCAAGGCTTGTCTGCTAGTCCCTTTTAGGGAATTGCTCTGATCTAAAATCTAGGGGCCACGCCCTGACCAAGTTCTGATAACTGGGCTCCAGAGCTCCCTGTAGGATCATTTGAGGTATTTTTCACAACTACATTTCAGTTCTAGTTTTTTTTCTCTCATTTAAATACATTCTCTGATAAATTTCTTACATAAAAATTTTCCTCTTCAAATCTTTGCTCTAAGAAATCTGACTCAAAAGCATACAAACAGACACACATACAAATATACCAACTTTTTAAACACACAAACGTTCACAAACACATGCCTAAATTTGGTTGCTTGCCTTTCCCCTATGAGTATTTTTATTTATGCTGAGGATGTGTTTTGGAATGTGGAACCAGGATCCTTACCCTAGAGCCTTTCTTCGACATATGCCATGTCTTCCTGATTGAACACCCTCTGAATAGTACAATGCTTGGAAAATAGTGTACAACAATAAGTACTGATGTTGAATGATAGGCTGAATAAAAACTGGATTATATTAAGCTATTCTTTGTTTTCTGCCTTGAGAAATACATCTTTTATTTATTTTTTTAAAATTTGGAACAGACCGTGTTGTATGATAGCCACAAGCCACATGTAGCTATTAACTTATATTAAAATTAAATAAAATTTAAAATATTAGTTGTTTTCAGCCTCATTGGCCACATTTCAAATATACAAAGGCCATACGTGTCTAGTAGCTATCATATAGGACACCCAGATTATAGAACATTCCTTTGTTGCAAAAAATTCTATTGGAAGGCACTTGTTCAAAGATTGAATGCCAAAGGAATTTTGTCCATTAGATGTGATTTATCTTTAATGGAATTTTGCAAAATTTGAGTGACTCATATATTGAGATCTCAAGAAAAAAGTGCTCAGCAGAAGTATGGTTGATGATGGTATAAAAATGTTTTGACTACCTAAAATTATGGTTATTTTAAAAGAAATGAAACTATTGGGAAATCTTGAAAAAAATTACAATCGAAGTAAACCAACATTTGTAAAAGATATCTAAATTTGGGGGTAAATAGTCTTCGTTCAAAAATGTATTCTTTAAAATTAAGTATACCAAAAAAGAGCTACAAATTACTCAAATCTTCCCATGATATTTCTATTAAGTTCCAATTATTAGGTATAATAGCACAGCTGTGATATGTTTAATCCTACCACCACAGCCCTGTGTCCATTGTAAGAAGTACTCCTGAACTGATGCAATAATCCAATCACAATAGCGATTCAACATTAGTATCTTTAGAAGATGTCTGTGCCTGAATACATTGGATGCAGGCAAATTCTGTGTCATCAGATGGTATATTATAAATATATGCATATATATATGTACACACACGTGTATATGTAACTATATATGTGTATATAATGCATATATTGAAGATATATCATGGGCAATTAGAAAGTTAGGACTTTGGCATAGGCATAGACATTAACAGAGTGTTCATTAACTAAAATATCCAGGTACAGATCTGTATATGGAAGCAAAAGTTCACAGCACAAAAATATTAAAAGAATTGGCCATTTAAGAGTCCTCTCTCAAACATCCCTCCCCATTTCACACAAAAGTGCATTTCTGCCAACTAACTTTGCATTCTAATAATCTCCATGATGTCAATGGCTTTGCTTTTCATCTATTTTTTAATGACTTCCTTTGTTTTAAATTTGTTCATGAAAGATGATGCAATACAAATTAATTTCAAAAGGAAACTGCAAATATTTAGAACTTCATGAAACTGCTGGGTAGCTACTGGTTCGAGAACATCTACAAAGCCCTTTGCAAATGAGAATCTGTCAAAGAGACTAGTTTATATAAACAGGCATTAAGAACTTGTTAGCTAATTAATTATTTTGTTCATGAACTAATTGGTTCAGTTAACCAGTTTCCATTACTCCCAGCCATTTTAGTTTCTAGAAATAAAGCTGGAACAAAACAAACGAAAATCCCTGTTTTTGCTGGACCTAATAGTCAGCAGGGAGAGGAAGATTCTCTGCCCCTCAACAGAGTCAAATACTTGGGCAAGGCAGGCATTTGGGAGACTGGACATTATGGACTTGACATGACATGCCTATAGGAAATAATCTTAGAAAATCTGATGATTTTCATTTTATGTGTCAACAAAAATAATTTATTAAATGATTATACTACAAAAATCCAATACGAGTAAAGAATGGCCTGTATTTGCTATAAAAATATTTTGCCGAGAAAATTTGGTAAGTAAAATGACACTGAGTAAAATAAAAGGTTTCACTCCTAAATGTTATGCAAATTAGAATGCAGTTCAATTTTAATAACTTCAAATTAAAAGTTAAATTATTTTAAATTTTCATTTTTTAATTTTGATTGTGAATCTTAATATTTTTATTTTTTAATTACACTTGTCATATTATATAAATATTGTGAACATATATTCACAAATTATCTTTAAAGTTGATACGTTTAGTTGGCCTATTCTTATAATATTTGTATCCCAGTAGTGAAGTCTACATTACTGGGCACATCTTTTGTATAAACAAAATTTTTATATTGTTACAGATAAATTTATATTCTTCTCGTTGACCTTATACCTATGGAGCTTTGAAACATATCATGCAGTTCATTCTTTTATGTCTAGTCTGCTTATTCTAGACATTAAAGTCATGTCTATACCTATCAATCATTGTCTAAACTTCTTAGTTCTTCCCTATTCTTAGTCCTTATTTTTCAAAATAACCACTTTAATTTCACGTGATCTTTGTTTTTGTTCTCTCTCTACCAATTTCCATTTGCAAAGCGGAAATTGATAGACGCATATAAGATGTTTGAATGATAAATAGCTGGATGCTACATGAATGACGTATAGCTTCTGGATTCATAATCTAAAATACATGCATATGTATTCATACATATATGTATATTTATAGGCTTCTATGATAAATATCTATGTATGTGGAGAAAGAAAAAGTATGTAAATGTAATCTTTTTTCTCTTTGAACTCAACATGATGCCACTTATCAGTAATCTTTTTTCTTGAATCAAAGCGTAGTTTTGGAAAAAATTATACTATCTATTTTTTCCTCTACTAAGCATAGTTTAACATATTTTAATATGATGTAAGTTCACAAAATAACATGAGCAAATAGAAGAAAATGAAAAGAGAAAAAGGTGCAAATTAATGTACATATATCATGTGCAAATTAATGTACATTTTTTGACAAAATGTACATTATCTTCATTTCCTATATGTAATTTAAAGGCATTCTTAATCTTCTAGAAACAATTATGATATTTATTATATAGTTTAATAAGAATCAGAATATATTTAATATTTCTATTTCTATCATTATTTCTATTTCTATTTTAATTTCTATACATCCTCTGAGATATAATCACATCTAACCACATGATTCAAGTAAGATCAGAAGAAAGTGGTTTTTAGAAGACCCAAAACATGAGAAATTGACAGAAGGAATGAAAATAATTAAGCAGGTTGAGGAATACATGTGAAGCCTCTTTGGTAGGAAGAAAATCAGAACTGAGAAAAGGCTGGAGAATGAGGATAAGAAGAGTGAAATACATTTAGGGATTTTTACATTAACAGCTAAGCAAATCCAACAAAAAGAACAAACTAATCAAAAACAAATTCACAAATATAGAGGACAGTCTGGTGATAGCTAGAGGAGAGTGGAGTTAAAAGGTGGGGAGAATGGGGTGAAGGATTAAAGAAGTACAAGTTAGTAGTTAATAGATGGTCATGGAGATAGGGAGCACAGGATAGGGAATGCAGTTAGCATTAAGATAATGGCTAGGTGGAGAGCCAGAGGAGAGAAAGTGCAATTAGGGGGATCATTTCATAAACTATATAAATGTCTAACCAATGTATTGTATACTTGAAACTAACAAAATAAAATTTTAAAAGAAATAGGATGGCTGGCTGTTTGCCTGGCTGGCTGGATAGATAAGTAGATAGGTAGGTAGATATAGACGATAGATGATACATAGATGATAGATAGATAGATGATAGATAGATAGATAGATAGATAGATAGATAGATAGATAGATAGACAGATAGATAATAGATGATAGATGATGATAGATAGATGATACATAGATAGATAGATAGATAATAGATGATAGATGATGATAGATAGATGATAGATAGATAGATAGATAGATAGATAGATAGATAATTTATAATGAAGGATTGACACAGTTATGAAGACTAAGTCACATGATCTGCCATCTGCAAGCTGGATACCCAGGCAAGCCGGTGGTATAGTTCCAGTCTAAACCCAGAGGACTGAGAACCAGAGCACCGATATGGATGTCCCAGCTGAACCAGAGAGAACAAATGCATCCTTTCTCAGTTGTTTTGCTCAATTTGGGCATTCAACAGATTGGATAATTCCCACTCACATTGGTGAGGGTGATTTTCTTTACTCAGTCTGATGATTCAAATGCTAATTTCTCTGAAAACACTTTCAGAAACTCACCTAGAAGAAATGTTCTACAAGCTATCTGAATATCACTTAGCCCAGTCAAGTTGACACATAAAATTAAGCATTTGACTATATTTTACTAAGTAATATGCTCAGTTTTCTACTTAAACCTTAGAGAATGAATTGACATACATCCTTAGTGTCTTATGTTTCCAGTTTGGCAGTGCAGTGAATTTAGTTTAGTGGACAGCTTACTTTCTAATTTCTAGAGGAGGGAGAGTATCGATGATTTCAATGATATTTAGCTTTATAAGAAAATTCCTTTTCAGGAATTTTACCAAGATTTTACCAAGTTTTAATCAGAATCACAAGTTTCACTTTTAGTCAACCAATTTTACGCATGTGAAGGTAGCAGAATTCCCAGAAATTGTAATTGAACTTATTAAATTCATAAATGCAGATGTAGAATTAAATAATTTTTTTTTCCATAAATATTGTGTTGTTCTGATATTTGGGCACTACATTAAGTGCTAGGGAAACAAGCAAGGAAAGAGTGCATTCCTCTAAGGATATCACAGTCTCTTGGCTGAGAAAGTTCAGAACATAATAAAACAATACAGGAGGATCAATGCAGGGCCTACAGGGGACTATGAGAGGGAAACAGACTCAGGTTATTGGCTTAGTAAAGATTCTCTATAGGGGGTAATTTTTTAAAATGAATTTATTCAGCTAACTAGAAAGTGGAGAAAATTGAAATATTAGGATAACAATATTTAAAAGCAAAAAATGTGTTAACTTTTTGAGAAGAACATGAGATTTAACAGTATTGGAATAAGATTTTTTTTTTCTCAGTTATTAGGAAGAATGATCTAACTGGAAAAGGCAAGCAATAGAATATACCATTTTCTTTAAATTGTAAGACCTTTTACAGGGCTGATGGGTATAAAAACAAAAACTATAATTAGATAAGTGACCAGAAACTACATAGCAAAATTAATTATTTTTTAATTAAAAAAAATAGTCTGCTTTGCTTTATATCCAAACTATATCAATTGATTTAGCTATGAATTACATAAACTTAAATAATTTTTGAAAATGATTTTAAAATTTCATATGCTATAAAAAGTTTAGAATAGTAGATGGTTGAAATATTAACTGTGTTTTATATATAATTCATTTGTCTCTAACAATATGTAGTTCAGCCCCCTGTGAGCTCCAGGAATGTAAAATGGCTCATTTAATATAGTTAAAGTTGAAATATATTCATAGAACTGCTATATTTATGGCCATTTAAAAATAAAATCAGTACTAAAAACTTGTTAACAGAATCATGAGTCAAAACTTGGCTTGTCTTTTATTCTGTGAAAAGATGAAAAAGATGAAAAAGACAAACATTTTCTAACATATACACAAATAGCAATTTTATCTAACCAGAGGGATTTCCCTTAGAAATCATGATAAGTCTATTTAATGTTCTGGAAACAAGTTTGAATGAGATTCACTATGCTCTTGGATGCAAAAAAAAAAAAAAAAAAAAAAAATTCCCCACAATTCACTGCTTTGACACCTCATCACCAATGTCCAAACCTCATTTTCTCCTCCATTGTAGTTGTAAAATACTGGCATTCTAAGCTTTTCTGATTGATAGCAATGTGCCATGTCACACAGTTCTAGATACTAAATATAAGCAGAAACTTTCTGGAACATCTTGCACAGGTTTTTATTCCTAGTTAAGGGGGGAAAAAGTCAAGTATAATATGGCTTGTCATATCACTTTTCCTCTTCTTCCTGCCTTCAACTTACATATGATGAAGCAATATGCACAAGGACAAGGGTATGCTAAGTTCATGTTTTATGTTATTAAAAACTTTCAAACTATTTCTCAAAGACATTATGCTATTTTATATCCCCACTACAAGTGTATGAGAGTTACTGTTCACTATTTTTATAAACACTTGATATTTTCAGTATTTTCAATTTTTTTTATCTTAGTTATTATATTAGGTATTTAATAGTAACTCATAGTGACTTTAATTTGTAGTTTCCTAAAGACTTTTCATGAACTTATTGGTTATTTTATGTCTTTAAAATGTTTGCCCACATAGTGAGTTGTTTGAATTATTAGAATTGTAAATGTTATTTTGTTATAAATGTTCTTATGCAGATCTTTTTGTGACTATGTATGTTCATTTTTTTTTTCTGGATATTATCTAGAATCGTAATCACTGGGTGATAGAATAGACATACATTCAGATTTATAAGAAATAAAACTATTTTCCAAAGTGATATTCAACTTAATTAACCGTGGGTTTCTCATATTTAGTTTATTTCTTTTCAGCAAAGATTTTTATAGCCTTTGTTTCAGATTATTGATCAATTGATTGATAGATATAGATATATAAACAGTTGACCCTTGAACAACCTAAGGGTTAGAGGCACTGACCTAAGTACAGTTGAAAATCTGATTATAACTTTTGACTCCCCCAAACTTAGTTGTTCTTCAGTATCTGCAGGAGATTGGTTCCACTACCCCCCAAAATACCAAAATTTGCAGATGTCCAAATTCCCTACAGAAAATGCCATAGATGAATGCATACATTGGCCCTCTGTATCCGTGGACTCCCAATCATGGATTGAAAACAGTATAGCTATTAACTGAAAAAACCCTGAACAGTTCACACCTGTGTTGTTCAAGGGTCAACTATATATAAACATACACACACATACATAGATACAAGCACATATATACATAAATGCATGTACACATATACATACATACATATATACACATATTGTATTTGTACATATAGTATATATTGAAACACTTTTGAAGATAGAGTTTACCCTCCCTCCAGATTCACCAACTATTCAATATGAAAATATGTCTTCCTTAGAGGCAGAAGTCAGACAGGTTCAGTGTACAATACGAAATAATTAATTTTCTTAAGTTTGTGATTCTTCAGTTGGGATACAAGCTATTGGGCCCATTTATTTAAATCTCTCTTTATTGCTTTCATGGGAATTGGTGTGCATGGGAAATGTATGTGAACAGGAAGCTTACACTGCTTGCTTTACCCTGATGAATAAAGTGATTTATATATAACCCAGGAATCTTTCATTTTCTGCTATCATGTAGGAAATAGTAAAAGGCTAAAATATTAGCTTGTCAGTTATGATAAGTCTCAGACTATTCACAGTTTTTGCTAAGTGACTAAAACATTTTACACTCTCCAAAAATATAAAAAAAGTATTAAACATTTCATATTCCTCCAAAATTCAATGATGTTTTTGAACAATATTTATGCTTGATAAAGAATTTTAAGTTAATATTGTTTTCATTAATACTTTAAACTCCCCCACCCAGCATTTTTGGTTGTTTTATAGGGTCCTCTAATCTCTCATCATTTCAGGGGAATCCGTAGGGTTCAATAACTGGGAATCTATTACAGAGACAGGAATTAGGGCTTGCAATGACCAGCCTATGAATCTTGGTAGACCACGTTTACACCTGCAATGCCCGAATAGTTGTCTCAACCAGCAGCTTTGCCCATCAGAAACAAGTCAGGGGCACACTCTGACCGTGGAACTCAACACAGTGCAGATTCAGCCTGATTCATATACTCAAATGGAGAGTTCTGCTTGCCCTAGAGCCTGGTTTGCCACTCTTTCTCCCACCTAGCAAAGGAGTGGAGACATAGCCCCACAGCTCTGAAGAGTTCTAGCCCCATCCAACCAGATAGTACTAGTGACAACTCCTGAAAGCAGCATGTCCCGGTGGCACTCAAGCCAAGAAGCAGGCATACAGAGTTGATCACCAACACAAAACCAGTACCAAGCATGAGTGTTCCCATGCTAAGCTAAGGCTAAAGATAGTTCCTGGCCCCTCCTAACCAGAGAAACTCTTCAGAAAATTGAGAGTAGGCTAGAATGGCCCCTCACCCTCCTATGTAGACAAGGGAACTGAGACATAGCCCCACCCACCTTGGAGAGTTTATTACAGCCCTGTATGACAAGAAAGGCTGACAACAACTAATAGAAGCTATGTAGACCAGGGACATTTGAGCTGAAAGGTAGATGCACAAAGCCCATAGTTTGAAGAACAATGCCAGTGGTCCTGTTCAGTCAGAAAACATGGGGTTCAAGTTGGCTTGATTTAAGACAATGAACAAACAGCTCACTATTGCACTGCTTCCTCTGCTGTGTCCAGCAGGGAATCTAATTTGTAGCCCTACTTATCACTTAATACAACCTTCAGCCTATCTGGGGATCTAACCAGAGCATACAGAAAGCTGCATAGCCTTTTTAACAGCCCTATATACAGTGACACGTGAATAGAGAACACCGTCCATTGCTTTCCCCATTTGCAGTGCAAAACTGGTAGCCTCATCTGACCAAAAATTCAGTGCCCATTCTGGACCGATTGGGTTTCCCAAATAACAAGCTGTATAGACCCCATTTCCATCCTGCTTCCTTACCATGTAGGAGAAACTAATTTATAGCCTCACCTACTGCTGAATAAAGTATTCAGTTTTGACCATCTAGTAAGCCTGACCAGAGAATCCAGCAACCATGGAGTCTATCCTACAACCTCACATAGATAGAAAACTAAACCTGCAGTTCTATACAACTGTTTTTAGCCAGTGGAACACCAACCCCTAATCTTCATCCTCAGAATTCAAATAGTTGCCTCTCCCTAAAATAGATCATAATAGCAAGCTCCGCTTTACATTACAGGCAGACATACCCAGAAACCCAAACAGTTGACTGGTGCAGATCATCTGTCTCATGCAAAGCAAACCTGTAAAGCATGGGAGAGGAACCCAATTACTCAAATGTACAGATACCCACATAAGAAAATAAGAATCAGAAAAAATCAGGTAAATACAACACTACCAAAGGAAATTATAAAGCTCTGATAACTGACCCTAAAGAAGTGAGATCTCTGAACCATTGCACTAAGAATTCAGGATAATCTTCTTAAAGAAGTTTAGTGAAATAAGAAAACGCAGACACCTAAACAAAATTAAACAATGCAAACAAGGCGAAAAGTTTGAAAAGAAAATGGCAACTGAATAAAAAAAAAAACCTAAAAAAAGAACAATCAGAAATCCTAGAGTTAAAAAATACAATAACAACTCCAGAATTCAATAGAGATTTTTAAAAGTAGACTCTATCATGCAAACGAAAGAATCAGTGACCTGGAAAATAAGATATTGGAAACTACCCAGTCAGAGGAACAAAAAGAAAAATGAAAATGAAAAAGTGAATAAAGCCTATGGGAATTATGGAACATGATATATATTTAGATATTTGCACTATGGGAATTCTAGAAGGACAAGAGAAAGAGACAGAAAATATATTTAAAGCAATAATGGCTAACGACTTTCTGAACCTGGGGAGAGAAATGAACATCTAAATCCATAATGTGTAAAAGACTCCAAATAGGTTGAACATACCTAGGGCTCAACCAAGACACATTATAATTAAATTGTCAAAAGTCAAAGACAAAGTAGAAATTTTAAGAGCAGTGGTAGAAAAGTAACACATGAGGAAACTCTCATAAGACTGTAGGTGGATTCCTCAACAGAAATGTTTCAAGCCATCCAGAAAAGAATGGGACGATACTTTAAAATATTGAAAGAAAATAACTGTCTACCAAGAATTCTATACACAGCACACGTATATACAAGCACAGATGGAACATTTCTAAGATAGACCATATGTTAGGCTACAAAAAAGGCTTAGCAAATTCCAGAAAATCAAAATCATACCAAGTATCTTTTCTAGCCACAATTGCATAAAACTAGGAATCAGTAACAAGAAGAAAACAGAAAATCTTATGAAAATGTGGAAATTAACCAACACTCTTGAAGAAATTACAAGGAAAATAAATGTTTCTTGAGACAAACAAAAATGGAAACACCATATACCAAAATTTGTAGGATATTGCAAAAGCAGCTCTAAGAGGAAAGTTTATAGCAGTAAATGCCTACAATAAGATAAAGAAATAACACAAATAAACAATTTATCTCTATGCCTTAAAGAACTAGGAAAAAAAATCAAACCCTAAATTGACAGAAAAAAGGAAACAATAAAGATTAGAAGAGAAATCAACAAAATAGAGAACAAAAGAATGATATAAAATATTAACTGAAATAAAACTTGATTCTTTGAAAAAATAAACAAAATTAACAACCCCTTGGCTAGACTAACGAAGGAAACAAAAGGATCCAAATAAACAAAATTATAAATAAAGAAGGAGACATTATAACTGATACCACATAAAGTCAAAAGATAACAAGAGGTTATTATGAACAACTATAAGCCAACAAACTGGAAAACCTATAAGATATGATAAAAAAATCTTATAAAACTTATCAAGACTGATTCAGAAAAAAAAAAAATAGAAAATCTGAATAGACAAATTACTACTCAGGAGATTGCATCAGAAATAAAAATTATCCCAAAAAAGAAACCCAGATTGGATGGCTTCACTGGTAAATTTTACTAAATATTTAAGAAAAAAATAAATAACATAAATCTTTCTCAGACTTGTCCAAAAAATCAAAGAGAAATAAGCATTTCCAGCTTATTTTATGAGGCCATTATTATTCTGATATCAAATCTAGAAAAAGACACTATTAAAAATGAAAACTATGGATCAGATGAATATACATGCAAAAAGTCTCAATAAAATACTAGCAAACTGAATTCAGCTGCACATTAAAAGGATTATATACTGTGATTAATTGGAATTTATCTCTGTGATGCACAGATGGTTCAATATATGCAAATCAATTAATGGGATACATCACAATAGAATAAAAAAAGTATCATATGATCCTCTCAATGGATGGACAAAAAGTGATAGATAAACTACAACATTCATTTATAATAAAAAATTTTAACAAAATAGTCACAGAAGAAACATACTTCAACATAATAAAGGCCATATATGGAAAGCTCAGATAACATCATACTTAATGGTGAATAGTTGAAAGCTTTTCCTCTAAGATCAGAAAAAAGACAAAGATACCCATTCTCATCACTCTTGTTCAAAAGGATTAAAAGTCTTAGCAAGAACAATCAAACAAATAAAAATAAAAGGTATTAAAATTAAAAATTAAAAGTAGAAGTATCTCTATTTGCAAATGATAGAATTTTATATAGAGAAAATTCTAAAGACTCGTTCAAAAAATTTAGATTTAATCAATGGATTTAATAAAGTTGCAGGATACAAAATTAACATACATCAGTGGTGTTTTTATACACTAACAATAAATTTTCTGAAAAAAATTATGTACATTAAAAACAATATCATATTTAGGAATAAATTTAACTATGAAGGTAAAAGTGCTCTACAGTGAAAACTACAAGATATTGATAAAAGAAATCAAAGACAAATAAATGGAAAAGTGTCCCATGTTCATGGACTGAAATAATATTGTTAAAATACTAGTATTACCAAAAGCCATCTATAGATTCAATGCAATCCCTATCAAGATTCCAATGACATTTTTCTCAAAAGGAAAACAAAAAAATACTGCTCAATTTTATATGGAAACACAAATGACCCTATAGCCAAAGAAATTCTGAGAAATAAGAAGAAAGCAGGATGCTTTCTTTTTATACTTCCTGATTTCAGGGTATACTATATAGTCATCAAAACAATATGGTACTGGCATAAAAACAGACATACACAATAGGACAGAGCCCAGAAATAGATGAATAAAATATGATCAATTAAAATTTGCAAAGAAACCAAGAATACACAGTAGAGAAAAGAATCTCTTCAATAAATGTTTCTGGGCTAATTGGATATTCACATGTAAAATAATGAAACTGAACAGCTGTTTTATATCCCTCACAAAAAGGAATTCAAAATGGATTAAAAACTTAAGCGTAAGGCCTAAACCCATGAATATCCTAGAAGAAGACATAGCAATAAATCTACTTCACATGGGCCTAAGTAATAATTTTTTGGATATGACACCTAAAATAACAGTAACAAAATGAAAAATGAACAATTGGGGCTACATTAAACTAAAAAGGTTTTGTAGAGCGCAAGAAACAATCCATGAAGTGAAAAGATATTCTATGGAATGAGAAAAAATATTTGCAAGCCATATATCTAATAAGGGATTAATGACAACATACATAAAGAACTCATACGATCAATTACAAAACAAAGAAATAGCCCAATTAAAAATAGGCAAAAGACTTAGACATTTCTCTAAAGAAGATACACAAAAGCCAATGGTAAATTTATTTCTTTTGGCTTCCATTGTTTCTGACAAGACTAGCCATTTTGTCATTTTTTTCTCTTGTATGTAATATTTCTATTTTATTTGAATTCCTTTGATATTTATTTTTGTATTGTTTCCAGCAATTAAATTGTTAGGTGAGATAAAATTTTATATGTGTTATAAAATGCTATAAGTCTGTTATAATCTTTACAAGTTTTACTACATTTGTGAAATCTGTGAATTATTTTCTTAAATATGTTTTCAACCTACTCAACCTCTCCTGAACACTGATTACATAAACATTTCACTGCTTTACCTTGTCTCACAGTTCACTAATATATTGTTCATTTTTTCTTTTGAAAGCTTTTTTCTCTGAGTTTCTGTGTTATTTTTATTGCCTTGTCATAAAGTTCACTAATCTTTCCTTCTATAGGATCTAATCAGTAAATTTCCATCTATAGGATCTATATTCAGTAAGTTTTGGAATTTAGATAGTATAATTTTCTGCTTAAGAATTTTCTTTGATTCTTTTTTATAAATTCTATTTTTCTCCATGTACTGTGTTTTTCTTTAAATATTTGAGCAGGTTAATAATACCTATAACAAGTGTTTCAAAACATGTCTGCAATCCATTATACCTATCATTGTGTGTCTTTTAATGACTGACATTTCTCTTGGCCACATTTTCCAATGCTTCACAATGCATTAGTTTTTGTATTGAAGGCCAACAGTATTGTTGCTTTGTTAAGTGTAAAAAGATTTCGTTTTCTTTTTTTTTTAATGTCTATTAATGTTTGTTTTGTTGAGCATTTTGACTATTTCTAAATCAATTTGTTTTTGTTAGTGCTTGTCTGTAAACTTTACAAATATGTGTCTAAAATTGTTATAGATTTTGTTCTGGAATTGTGTTAACTTTACTACTAAGAAAAGCACTAGCTCACTACTAAACTCTCAGGTGTTCAATGAGGACTTTCCAATTTTGTGTGAGCTTTGAGAAATGTTCATTTTAGAGTTTTCCTGACATTCTCTGTGTGGCCTCATGCAACCCTTCACTCTATACATGAATGAATTAGTATTGAAGCAATAGATTCACATATAACTGCTATGGATTAAATGTTTGTATTATAAAATAGAAAAGGTCTGAGTAATGTATATCGTGGTGACTGTAGTTGATAGCATTGTATTGTATAATTTAAATTTGTGAAGAGTAGGACGTAAATGTTCTCACGCAGAAAATATTAAACATATTTGATGATGAATATATTAATTAATCCAATGAGGGGAATACTTTCACAAGGTATATGTGTATCAAACCATACATTGTACAATTTAAACATCTTACATCTTATAATTTTGTTAATTATTCCTTAATAAATCTGAAAAAATCAAAATCACAAACACAACAGCAACACATATGCACACAAACTGTGATCTAGAGAGTTTAAAATATTAACTCATCTTCCGCAGAAAGAAAAAAGTAGAAATAACTCCAAAATCCTGATGATATTTATTTATGCGATTAGTTTATATGATGTCTTAATTTGAAAAATGTATTTATAATTGTTAATATTTATGTGTATATCTTTGAATGCATAATTTATATTATCTATTTCTTTTCTATCTTCTAAAATATAAATATTCAAACTCTTAAATAAACTTTTAATAATATCTGTCAAAGGATTGTTTCCAAGAGTGTATACTAAGTGTTTTAAAAGAGAAAATATATAACTCTTGTCACTGTTAATTGAATTAAATGATATGTTTGTTTAATTTAGTGACCATGTCAAAAATGATTATAATGAAAACAATAAAAGAGAAAACACTCTGCAAAATGTTGGAACATGAGGATTTTTGAAATGCTAAATTTGTTTTATATACATATAGCATCAAAAATGATATTATCTGAGTGACAAAATGACAGTATAAGGAATGACAGACACAACATCATTAAACTGATTATAATGTAGTAAAATAAAACTGAAACATTACAGAAAATAAAACAAATTTCTATTTTTACTCAACATTTTTAAATATTTCTTTTGAAAAATCTCACTACTAGCTAATAACCTACATAAAAACATGAATGTTAATTTAAACATTTTGGTATCTCTGGTATCCAGCATGAGCACCAGAATGCAGCTTAATAGTCACTGACTGAAAGAATTAACAAATGAATAAATAAAAGAGTATTACATGGTTAATAGAATATAATGAAATATGACTCATGGGGCTTTTATAAATAACTGTGAGCAAAATACACAAAGAAAAGTAATCTCAATAAACAGAAATGCCTTTCTTTGGGAATTTACCACCCCCCCCACACACACACACGATGTTCACTCTTTACCTCCTCATTACAAAGATACAATTAAACATTGAATTGCTTAGGCTCTGCTCTGAAAATGAAACAGAGTCCTGAAATTATTCTAGTTATATAATTCTGAGTTTTGTACTATTTTTCCAGTGAAAAGCTGCATTTTAAAATCGAGTGTTAATTAATTTAATTCAGAGTATATTACTTAAATGTTTCAAATCATTAAGTTGTGTGGACACAGTTTGGAATAGGCAATGTGCTCATACTAATTGGATTCAATTAGAATCTCAGAACTTCCACATGTAAAAAACAATTTAAGTGACTGATTAGCTGAAACAGGTCTGAGATTGAGGAAATAAAAAATAAGGACACAAATATTGAACCTACTCAGAAAAGGTAAAGTATATTTTCTTATTTCCTATTAGTATCTTACAGTTGAAATTTGACGTTCTTTAAATATTAACCAGTGCAAGAGGAAGTTCCAACTCACTTACCACTAGTTAATTTTCCATGGACCCTGGAAAAGGGTCACTTGAAAATATCACACATCTTGACAAAAAATTATTCACACTGCATAGACGTTCCCTTTATCATGTAAAAGGGGAAGGTGAAAGAGGCAAACATGCAAATATCTTTCCTGTAGGACAAAAGATTAATAATGAGAATTTTCTTTCCACTTCAATATATCCCCTTGAAAAGCCAGAGATGTACTTGCAGGAAATTCAGGTTTTCTAGTGGAATATTAACAACGATAAAACAAACATATTTCACAAACTAAAAATTGCTTCCTTATTTTAAAGTGGTATTTAATTTTTTTATTCTACTTTTTCCTGGTTTTTAAAAATTACATTTTTTCCTGAAAAAAAATTATTTTTTATTTTTTTATTTCCCTGAAATATGTTGCTTGTGATAGTTTGTTGCCTTTATGGAGATTTGTGAGAACCTAGACACCTGGCAATTTTTCAATCACCTTCATAATTACTTTCACGGAAGTGGTGCCTCAGTGAGGTTTTGTTCTTTCCTAAGTATTCATCATGAATTTGTTCTGAATATCAGTTCAGCCCATCTCTTAATAAAGCAGTTTGTAAATATAAGCCTATTTAGAGGTAATACAGCTTATATTTCCAAACACTTGAATTAAAAGATTTAATATAAATAAAAATAGAATTAAATGAAGTCCAAAGCATACTTTATTATCTCACTGTAGTATACCACATTTGCTCTAAAGCTACACATGATTTTTATATTTCTTTCATAGGCAATTCTCATAGTGAAGCCATTTATTAGATTCCTTGGTCTTGTCATTTTTCTTTAATATAAACATCACCTTGAGTGCATCCTTACACTAAATCTTGACATCACAGACGCCATGAGAAACTAAAGCCAAATATTTCTGTATCCTGAGAGTCTTAAACATGAAAGAATATTTCGGGTAGTTAACTCATTTTTATTTTGTTCTTAAGTACTATATTTCCCCCATAATTAACCTGCAAGACTCAGAGCTCAGTGACATATTTAAACATTAGTTCAGAAGTGCTTCAGTGGCTCAGAATGGCAGAGTCCATAACAGTTCCAAAAGGAGTTAAAGAAGGAAACAAAATCCAAATTTTTGAGAACTTGATGCTGATAGGACATCGATCAAAGTCTTTTTTCCTGCCTAAACCTCAGACACAGGTACTTTTATATCACAAACAATTTACACTTAACTTTTATATCTTGGTGTTTCAGGCATATTTCAGTGTGTGGCATTTTTTATTTTTTCTTCACTAGATTTTATTTTTAAGTTAAGATTTCTAAAGTGCCTCAAACTTTTAATGGACTGCCTATACTTCGCTGTTCTTCAAATGGAACAAAACAAATGGATTTCTTGAATCTATTTATGACTGTCTTTTTTTTTTTTTGACAAACACTGAACATCAGTCAAATCTATTCAGAAAACATTCCTTAAAATAAAAATAAAAAAATAGATATCATTTGTAGACTGGAACAGAGAAAAAGTCACATGAAGTATTATTGCCTTATATTAAAAACATGCAGTAGTTCTTCTGTCAAATGTATTTAACAACTTACTCATATTTTTAAGAATTCATAATTATTTGTTTAGAATTAGTTTTAAATCATTTCTAAATCCAGAGTATTTCTCATTAAAAAATGGTTACTTTTCTTAGATTCACAAAGATGAAGACAGAATGTAACTATTTTAAACTTAAAAATGTTTAATCCTTTAGAATATTCTTTCTAACACTGGGCACAAAATTTCTTTCATCACTTGAGCCATTTATTCTCTAGTTCATTCATTGCTTTCTTGAAAATGTGTATTAGATCTCTATTATGCACAATTAAAAATCAACCATGTACGGTGACATAGGAAGCTTTCACAATCTGATACCTTCTACACTCACATCCTGCTGTGTCTCCCAAACCATATTTGGAGTTCCCTAATCAGAAAATGTTCCTATATCTTTTGTGTTTGTGTATATATGTCATTAACTGCATGTAATCTCTTCTCTCCCCAAAACTTAAACTATGCCAATTGTGTCAACCTATCCAACTATGTCAGTATGCTAGTGCTACCGTAACAAAATACCACAGATTGGGTGGTTTAACCAGTGGTCCCCCAACCTTTTTGGCACCAGGGCCCAGTGCTCCTATCTAATGTCTGAAGATCTGAGGTGGAGCTGATGTGGTGATGCTAGTGCTGGGGAGCTGCTGTAAATACCGATGAAGAATACTCTGCTAGCCTGCCGCTCATTTCCTACTGTATGGTCCCGGGAAGAGGGGACCCCTAGAACAACAGAAATGTTTTCTCACAGTTCTAAAGGCTAAAAGTCCCAGATCATAGTATTAATATGGTTTCTCCTGAGGACTGACTCTCTTTAGTTTACAGATGACCACCTTTTCACTCTCACCTCATATGGACTTTTTTCTGATGTCCCTTTTCTGTGTTCAAATTTCCTCTTCTTATAAGGATGCCAGTCAGATTAGATTAAGGTTTATCCATATGAACTCATTTAAACTTATTTTAATCTCTTTAAAGGCCTTATTTTCAAATAGGTCATAGTATGAAGTAGTAAGGGCTAGGATTTCAAAATGTGAGTTTGGCAGCGGGGAGGACAAAATTCAATCCATAACGATCATTCTGTAATTACACATTTTTCTTTTTCCAAATTAGGAAATGATATTTTCCATAAAAATACCATATTCCAAAGCGATTAGTCACAAAGAAAATAAAAAACGAACAAACAAAATGAAACAAAATTCTTTCTGGTTTAATGACTGCTGGAAGAAATGGAATATTTTTCTAAATGGCATTCCATTAGTGTTGAAAAAAATAAAAGATTGGTGTATCTTAAAAGTAATCTAATAAAATTTGAATAAATACATCTAAAAAAGTTTTTTGGTTTTCTGAATTATTTTGTTAGTGAACTGGCTGAAATAAGCAAAGCAAATATTGCTTCACATACCAGATAAAATGAAGAAAAGTCTGATAATCCTTAATAATACAATGTAGGACATTTTTAGCAGATCATATAGCATGCTCCTCTACAGCATTTAGAATGTAACATTACAGTCCTAGAACTCTAAGGGGAAAAATCAAATTTATTATCTTTAACCATAAAGAATCTGACAATGATCTCAATGTGCTAAGGTCTTAGCTTCAGTGTTTACTCATTCTTAATATTTCCTTCATTTTGTATTTGCTTGATTAACTAATTTGTTATTGTACTATTAGTCTTAAATAAGTAAATACTTAATTGAGCATTTCAACTTGTGTCTTTTTTACTGATTGTTATACATATACTTCTTCCTTTCTAAGATATTTATCATGACTATAATTTTTAACTAGTTTTGCTAGAATTCCTATGATTAGGACAAATTGGAAAATCTCTTTCACCAGTATTCTCCAACTATATACCTTATTAGAATATGAATCAGATCAGTTAATGGAATAAAAATGTAACAAACAAAAATATTATTCCTTAATTACTAATCTGCTAATTATTCTTATTGCTACAGTCAGAGAGCTCTCTGTTACTATGTTCTACATTGGGGATTCATTAATAACAAGAAAAAAAGTACACAACTTTGCTAAGAGTCCTTTCTTCAATAAAGAATTAACTAAAGCTATTTCCCAAGGGGACAAAAAAAAGGAAACATTACAGAGATTTACATACGTATTCTTATTGACTAGGTTATCTACTGGTACCAGATTTCTCACTTGTGTGTGTGTGTGTGTATGTGTGTGTGTGTGTATATATATATGTATATATATGTGTGTGTATATATGTGTATATATATATGTATACGTATATATATATGTGTGTGACAAATTGGAGAGTAAGTGGAGGATGCTACCTTAAATGGGTAGTATATATATATGTGTGTGTGTGTATATATACACACACACACACACACACACACACACATATATACACATATATAAATACGAGTGTAATATATATATTTATTTCTATATTTCAATAACCACTTTCATACTTCCAATACTAAGTTCGATACTAAGTCTACAACATGGAATGAATATGGATATACATGGTCATCAAGCTCAAGTTTTGGGCTGGCTGAGAAGACAAAAAAGGGAAATTCTCATTCAGTGGACTTTTCCTTAAGCATTATATAGTAATAAAAATGTGTAAAATTTATCAAATACCTCAGTAAAAATATACAAATTATAATTTGCTTCTTTGCCTTTGTTTATTGATAATGGTCATATATATATATATAATACATATACAAAATATATATAATATATTACATATACCATATAATATATTACATATATGTACTATAATACATGTTACACATATAATATAATAGATTACATGTATTATATAAATAAAAATATATGTACACATATGTATGAATGTGTATATAGATGTGTGTGTATATATATAGGTATGTATGTATGTATGTATGTATGTATGGAGAAACTATGCAGTCCTCATACTACCCATTTAAGGTAGCATCCTCCACTTAATCTCCAATTTGTCACCACTTTATTCTTTAGTAGCTTTCTTGCTAAAAAGTCATCTTATTTTTCTCTGATTACTTCTTAGGTCTCTTAGAATAATGCGTTTAAGTCACTATAATTCCTCCCCTTACCCTAGGTACAAACACTTTTCTTTCTATATATCCATTCCCAAGTACGTTTCCCTATACATCCCCAAAGATGCTCCTAGCCATTATTATTTTGACTTAAACTTGTCATTTGTCCTGTTTGCCCAACTGAAGTTGCTTAGATCCCAGGTCCTACATAGAATGTTTCTTAAATTATAGTGATAACAATTCTCTACTACTACAAACATAATCAATAGAAAGTAAGCATACAATTCTACTCATTTACTTTATTCAAATTTTTATATTCATTTCAACATCTATGCAACATATGAATTATCTTAAATATCAGACTTTTACTGACATCTGATATTTTTAACTGATATAGAACTCTGTTTCTACACCAACAAATTTCTACACAGCCATAATTAGATAATTTTTTCTTATTTAACATCTTTGATATCTTCATTTTTATCAATTTTTCAACTCTTCAAGAAGGTTTTTTTCTGTAAATAATATTCTTTATGTTCGTCATCACCAATAATCAGTTATGCTAACACTTTCTCTTAATTTTCTACTTTCCTTAGTTTTATCTTTTCTTCAACAAAGATATTTGGCAAGATAATTGCAATGGTCCAAGTAGACAGTATGGTAAATATAAAAGTTATATCACTATGAGCATTTTACTATTAACCAGCTGCTTTCTCTGGAACGGTGGAAATTTTTGTCTTCAACAAATTTTATCTTTAACAACTAAAAATATATATATTCAATCACAAAGCTATATGAAAATATTCTTTCCTGAAGGTATTTTAATGATATCTGATGCAACTAATACTTAGCACTAATATGAAAAAAGGAGAACATGATTTTGAATTATTATTTTCAATTAAAATAAATATCATATGATTCTGACTTACATTCTGGAATTCAATATAATTTTTAGTTTGATTTTCTTTATTTGAAATTGAAAGAAGTTAGCCATTTTAGTTGATAGTAAAAGCATAATACACATCGTTGATACAATGTAATTAAAATGCTGAAATTCTTTAAGAATTTAAAATGTATTAAACATAGAGTGGGGAAATTTTCACCCACAAGAGAGATATGAGTATGATATTTAAAGGAAGGGGTTAAAATGATATATTTGTAATTTCATGTGCTTTAGTTTCTTTAAAATAAGTTGCTACTACAGAATTTTCAGAGGTGCTTTAAATTTTAAAATAATTAAAAATCGTAATTTTTGTTTTCATGTCTTAACAGCTGAAAGTTTTGTAGGTGCAATTATTCCTACCTATAACACATCACAGCAAAAAAAACAAACAAACAAACAAAACAAACAAACAAAAAACACGTCACCTTAACGATGAATTTTAACTAAACATCACTGAATTCCCAACGCTGAAAATGTCAACCAAAAAATAATAAAATGAACAGCAAAAATGTTATCTTCTATTTTTTTAAATGAGGAACTTAGAAAATCCTTCACATTTCTTTCTTTTTCTTTTCTTTTCTTTTTTTTTTTTTGTCAGCAATGAATCAGACTGGTAACCATTTTCAGAATGTTTTATACAAGAGAAAACCTTCAGAAAATAATGCCTATATTTGAAAAATTTATTTTTCTATCTAAAAAAAATCAACATTGTTTCAAAAGTACATTTTTAGGTTGAACATACATGGGAAAACAGGGCAAATTAATCTCTCAGTAAATAAATCATATATTGAAAATGTAAAATATAGACACTATGATGAAAATAGTTCCAAAATTCCTTGAATAAGAAATTTTGCTTTTATAAATATTTCAAATAGATATTGTTTGATCATTATGACTATGAGGAATAATTGAATAATTAATTGTTCAAAACTATATTTAAGCTTAAAATAGAACAGAAACGAAATCTCTGTCAATCCTATGTTCACAGAACTATTTTTTTTTCCCCAGATAAAGCCAAGAAACTCTCTGACTAAATGAAAATTAAGGCAGAACTACCATTTTACAGCTAAAACAAGAAGATCTGGAATGAGGAGTGATGTAGGTAGAATGGTAATCTATACCTTCCCTTTTAAATACTTCAAGGATAATTTCAAACATGTACATAGACCAAAATAAAATGCAAACAATCAATATGTCAGATACAGTTAAATTAGTTATCCTTTAAAAGAAAAAACATTTTGAGTTCAGTTTTCCAAAGAGGAGAAAAAGATTAAAGAAGAAAGGCCTAACCATTCAAATTCAGGAATTATTTATATTTTAATAAAGTGATGATATAAAAAGATATACTTAAATGTTTTCATCTTTTGAATTTCATAACTATAGGTACATTTTAAGTGAAAAGATAAAGAAAATTGTCAAATTCTAGTATTCTTTTGATTCTTTTAGGTATTCCTTTAGAGAGAGGTTATCAGGATGAAATAGATGTTAGATGATAGATAGATGATAGAAATAGATATAGTATATAGTGTATATATATACAAACACTATATATATATGTATATAGTATTTGGAGATATATGTATATCTACTGATTATCTTACAAATGTGTTCTGACTAGTCCATGATGCTAGTTTAGGGAAAATTGTTTTTCCTTTCACCTAGAATGCAGTTTCTTATCTTCCATTCTTTGTCCCACTACTGCTGAGCTATTGCCACAATAACCATTTTAACTGTGCCTGAAACATCAATAATGATGCCATTATTTTTCCTCTACCTTCCCTATCTGGTCTGTATTTTTGTATTAAGTTTTCAAAAATTGCTTGGGAAGGGAAAACGATTCTTGAAATGAAGGAATCTCAATTCTTTCTCTCTTTAATCATATTAGTGTTACTCTTTTACTTCTTCTTCGGTAGTTACCAGCATTGGTAGCCTGACCACCTTAATAATTTTTTTTTTTTTCCTGCACTGGAATTGTTCTATTGCTACATTTGTAGAGCATGAAAATTTTCTGGTTTAATATCTTCTAGGATACTTTATAAAAGACTACTTTTAGAGAAGTAAATACTTATCCTTTCCTTTATAAAACTAATGAATGAATGGTGGGGTCATCTTCCCACTATCATATAATCAGCAAGTTCATTTTTATGCATAAAATATAACCCTGGTTGAATGAAAATCAACTTATATTTCAAATATAAAAACATATTTGATTAATTCATATTTCAAGAATGGTTCATGACCAGTTTTTCTTATTGTAAATAATTATAATGTTGGAATTACATATTTTTTAAAAGGAAATATCATAAATGTAAAGATAAGCCAACAAGAAAGTCGAGATCAATTAGCTCAAAAACTAAATGAATCTAGGAACCAGGACAGGCAAGCTGAGCACTGATGCTGGCTTTCCATTAGCCATACCATGTAAATTTGAGCTTCGTTGACCACATTAGGGCATAGAAGAGAAAGCCTGGCAAGAAACAAGGCTTCAGCGACATTAATTACTGTTTTATATCTGAATCTGAATATGTTATCCATGAGTTCATTTTTCTTCTTTACAGCATACCTATTTCTTTTATAAGTTTTTTAGCATATATACTATGTTTCACATTCACAGTTTAAAATATTTGAAATGCAATATTAGTAATAAGAAACTTAATTGTCTTTTTGTCAGTACAGTGTACACTTTTAGTAATATGCAAACCAAAATGCTATGTATCTTTCAATTATAAAGTGTATATTATTTTGCCAAAATGATTATATCTATTATGCAAGTGAGTCCATATTAGTCACTCATTCTTGCATCTGATTTTGAGCAATCCTTTAAATTTATAATTCTGCTTCTTCATATCATTTTATGCCTGTTTCCTTTATTAATACTGTATTATATTTTAAGCTCAGATCTCTTGTTAAATAGACAAAAATAGTTCTTAATTTATGCCTTTGCCATCGAATCAAAAGAATAGCATAACAACAATATTAATAAACATTCTATGGGTTAGCTGTTACAGTTTTCTTAATCTTTTTTTCTGTAACTAAAATGATAATAACAAAGTATTATTTGGCATAAACGACCCCATAAAACTGGACTAAATTTTACATAAAGTTAAGGTAATAAATAGAGCTCATTTCATTGTGAAGGCATAAAGACAAGAAAATTCCCTACAAGATTTTTTGGAACCAGATGTGAAGCTCTGGGCAATTGTCTTGAAAGCATTTCCCTCAAAAAAAAAAAAAAAAGTCAATTTTATGGTATATTATAGCCAACCTTACCAAAACACTCCTGTTTCTGAATTTTGATTTAAAAATCCTGACAGCATATTTGCTTTTCCTTGGTAATTCTCACTCTCAGTAGATAAATCACTCTACTTTCCCTACTCCAAACCGCTGTTTGTTCTTTTGAAAAGAACCTTTTTAAATCTCTGAGAGCGAGTCATCCTTTTTACCTCAATATCAAAAATATTTTTGTTTGTTTACCAATCATAAGCACTTTTCTGCCCATTTACTATACTTAACATAATCTTACTAATATTCCTCCTTCATATTTTATATAAAAGCAAGTTAAAGTAGAGTTGTGACTCATTTATAGACTCAGAATAACTTTCTTCTAGTATACGTAACAAATTTCCTCTCTTAGTCTGTAATACTTTATTACATTTTATAATTAGAATGTATTTTATTTTGTGGTAAGAGTTTGCTTATTTTCTTTACTCATTGCAATATTAGGGGAAAATTGAAATTGATAGGAGCAAAAAAAAAAATACGTGGAGGAGAGTGGAGAAAAAATGGTAGCCTCATTCTTATTGAAATGACCTAAATCCTGAACTATTGTCCCCCAACTTTTAAAAATATAATAAAACTAAAATAAAATATATATATATATATTGGGAACAGCTGTATTTTTACCCCTTAAAATTCCTCCATATACCTCATGGCCAATAGATTTGATATAATACTGTGCATCTGCTCTCATGCAGATGGCTGGGTCCTGTGCATAGATATTAGGATTCATTCTGCGGAGGACAGGGTTTTTCTATTCCAAGTGCACACTACAGAAGTGGATCTCAAATTATAATCCTTAGACCTACAGAAGTGGATCTCAAATTATAATCCTTAGACCAGCAGTTTTAGTATTACCTACAAATTTTTTAAAAACAAATTCTTAGGTTCTACCTTATATCTACTAAGAAATTTGAGGGATGGGATCCAACAATCTGTATTTTAATAACTCTCCAGACGATTCCTATTCATATGACAGTGTTAGAATCACTGAAATAAAATGTTCTTATTCTGATCTATTATGCCTTGCTGCAGGCTAAAACTTTTAGGGCTAAATCTTTCATGTAAAGCAGAATAAACATCTAAAGCCACACACACAGTGTTGTGATTAGCAGAATAATCTTTGGACCTGCTCTGGCATTTATAGAATTATTCAAATGGTTACATATCCCTTACCACAATTTTTAACATCTGTAGAATATCAAATAATTATTATTAGTAATTTTAATATTAATAAGGGTCAAAGAAATGGAGATCAATATTTTTGAGCTCTTAGTAGAATGACCTACACACACACACACAAAAAAAAATCAATAGAAGGATAGTTTTAGATATTATTATAGATTTGGATAAATGTATTTTTATTATTAATATAAGAAATTATTTTCACTATTATTATTGGATCTCTTTTGGCTTTGGCATTCAGGTAGCATTAGATACCCTTAACTTATAAATAATATTCACTAATATTCACTATTGCATTCTCTCTGTATTGAGGGGAGAATGTTGCCATCTAATTTTCTATAGTTTCTTTTTCCTTTTTATAAGTTCTTACGTGAATAAAACCATTCTTTTCAAAGACAACAATCCTGAAAAGTATAATTTGTTTGGTAAACCAGGATGTAAGTATGTGTGTAGATACAAAGATAACTTAAATATTAGAAAACAATGCTGTATGCAATTTATTCTGATATTTTATATTCTATATATTTTTCCTATATTTTCTATATTCTCTATATAGTCCACATATTCATTTCTATTATGTTTAAGTAGACTATTCTGCTAGCATCATTCACATAATTAATATAAATAGTATGATGAACCCTGATTAAGCCAATCATAATTTAGTAAAAATACTTAACACTTGTAGTTTATATTACATATTATAAATATATTCTCCAACATGACAGTAGATTGTTCTCTTCTGTTTTTCCACAGCTCTTCATAATTTAATTATAATAGTTATTATTTTGCATTATAATTATTTATGTTTCTCTCACACTATTACAAAAAGAAATTGAGTTATTCTATAATACAAGCCATTCCTACTGCCTAGTATGAAATGCACCTTGAATATAAGCATGGCTAGATATCAAAATCTTCTCTTTTTATATCACTGCCCAGCTTATAAACACAAATATCACTTCTGGTTCAAATAGTTACAGATTAGCAAAATGTATAATCTACAGACGAGTGGTGACTTTTTTATATATTAAGATTTTTCTCCTATAAGACATATCATTAAAATGTCTACTAAAAACAAATTTTCAACATAGTAAAGGAGGATTTCAAACTTTCATGTACCATATGTTAGCTTTTTCTTTTGAGATTTATATATTCATATTATTGTTAAAGCATTTTTTGCAAGGTAATGTTGATTTTATTACACAGATCCTTTATTCAGATTAAAGTTATTATTATTAGCATAAAAATATTGATTGCAAGCTTTCTTTTACAGTCAGATTTTTAAAAATGACCTTTTCTGGCTGACTGCCCAGTGAATTTTGCACTCAGACACTGAAGGCAGCTTTGATTGTGTTTTGATGTTTTTGCCAACCTATTACTATATTAACTTGATGGCAGCCAAAACATACATTTGTGATCTCATTTTTCTCCAGCACTTTTTTTCCACTCAATCAGACATGTACACAAATATACACCGGACAGAGGAATGCTTTTAACTGAAGCAAATCTCTTAGGAATAGTGTCATGCAAGAACCTTCTTTAAAAGATTATAGCTCTCTGTTTGTGCCAAGCATTTTTCCCCTTGGTAAATAACATTAAAATTAATGCCAGAAAGAAAAGCACATTACAAACAAATGATTCTACTATGCCAAATGTTACCATATTGCTAAAGATTGGAATTGTATCTTTTTTGATAGAGACCAAAATACTTTTTTTTTTTTTTTTTTTGCCATCTGTTTCTTGTGACCGAGTATTAATATGCAGCAGCTGTCTCTTTAAATTAGCATTAAGGAATATTTCTTCCTGATGTCATAAAAGGGCAAACATATGTCTTTTTCAGAAAAACAGAATCTAAATCAGAGTTGTCTTTACCTGATTCTCTTTTATAGCTCACAACTATAATGCTACTTTAGATGCTAAAAAATTAAATTACAACAGAAATCTAGATGTTTTATTGCTAAAAATAAAGCAAACCAATTAACCAAACAAACAAAAAAACCCCACAATTTTGGAATCTTCCTTTCGATTACATCCTTTCATTTTACAGAAACCATACATTAAAGTTGAAACCCTCACTTAATAGTGATGTCCAGTAATAGACATCAAAGAATAATTTTCAGTGATCTTACACTAGATTCATATTTGGCACCAAAAGACTTAGTTATTTCCCCAAATAAATCAGTCTTCAAAAATAAAAACCACAATGAAATATCACCTTACACCTATTAAAATGAATACCATCAAAAAGACAAGAAATAACAAGTGTTGGAGAGGATGCAAAGAAAAGGGAACCCTCAAACACTGTTAGTGACATAAATTGAGCAGCCACTATGGAAAACAGTATGGAGTGTCCTTAAAAAATTAGGAATGGAATTACCTATGATCCAGCAATTTCTCTTCTGGATATTTAGCCAAAAGATATGTATTGTAGATATATATCTGAATTAAAAAAAAAAAAATTCACACATACACACCACATCTTTATCCATTCATCTATTAATGGACACTTATATTATTTACATAAATTGGCTATTATAAATAATTCTGCTATAAACATAGGGGTATGTATATCTTTTTGAATTGGTGTTTTCATATTCTTTGGGTAAATACCCAAATGAAAAATTGCTAAATTTTGTGGTTTTATTCTTAATTTTGATAAAAGCCATAGCTCCCCCACCAACCTCACCACACACACACACACACATAATAGAATACTACTCAGCCATAAAAAGGTGAGCTATTGCCATTTGCAGCAACATGAATGAACCTTGAGGACTTATGCTAAGTGAAACAAAACAGATGAAAAAGTTCAAAAACTATGATTTCACTCATGTGGAATCTAAAACAAAAAAGTAACAAATGATCTAACAAAACAAGCTAAAAACAAACCCATAGATACAGCAGAATGGTGATTACCAGAGGGAAAGAGTAGAAGGGTAAGCTGGATAAAGGAGGTCAAATATATGGTAATGGAAGGAAATTAGACTTTTGGTAGTAAGCATGCAATACTGCATACAGATATCGACTTACAATATACACCTAAAATTTATAAAATATTATTAACTAATGTTACCTCAATAAAAAATAAAATTTTCCACTATGATGAAAATTCCAAAGACATACTTAATCTTTAAAATAACATTCAAAATATGAATTCGACTATACAATGTGACCGCTTTATAGAATAAAAACCAAGGCAAACTTTTTTTCCTAATGTTTATTAGCTGAAGAGTCTATATCACTTACCACTGTAATGATTTCTCAACGTCAAAAACAACTTGCAATGACAGAGAAGAGCTGAGTTAAGAAAGAAAAAGAATTTTCTCTGAACTTTGTAGAAATAGGGCAAATTCTCATATGGAATACCTTATGGTCCTTAATATGCACTAATTTACTAAATGAAAAAGTCATTTTTTACACATATATATTGAAGGGAAAAACATTACTAAAAAATGTATGTAATGTACAAAAATACATGCCCCACACATGATCATAGTATTGAAAATATTTATTAGTGCTCTTTTATTTTTACTCCTAATTTCATAAAATTTCAAATTTATTAAAAGCATTAAAGTTTGATATTAAAGTTTTATTCTTCATTATAGCAAAAGGAGATTTCCTACTTAATTTGTACACTTATTTAAACTATATTTTTCTGAAAGTGTTTTATTTCTAAATACATATTAGCAATACTAATTTTAATTTGCTCTTCTTATGCATTCATAGATAGAAGTCTATTTTCTTTAAATAATCATCATTAAATTTCTATAACATATTCAATTTAATCACTTCTAGCATTTTCTTCTTTCAATATAATTATCCATGCCCTCTCCCCTTTGCATTGTGTCTATTTCATTCTTTGTAAAAAAAATGAATAATCTTGTTTTAAATTAAATATTAATGAATATTTAATTAACAGAATGTTTCTGTTAAGTTTTTGTTAGACTGTGCCAAAAACAGTGGGAGTTACATGGTTGAAAAAACGTATTCTCATTCTCTTTGTGGGAATGAAATAAACTTCTAGGATGTTATCAAACACAGAAAAATGTGATCCACAGTGTGACAAGTTATTTTAGAGACCAAGGAAGAGGAAGACAATCCTGGAAGAAGGCATTTCAACAAGATAGTTTTAGAAACTGACTTTAAAAGCATCACTGAAATTTTACTCACTGGAGAAAGAAATGAAGAGTTACAGAATGGCAATTTGAAGGATTGATATAAAACTATGAAGACAGAAAACTATAACATTTGCCACATCATTCAAGTAATCCAGATGGTTAGATTATGGGCTGTAGAGTTTTAAACCTTTTTCTACACATACTGACTTTTCCATATTAAAGCCTTGCTTCTAATATTTAACTATTATATGCTACTTGTCCCACTCCTCCTCTCTTTCATGCACATTCTTACTTATTCATGCACTTCTTATACTATGATTTTTAAAACTAGAGATAAAGTTACTAGTGAACCGAATACTACAACATATTAAAAAGATTATACATCACGATCAAGTTAGCTTCATCCCAGGGTCACAAGAATGATTCGGCATATGCAAATCGATTAATGTGATACACCACATAAATAAATTAAAAAATAATAATCATATGAGCATATCAATAGATGCAGAAAAAGCCTTCAACAAGATACAGCATCCATTTATGATCAAAATGCTTCAGAAAATTGGTGTACAAGGAAAGTACCTTAGCATAATAAAGGCCATCTATGACAAACCCTCAGCCAACATTATACTTGATGGTGAAAAACTAAAAACCTTCCCTGTAAGATCAGGAACAAGGCAAGGCTGTCCACTATCGCCACTCTTATTTAATATAACAGTGGAGGTCCTAGCAAGTGCAATCAGGCAAAAGAAAGATATAAAAGGCATCCGAATAGGAAACAAAGAAGTCTAACTGTAACTATTTGTGAATGACACAATTCTCTATATAGAAAACTCTAAAAACTCCACAAGACACTACTAGAAACAATAAGCACATACAGTAAAGTATCTAGACACAAAATCAACATTCAAAAATTGATAGTGTTCCTATACTCTAACAACAATGTGTCAGAAAAAGAAGTTGAAAAAGTAATTCTTTTCATAATTGCAACAAAAAAAATAAAATACCTAGGAATAAATTTAACAAAACATGTAAAGGACCTATATGTTGAAAATTATAAGACCCTATTAAAATAAATCAAAAAAGATACAAAGAAATGGAAAGATAACCCATGTTCTTGGATTGGAAGAATCAACATAGTTAAAATGATCTTATTACCTAAAGCATTATACAGATTTAATGCAATCCCCATCAAAATCCCATTGGCATTTTTTAAATAGAACAAAAAAACATCAGATTTGTATGAAACCTCAAAAGACTCCGAATTGCCAAAGCTAATCTGAGATAAAAGAACGAGGCTGTAGGCATCACTCTGCCTGACTTCAAATTATACTACAAAGTGACAGTAATCAAAATGGCATGGTATTGGCAGGAAAACAGACACACGAACCAGTGGAACAGAAGCAAGAGTCCAGAATTAAACCCATATTTATATGGGCAAATAATTTTCAAAAAAAAAAAAAAAAAGCCGAAAACACAGTAGAGAAAGGAGAGCCTCTTCAATAAATGCTGGGAAAACTGGAAAGTCGTCTGCAAAAGAATGAAACTAGACTGTTGTCTATCACCACACACCAAAATTAACTCAAAATAGATTAAAGACCTGAATATAAGACCTGAAACAATAAAACGCATAGAAGAAAACATTGGAACAAAACTCAAGGGCCTTGAATTTAAAGAGGATTTTATGAATTTACCTCAAAATCAAGGGAAATAAAAGCAAAAATAAATGAATGGGACTACATCCAACTAAAAAGCTTCTGCACAGCAAAGAATATCACCAACAAAAGAAAGTGACTATCATCCAAATGGGAAAATATATTTGGAAGCAATGCCTCTGATAAGGGCCTAATATCCAAAATATACAAAGAACTCATACGACTCAATAACGACGAAAAACAAATGATCTAATCAAACAATGGGCAGAGGACCTGAACAGACATGTTCTCCCTGGGGGACATGCAAATGGCCAACGAATGTATGAAAAGATGCTCAACATCACTAGCTATTAGGGAAATGCAAATCAAAACCACAATGAGATACCATCTCACACCTGTTAGAAAAGCTATAATCAACAGGACAAGTAATAACAAATGTTGGAGAGAATGCAGAGAAAAGGAAACCTCATACACTGCTGGTGGGACTGCAAATTGGTATAGCCACTATGGAAAATAGTATGGAGGTTCCTTAAAAACTAAGAATTGATCTACCATATGATCCAGCAATCCCACTTCTGGGTATTTACCCCGAAGACTTGAAAACTCATTTTTATAAAGATATTTGCACACCAATGTTCATAACAGCATTATTCACAGTGGCCAGGATACGGAAGCAACCTACATGCCCTATGATAGATGATTGGCTAAAGAAGTGGTGGTACATATATACAATGGAATATTATTACTCAGCCATAAAAGGAGATGAAATACTGCCATTTGTGACAACATGGATGGAACTCGAGATAATCATGCTAAGCGAAATAAGTCAGACAGAAAAAGTAAAAAAAATCACATGATATCACTTATATGTGATATATAAACCTAAAAGCAACAAATGAACAGGACAAACAAACGGAGACTCATGGACATGGACTATAGACTAGCAGTTACCAGAGGACTATAGAGTAGTGGTTACTAGTGGGGTGAGGGAGGACAGGGGAGGTAGACGGGGTAAAGGGTGTCAAACATAGGGAGGTTGAAGGAGGGTGAAGTGGGTAAGGGGGATAAAATATATGGTAGCTGAAGGAAACTGGACTTTGGGTGGGAACACACAATAGAATATACAGATGTCAAATGCTAATGTACACCTGAAATTATATGATTGTATTAACCAATGTTAACCCAATAAACTTAATAAAAAAATAAAAAATAAAACTAGAGATAATGTGTCATAATGTACTTAGGTCAGCTTTGACTATAATAAGGCTTTTCGTTTTCTTATCCTAAGTGTCATAGTCAAATGATAATAGTGCACATTTTAATCATTTTCTTAGCTGCATTACCCGAGTTTATCTTCAATAAAAATTTCAAGATGTTGTTTTTTTCTTCTTGCTTCCTCTCTACCTGCTGTTAACCAGGTTTCACCACCTATAGATTATTTTTATATTTAATTTGAAATTCTTGCTGCTCAATTTGACTTTGTATAATTTAATCCTTTATAGCAGCGTACTTGTCAAGTTTTTCTGATTTTCTCTTAGATATTCTTGTGCACATTATAAAAAAAAGTGTGACTAAGCTATTAAATTTTATTTAAAGATAATAATCAAAGACTTCTAAAGAGAACACCCACAGAGTTAATACAATCTTTCAATCAATGTAAATTAAATCTAATTTTTTAATAATGACAAATTCACTGAGTTGTAGGTGCTCTCTTAAACATGGATTTAGCAAAATACTTTTTCCTGTGAAATTATTTGATCTATTAATCTGCAATTTTATATTTAAATATATTTAAATATCTCTACAAATTGTGAATTATAAATTACTGTTTTGTTTGTTCCATCATAGGTTAAATTATTTTTAACTATTTAACAAAACTAATATTTAAATAAATATAAAATATATACAATTTATTCTATAGAAATATACTGGTACCATTTGGAAATTGAACTTCCAAGAAACACTTTTCATATGCTTCTGCTCTTTAAAATGATTTTATTCAATTTCTTTTCTCCCATTTGTTAGAAGAAAGAATAGAATTAGAACTGTATATTACGACCTTTCTTGTACGTTCTGTTATATCACACTGCAAAGATTAGGCATTTTTCCTTTTAAGTTATTTGTATTATAATGGTATCACAAAAGTATTCATTCTATAAACCATTTCTTTGTTAAAATGTAGTTTCTACTAGCAAACTATTATTTTCAACACAGACTTTCGTTGTGTGTATGTGTCTGGAAATCATATAGAACTTCCTATTAAAAAATGTCTCTTAGCAACTTTTAGGCAGGTAGTCAAAAAATTAGCCAATGGTTGTCATCCTAAATTTATTAAAAGTAGATTTCTGAATTCAGATATAATCATTTTTTTTTTTCAGTTCTTGTCTTCAAATTGTTTAGTAATAATCTTTGGAGCTCAAACAAGCAATAAAACTTCACTCACTCCTTCCCACTACTAGAAAATAGACACATCCTCACACCCTGTTAACCTCAGAATGCAATTTTTAAAATCGATCTTTGTTCCAGGAACCTGATGCTATCAAGTTTATAAATCCAGTGTTTCCTTGTTATGTCAAAGAAGGAATGAATACTTTGTTTCATTGAAAATTATTAATCACTTTCTAATTTCTCTCAAATATTTAGTATTATCATAGAGTTTTTAACAAACTAATTTAGGACACCTATAAATGCCAAAGTTTTTGTTTATAAAATAATGAAAACAATCAAACATACAGAAGAACAAGTAAATTATTTCCTATCATTATTGATAATATAAAAAGACAAAGAAGCAAGGATGAACTTCTGGTTAAATTATTATAGCATTAAGTTTCTTAACTCTAATTCTCTCTACCTTCCTTTAGCATGAAAAGGGATTGATAGTCACTCTACTGGTAATCAAAACATTGTTCCTAAGTGAAAACATAAAACCCCCAATTATTTTATTTAATAAACAACCCAAAACAGGATTAAATTAACTAAAATTTACATGTGACATTTCTCAAATTCCTTCAGATATTTTTCTTCCAAAGTGTTTAATATAAACTTACATTAAATTAAATAATACTGTCAAGAATTTTTAATTTTTTAATGGAATCTGATTAGCTAATGGCAATATGTAATACATACCACAGGAAAATTTTGCTCATTCCACCATGATGGAAAAACTGTGTAGAATGCTTATTCTTTCATCAAGTAGCTGCAGCATGTGACATCCTAGGAGTAACAATTCTAGCAACACCATATGTTTTAACCATCTGGATGATGGTGGCCCATGTAAGTGACGCATACTTTTTCTTAATTTCTAAACAGGAACATCCAGACTTTATGAAGTAATTACCAATAATTCAAATCAAATTTATTGACAAGTTGGTGAAAGAATTATGTGATGTTATTGTGTCTTTATATAGTAACAAAAAAATAAATTAACAAAACAGTTTCATGTCCCACATTTAATGAATGACATTAGAATTTGAGGTTCACAAACTCCAGTTTTGTTTAGTTTATTTTGATAATTTAAATTTTCTTAAATATTATTTGAGGACTTGCTAGGTTTTGATAAAATCATTGAAGCAACTAAAAATTATTAAACTTTTAACATATTTGGCACAAAATTTTATAATTAAATTGTTAATATTTTTCAAGGATTTTCTTCATGGCCTGATATTTACTTGTACATTGTCAGAGTTTATTGTTTTAAATGATAGGGGTTTTTTTTTATTGTATTAGAGAATAAAATTATACAAATGCAAAATAAGTTTATGTAAGGAAGAAAAACATTTTGGTTTGGAGTAAACTTCATATATCTACATGTCAATGTCATAACATCAAAATTGGATTTTTTCATTAAATGTTTAAAATAAATGTTTTCTTTAAAATCATGGATCTTGTCACATTATAGAAACATTTCCAGTCAAATCAGTTAATTAATGTCGTTAAGTCAGTTAAAGTGCTGTCATTCCCATAGTTCTTGTATGGCTGCTGATATGTAACTAATATGAATTTGAATGATTGAAAGATATCACCTGTCAAACAAATCTGCCAGAAACAAAGAAAAAAAAGTCCCACTTCAGCAAAGTAGCTCAGATCTTGACTAGGCCAAATGGGCAAATATCAATTTAAAGTAAGTAATCTGAATTTCAACTTAAAAAGTGGAGAATTATATTTTATAAATAGTAAAAGGATAAAATAAAAATGATTAAAGATGCAAAAATAATGTGCAAATACAGAGAAAAAAGATTGAGAGACTTGTATACAGTGTATGATGTCCTAACTTAGGATTATTTAATTAGACTCTGATCATACTGACATATTTTAAACTATATAGGATGATATGAGGGCAAATATTCATTAAATGAGGATGAGAGAATTAGCACACACACATACCATACCGGTACAATATTTGGAAAGGCAAAGCAAGTCTGTATGGTTGTATTGGATACCTTAAGGACATTGTGTAAAGCTGACCCCACACGTATCTGCTCCTTGATATCATGCTAATTTTACATTTTCTTTTTTTATAGACATTGATAATTTGAACACAGGTGTAAAACTCTGCCCAGCATAGTCAAGCAGATCATTTCTATTGCAACATGAAATAGTGACAGTACGATAGCCTGACAGTATCTATTTGTGGCATATATTAAAATATATGAAGCTGTCTCTGGCATGGAAGACATATTTTATATCATATATATGTCGAAAATGTAATGTCAATATTGTAATGTGTCACCTATCAGTTTTCACATGTCTGTTCAGGGTAAAATAATTATGAATAACCTCACAGAAGTGAATATTTTGAACCAGCCCTGACAGATATAGTTTTAGCCTAATTTTCATCTTGAGCTTTTTTCCCCTTCAATGGTCATAACTAGAAAAACTGTCTGGCTTCTGCTTTAGCAAACATAAATTCATATTAATATCCATGTGATATTGTAATATCACACAGATGGAAATGTTGGTGAAATGCAAGGCAGCTAATTTGGGGGCATAATGTAAAATAAAATTGTGAGATTCCTTGTTAGAAAGGCATTAGATGATTGCTGTTAAAGGTAATAAATATAAAGCTTTTTTTGTTCTTCTGTGATTTGCCTCTCAAATTGTCATTTTGATTTTTATCTGCTTTTTAATATCAATTTAGATAAATAAAAATAAAATTTTAACCATTGGCATGAGTTTAACCATCATCTTTATATTGTGTAATGGCAGTTTTAAAATCCTTGAAGCTACACAATTTGTACTTTATAGCTCATACATATGTATTTTGTATGAACAAGGGAAACACTGAGGAAACCTAACTCAGCTGCTTTTATTTCACTTCTCAATAAGTGCACATTCTGCCCACACTCTTTACCTTTGGCTCACTGATAGGTAAGGAAGAACTGAAGAAAACAGAAACTAGGTGTTGCCTTATCTTTCCCTTTCTTCTATGTCATCATTTTAAGTATAAATATCTGGCTAAGTTTCAAAATACAGGAGAGTGAAAGGATCTAATAGGACTCCTTGTGCTTTTAGAACACCATGGCTTTTTTAAGTCTTCGAAGCAAGTTCTGGTCCAAAACAAAAGTGCTTACTTGGACACAGATGAGACACAATAACTTTGACTTGTTTTGAATCTCATAAACTCCCATGCACCCTGGGGCCTCTGAAGTTCTGTGTTCATGGGACATGGTAAACTATACACGTAAATAGGATGAGAAGAAATGGTGGATATTATATTGCATGTATTTCCTCTGATTATGTATATAATTTATTATCGCATTATGTCTTCACTTATAGAACACAAGATCAAAGATAAAATTATTAATAATTGAATAAAGGTGACTACAGAGTATTGAAGCAAGTTGTAGGGCTCTTCTGAATGCAAGGCCCTGTATGACAAGTTAGGTCACAAACCCATGAAGCTGGCCCTGCTCAAATGTCAGATTATTTTTTTGGTTTCAAAAGAAATATTTTCCATCACATTTTGGTTTCTTTAGAATAATAAATTCATGGTTATCAATTAACTTTTGAAATCGGATAACTCCGTGCATCTAGACCCATTAAAAGTTCTTCATCGAAATGTTTGGCCACTACTCACCATAATTCTTTAAGTGAGAATTCCACAGATACTCTTTTTAAAAAGTCTACATAATATGTTGTATTGATGGTTTTCTTTTTTTTGGAGAAATTAAATATTCTGTTTCATCATATGTATTCTGTTACATGCATATATACAGGCAAAAAGCAAAATTATTTAAAGTGAATATTAACACAACATTTTTAATTGTTTATCATTTAAAAAATTAGAATCAACAGTATTTAACAAAAGGAGTTTTGATAAGTAAAGAAATAAATGAAGGGAATGTAAATTCATTTGAATAAAATAAGCATAGCAAACAATGCCAACAATTTAACTCATCAGTTGTTCCATTAAACACAAGGAGATGTGAGTGCTTTAAATCTTCAAAGTTAGTTAAAGAAGAATGCTTGGTATTCCCCAAGGTTCAATTTAATGATGAATGTGCAGATTTTTATTTGCAACCACATCCCAAATGCTGATGTATATCAACTAACAAGTAAAACATATGTTATCCAAGTTGCCTATGGAGCCAAGAACATATGGGCTGGATGTGTAATGTCAGAGAAAAAAAGAACCTAGGCTGTGATCTAACAAAGTGGATTCTCATTGACCAAACCTATTTTATAGTAGGACAAAAATGATTTAAAAAGAAAAAGATGAAGCAAGATTGGAACTGAAAAAGGTGTTTAGCTGTGGTCAAAAAAAAAAAAAGAATTGATATACTGTGCAAAATCTATAGTGTCAGGAGGTGCACAAGGGACTTTATACAAAATCAATATTAAGTACTTGTAAAATATTAAATAAGTGATAATCTATTGTTCATTATAAAACATGCTTTCCTCTTATACAGTCTAGTACAAAAAAAGTAATCATAATTATCAAAATTCCTGTCTATAATTGTCTCATCCTATGTAATTTACCGATGCGAATTATCCACATATACATCAAAGCTAACTTATGCTTTAAAAAAAAAAATAAACCTGACATATTGTATATTTTTGGAAAATCTAAAAGGTATGAACATTATTCATACCTATAGACAAATATTTCTCAGAAAACTAGCAGAATACAATTAAAAGACATACTATTCATTTCCAGCATTTTCACACATTAAAATGCAAATAAATTAGGGATCATTTATCTATAATGATTATCTCTGATGTAATCAATTGCCTTAATCAACCATTTCTATATCACCTACTGTTTTATGTGTCCACAGTTCTATAGGTTGCAAGAATCTCTATGCTCTCTCTCACACTTCCAGTGAGCCATCCTCTGTCTCAGGCTGGCACAAGTCAAGGAACTCTCTGAGTCCTGGCAAACCATCTCTAAGCACTAGGATTTGTTTCTTCTTTATCTGAAACTGCATGATTAAACAATTGTCTTCCAGCTAAATAATGGAGACATTATCAACCTCAATTCTACAAAGAGCCTATAAAGAACAATTTCATCATTTTTCATATACTCTGCACCCCTACCAAAGGCAAGTCTCCCAGGTTATCATCAGCCACATTTATTTCCCTAATGCCCTAAAACAGCCCTGAAATGGCATTCTTCCCCTACCTTTTCCTCTCCTCATGCTCCCAAATACAGTCTTGTCTAGAGATCAGGATCTATCACCAGCAAACTCCCTATATCCCCATTCTGCCTCCTCAGTATTTTGGTCACTTTGCTGCACTGCTGAAAACCTGTGGACTGCTGCTAATATGGACAAGTAAGCTCCTACTTCCCCCTAACCCCTTTTCCCCACAGATAACAACCAAAAATATGGGAAATACCAGGAAATCACTCACCTGCATGCAATAAAGACAAGATAAAACATAGAAAAAAAAATTCTGGAAGAGAAAGGGACCAGGGGAAAAGGAACAGTACAGAGAGAGTGAGTTACTCATTTTTAAGGCATCAACATGGGAATAGATAGGATGAAGTCAAAGCTACAAGCTCATCTAAAACTGATTTAAAAAACAACAACAAGAACAACAACGAAAACCAGTCTTGTGGCCAGAAGAACCAGGAGACCAATGCATAAGTAACCACAGCCCCCAAAATGTGAGTAGGTGTCTTAGAAAGGAGAATAGCATGAGTGGGGGACCCCAGATACTATGTATAAATTCTACCTAATTATCTGGATGACTATGGAAACGTGCATTCAAAGGGCAGACTGAGATTTGATAAACTAAACTGAGGAAATGATATGTAAAAAGGATAAAATAGTTTCAACTACCAGCAATGGCTGAAATAGAGAAGTGTATGTCTAAATAACATCAGTTCAACTTTTCTGAAATATATTGTCAGTATGTAGGCAATTTTGAATGTGCACATATTTTTTTTTCATAAGTATATATAATGTTCCTCACTAATAGGCTTTGAATTATTTTCTGTGGTTGATAAGTTTAGACAGTATATTTGCAAGTGACTTTTATCATTTTAGTCCATAAATCATAAACCTACTATGTTCAAAATATAGTCCTATACATTTTAAAATGATAAAAAAATCTTAAATTTCCATAAGATGCATAGTTCTTCTCAGTAAATTAAAGTATACATCTAGGGAAAAAAATTAACATCTAAATAGCCAAACTGGCTATTAACCTCTAAATAGCCAAAATGGCTATTTAATACCATTATGCATAGTTGTAAAGATAAAAATTTAAAAAAATCCAAATTGGAGGGAATATGAGAGAAACACATAAATGTATTGAGATTGATATAATTAATTTTATATTAATGACGTGTATCATCCTTCTAAACTATTTTAAAAGAATGTGTTAGGCAAGCAAACACTGTAAAGTCATTCAATACTTACATAGATAAATCTGGAATTATATAACAATGACGATATAGGATACACATACAGGCCACACACACACGCACACACACACACACACAAATTATCCATATACACACCAACATATTTGCATATACCTAGGTCTATAAAAACTTGTTAAAAATCTAAAAAGAGTGTTACTTCTTGCTTCTAATTAGTCCATATTGTAGATTTTGTAAACGTAATGTACTTAGTTTCTTAGGATAAAGTTTAGTAATCCATCCAAGAATTGGTGTTATCCTATAAACTCACTGAGAGGACCTCCCTTACTTTTACAACAAAGATTCTTATGTCAAATGTGGGAAAACTTGATAATGAACATCAATTACAGGAAATCTACCCAAAAGTTTAATTTCATGTGCACATCATGTACAAGTTTTTGCATGCTAAAGAAAGGATTAATGAAAGAAGAAATAAGGAAAAAGAAAGGATAACGGAGAAGAAACAGAGAAAGTAGAGAACAGAGGGAGAGAAAGAGGAAAAGTGGGAGGCAGTAAAAGGAGGGAGTGAAGACTAAATATTAAATATTGCTATTTATTTATCGATATTGAGTTAATGTTAATCTACTTCCAAAAGTAATAGCCTGTAAGTTTTTCAAAAAATATTTTGCCTGTTCTGTGTATTTTAAATGAGAATTTATAGTAGATACAGAGTAAAGCTGGGAACACCATTCAAGTGACAAGCCAGTTAATCATCATTTGTTTCTTTTGATTTCACAATTAATTTGAACGGCTGAGAAAGCAAGCAATTGTTTTTTGTCAGCCGGATTTGAGCTTGAAGGAGATTATACAGTCTCCCTAACCTCTGAAAAAGCATTAAATTTGTTTTCCTAAGGTTTGCAATGAGCTGAATGCAAGTTAAACTGAAGCTGAATACAATTTAAATGACAGTTAAAAGTGCGAGCTACAAGCAGTACGTGACTTAAATAAATCAGTAACCTTATAATCAGGCACTACTTATACTTTTCAGAGGCCAGATAGCGTTACTTCACAATTGGTATGATTTTCCTCTCCAGTAAAATTTACAATTTTTTTCAAGTGCAGATTTGTAAGAGCACTTAGACAGCTTTCAAAGCTATTTTTCACCATGTAATCTTTTTGATTGAGGGTTGCCTTTAGCTCTTTCAAACTCTGCATCTTGAGTCATTAAGAAGGTGTTGAAAGCTTTTAAAATTCAATTTGTCAAGATAACACACTAATAATTTTTCATTTTGCAATGTCCCCCCAAATTTTAGAAATTTGATGGAAAATTTACCCTTAGTATATGTAATCTGAATTTATCATGGTCTTGGAATCCTATTGGTTTAAAGAATTCTGCCTCCAGCTGTAAAAGAGTTAGAAGGAAGGTGAAGAAAACTTGACAGCTTTTGAACATGTACTGTCAGCAATTTTCCTGAGAATTTTTCATATGATATTTTATTTAATTCCAGCAAAGTTTCTCCATGATGTGTGTCAATACCAACTGCACCCCTATTTTATTGGCAGAGATTGGGATTGTTAAACCTATATCTGCCCAATTTCCGAGTCCAAATACTTTGTATACTTTGTATCATAACAAGCTACTTCTAGAAAGGAATGTCATTATGATTGTCTTGTTTTTCTGCTTGTATTTGTTTAAAATTTTATATGTTGAAAATACTATATCTCAAATAAATCATATTAATTTAATATCAATTAATGAAACACACAGACTATATTAGAGAGAATATAAAAGGCTAGAGATCACTCCTATGTCATGACAGAATTTACTATATGTTACAAAAACAAAACTTCTATAACAGAAAATAAAACAAGCCATTTAGATTTTAACAATACCTTAAGACCCTTGAATAGTTACTTGCCTTTCTGTTCTGTTATTTAATTTGGCATGTTCCAATTAAAATTCTTATATCTGTAAATGATAGCTTGGTAAACGACTTAAAATAATGTTGACAAATTTCAGAATTCCTGATTATTAGAGGTGTAAGTACTAAACATATCTAAGTAGAAGCACAAGAAAACTGTTATTAAAAGTGATGAATGGTTCAAGGTCTGGTGTTTGCTATTCTTAAGTATTTTGCTGAGTGAAATTAGATGCTATGCCTTTAACTGTCTTTGGCATAAATGAATACCACCAGAAATTCAATTTGCTAAAGATCATTAATGTTTACAAATCATCATTTATTTCAAAAATGTGATAGTAGTAAAATACGATTTTAAATTTATTTCTTAGCTGTACTTGAACTTCCAATTAAAGATTAATTTATTCATTCATTCTTTTATTCATTCAACCATTTCAAACCTGAAATTGAGCCACAAACTGTTGTATGTACTGGACATTCCATAAGAAAGTCATCTGTCCTCAAGAAGAGTATGCTCAGTGGGAAACAATGCAATTAATGAGGAAAAATATTAACTTCTATAGAGTTGATAAATAATTATGGATGTATCTGGGAAGAAATTTGATTTTTAACTCCCATGGTAACTCACAATTATTTCAAACTTTCTTGTAAATTTTGTTTGATGATACTTTTGTCATCTTCTTCAAGATTTCCTTAAAATCGCCAGAGGCCCTACTAGATTTTGAGATCAAGAATTAAAACATGAAACTAGAAATAATCTAAATTTGTACCTGACCAATAGGGAGATACTTAAATATTTTTGTTGGGATTGTGCAGTTCAATGCATTCAACATAAGTACTGAATATATTTGGGGTCAATTATGAAAAAATTGTTATCATATTTTAAGATTCAACAAGTCATTAAATATTTACAGCGATGATAATGGTTGCTAATTATTGAGTATCTGACATGGGTCTGTGTGTCAGGCACTCTGCTAGAATCCTTATGTGCACGCGTGCACACACACGGTCAAATAAACACACACGTATGAGAAAGAGACTATCACAGCAATACTAGAAATTAGAAATTGTTATCCCTATTTCAGTGATAAGAATATTGATGTTTGGAGGATTAAATCATCTTCCTAAAATAATATAGCTCTACAGTTATTGAACTAGGATTTGAACTCAAGGTTTGAGAAAAAAAAGACATACTTTCCTTTCCATTACATTATGCCACTGGACATTTTTAATATTATAATTTATGCCATAATTAACATAATTTGAATTTATGTTTTGTTTCTCAATTTATATTTCTATCCCTAACCTATTTCTTTGGCTCTAAATTCACATATTTGATTACTTTGCACTAAAAAATTTCTGCTTGGAAAGCTGATAGGAATCACAGACTTAATGAGTCCAAATCCAGTCTCATTCTAAGTCTCCTCTGCCTTCATCCCACTCTTTACTCATACTTGAGTCTTCTCCATCTCAATATGAACTGAATTCTTATAATTGCTCAGGCCAAAATCTGTGCAATCATCTCTGAACTTCCTCTCTCACACCTCGTGTTAATTCTAAATCAAACTCTTTCAGTTCCTTCTTTAAAAATCTGTCTTGAATCTGACAACTTCCCTTTATCTCTATCCTTGACCTAAATTCAATCAGTATCATCTTCATTCGGGCCCCTGCAAAAGCCCTTGAGTTATCTCTCTGCTGTACTACCCTGAGGTCTCTACTTAGTATCTAGAGGGATCCTACCTCTGGCCATCCTGTCACCTCAACTGCTGTCCCTCTCCTGACCATTCACTCTGCTCCTTCCTCACTTGTCACCCAGCTTTTCTTGCCCACAGCAAACACACACAATCAAGCTTCTTGCCCCATATATTTTCTCTGCTGTCTTCCTAGAGTGCTCATCTCTCTGATATATAGATGGCTACTCCCTTACTTTTTTCTAACCTCTGTTGAAAAATTACTATATTATATAGGTCTTATTTATAAAATGACACTGTTCTATATTAAAATATTAGGAATGCATGAATTATTTTTAAAAATTATAATTATTCTATGACTAACTACTCTGGAGAATCAGAACAATTTTTCTTGCAAGACTTCATTTCACTTATTTTTTCTTGTTGTTATCATTCTTTTCCTTTCCTTCTACAAGCCCCAAGACACTTCCAAGGACACTAGAGATGTTTCTTCACTCAGATTCCTAGGTATCCCTGATGCTAAATAGGAAAATCATATCAATTGCAAGATTGGAGGGACAGTGTATTGTATCTGTAGAAAATGTAAGAGATAATATTCTGGTGATTTTTCTTTTTTTGGTTAAGATTTTCATTCATTCATTCCTGACTCATAGAAACTTAGTATTGGGAATTTTTTCTTCTATTTTTTTTTTTATCAGGGTGACATTGGTTAATAAAATTATATAGGTTTCAAGCATACAATTCTATAACACAACATCTGTATATTTCATTCTGTGTTTACCACCCAAAGTCAAAATCTCCTTCTATTACCATATTTTTGATCTTAGAGATGCCTCCTACAACAGTGCTTTGACTGACAGAGTGTAAGAATAGATATCTGGTAGACAGATCTTGTGTCATTGGAAGAGTTGCTTAAGGATCCCAAAGCATTCAAAATTTATTTGGACTATCCTTGAATTATCATGTCAGATGAGGATGATTTCGGCAGCTAGAATTTTACCATGTTTTAACATAATTTACTTAATTCATAATTCAATTTTAGGAAAACATTCCCATGAATGAAAGGTCATTGCTGCTCTCATCTTCGACCTTCAAAATGTATAGAAAACACATGTTATTCTCATAGGCCACAAATATATTTCAGTTGACCTTTTAGCAGTTGCGCACTCATTTATTATCTAAGTATTTTCAAGTAAATAAAAAGTGAGATGTTTGCTGAACTGAGGAACTTACTATAATCTGCTCAGTATATAATTACCTTTTTTTATATACCCTTTTTATATGATTTTAAAATATTTTAATAACTTAAATTTTCCTTAAAATATGTTTCAACATTTGTTGCACATTTTGATATCATTTTGCTAAAATAAAATTATAGTTAAAATTATTTTATCTGAACAGTTCAGATAAAATATGTTTCATGGGGAGATTTTGGGGACTAAATTTTGGTGTGACCATGTAATATATTTCACCAATTAAGCTTTGATTTTGGAGCTCTTTGAATATTATATTATTACTTTTAAAATTTAAAGCTATATGTTACAATATCATAATAGCCATTTTATTTAATTATAATATTTAATTCAAATTTCAGAAAAATGCTCTTAAAAAAGAAGGAAATTAGCTTGTAGCATTGTCTCTCAAAGCATGCCTACAGATTAATTATTTTTAGAAGATTTTCTTTTTTCAAAAAGAAAGAATTATGTGCTCACACAAGCCTATTAACTTGGGATGTCTGGGGCACAGGTTGGGAATCTGCATTTTATTACGATCATCAGAAGATTATTATGTTTACTAAAACTTGAATAGTATTATCTTGGGCAATGAATTTTTAATTTAATGTTAAGATGTTAAATAAAATATATAAGACTATATAATAACTTATTTAATGTTAAATATATATTGTAAAATAAAGATGAAATATTTTTATATATGCTGAGACTGCTACTATAAAAAGTAAAGGTTTATGTTAGTGAATTTATAAAGCAAAGTGTGTTTTTTGCTCAATGCTACTGATCTTGAAAAATAAATTCCATTTTAACACAGTTGAAAAGAATTGGGAAGAACAACTCCCATTCATTTTGAAATTAACAGAAATTCAATATTCACAAAGTTGGTTGTTTTCAGTTTTCCACTGAGAGTTCTCAAAACCATATGCTATCTACCACTTAACTCCATGTTCAACTTTTCCTGACCAAAATCAAATTCCCAAATAAAACTTATCTACATTTTTTTTATGTTTAGCATTACAAATTTTAATTGGAATCATAGGATCTTGCTTTAAACCATATATAGACACCACAAATACTATACATATTTAATTAATTTATATATGTATATATCTTTAAGAAAGAACACCATACAGTTGTAGACTATCTAAGCCTTACTCTGTCTTTCAACCTATGGAAGAGGTAAGAAAGAAGTATCAGAAATAATTTTACATGTTCTCAATCTATAAACTGATCATTACATGAACATTGAACACTTACTATGTATCAGACATTATAGAAGGGAATAAACTAAAATTGGTCAACAACAAATTATCAAGAAAAGATTTCTTTATTTTAGGAATAATTACAAAAAGCATGCTATCATTTATATTGGCATAGTACTTTATGAAAACATAGCTTATCGCATTTGTTTTCAAGGTAGATAGTAAGGGAAATAAAATTAATGAACCTAATGCAACCAGGTAGCAAAATGTTTATAAGTCATAGGAAAAGATTTAACATTTTTTTACAATGCCCTCATTAAATTGTCATAATTGAAAATGATAAATCATTAGCAGTAAGTATAAGTGGTGGTATAAAATATGTAACAAGACTTGGCAAAGAACATTATTTAATTCAGAGTTATGATGAGAATAAAACATGAGTGTCAAGATATTGAGTTAAAGAATAAATACATTTTTATTCCACCAAAATTTCTGGATACCTATCGGAATATGACATTTTCTAATTACTATCAACATAATATAAATTTATAGAGAGTGGATAAATAGATATGATAAATGGATTATTAATGGGAGTCAAACTAAAACATTTTTATTTTTAAGGTCTATATTTCTTTTCTTTATTTTTAGGGGAGGCGACCCTTGATTGACCTCAAAGATTGCAAGGGCCTCGTTAGCTTACAATCCCTTATTTTTTTAATTTATTTTTTATGCCTACAGCACCTGGTCTTCCTAGGTGGTCTCTCATCCAAGTACTAACTAACCAGGCCCGAGATCAGAGGATTGGGCTTGTTCAGGATGGCATGGCTGTAGACAGTCTATATTAAAGAGGAAGAGGCATGAGGAGAAAAAAATAGAAGGAAAAAGACAACCATAGTGAATCTAGTTCTAGATTCACTATTGATCAGTATCATGACCTTGAAAAGATAATTTAACTTCTTTGGATCTCAGTTTCTTTATATGTAAAATGAGAATTTAGGCAGAGAACAACTACAAGACCAAACTTAAAAAGTAGAATGATTTTAATTAGGTTAAATTTATACAAATATGTACATTGTGTAAAGTTTGCATTATCAAATATCTTAGTTTAATTTTAATATTTTATATTTAAAAATATTATGTTTTTTTAGGAAACATTGCAAATTTTTTCATCTAGTTCTCACTGATAAAAAAGATACAAACTTTATTAAGCTAATGAGTTTGCACAAATTTTTGAAATCTGTGTCATATCACAGTGTTAATATTGATCCTAACATCAAGATGTAATGGCTTTACTAGACATACAATCCATCAGTTGCTTAAAATCACAAAATATTTTAATTTGCATTGTAATTTGACTATGACATATTTATATATAGCTTTTTATTTTTTCCTAGATTTTAAAAGTGATCTTTATTCTAATTAATTTTTATTATATCCTTGAATTTTTGTTTCCCATTCTCTTAATCATACTATCTCTTAAATTCCATTAACTTTAGTAATAGAGCCTTCTTCATCATAGTCCATTATTCTTCTGTTCAAACTTAACTGTTTGATTTCTAGGACTGATGAAGTTTGGGTTCATTATCCAAGGAATAGTCTCTACAGCTCCTAGAAAGTATGCCCTAAAGTCCATGTCTTCTTTTTTTCTATTTACTTCTCAATCATCACGATCCTCCCTATATTGTACCTTCAGATTACTACTTAAGAAAGGCTTATTGATTATTGGTCATCCATTAATGTCCTGGAGAAGTTCCACTCTTACCTAGATTTGAAATCTTCCCCATTCTTGGTTTATAGTTCTATCTTACTGCCTATACTTCACTAAAACTAATTAATACATATACTGGAGATAAATGTAGTATTTTCCTGTTTGACAATTGTGTCAGTTTTCTAATAAAACTAAAAATTTTTTGTCTTAACAAACAATAATTTTATTTCTCTTTGAGGCAGAAATTTTTGTAGTTCTAAGAAGAGATAGCTAAAACATCTCTGTTGCATATAGTGTCTAATTGGGCCTGGGAAATTTCAAAAGGCTTAATTCATATAACTGGGGCCTTTACTATAAATAATTATAGTAAAATATAATCATTTTACTAATGTATTGCTAAAACATTTGCTCTATCATACTATTTATTGTAAAATATAAGTTGTACCACGCCAGGTAATTTTATTTTGTTTATTATGATCTTTAATATTTAATTTTATTTTTATACGCTCCTTCATCTCCAGCTGTGGCAATAAGGAGCAAAATAAATACAATCAATTAGAACATTAAAAAAATTAGCAAAATTACCTTTTCCAATGCCCAGAATCTAAAGATTGAGAAAATATGCAAACATCATGATATTTTAATTTACTCTATTCCCACCCACTTCCCAAATCTGCAATAGCATTGAAAACCAGCAGCTTTGTAACCATGGTAACTATGAAAATAAGCAATGTAACTAGCTACTGGAGGAGGTAGAATAAATTTGAAAATTTCCAAAAAATTTAGTCCCCAGAAAATTGTAACAATTTTACCTATCTGGAAACTCCCAGGAAGAGCCTCTTTCACCAGGTTTGTCTTTATGTGATCTTACTTACAGCTCACTCAGTAAGAATAAACATCCTAAGAGCATTTGCTGAAGATAATCAACAATTTTTTAACATCACAAATTCCTGAGCTACTAATAACAATTGAGGCAAATGAACAAAAAACAAAGGCAAAAAATGTAAAAAAAAAAAAAATCTGAAAAGTAAGATAATCACAGGGGCCTATAATTGCACATATCTAGATTGCCACATTTAATTGAAAAAGAGATCTAAGTAGAACCTAATCTATAACCTCTGGCTGATATTTATGCATTGCACAAAGAAATAAAATCTGAAACAGAATTGAAAACTGCAGAATTCTTGAGGCTGGAAGACTTATTACTACATGGTATTGCAGAAAATCTCTGTATAACCATTGGCTAACAAATAAATGCACTCTACTGACTCTAGTGGTTCAAAAAGAAAAAAAAGTACCAAACTTTGAATAATGAAACAGTTAAGTTACAAAATAAATACTATCACCACACCAAAGACAACAGCAAATAACACCAAGAATAAACTTTACAGGAAAGGATGTTCTGACTTCCAGTGTCTGCATTATACTGTTTATCACATTCAGTTTTGACTAAACATATGAAATATACAAAAACAAGAAAATATGACCTATTCACAGGAAAAATAGCAATCAATAGAAACTGTCCCTCAGGTAGTCAGACATTTGTTTGACTTACTAGGAAAAGATTTTAAATCAGTTATATAAATATATTTAAAGAAATCATGTCTGAAAGTCTAAAACGTGTAAATATACTGCCTTGAAATGAAAGATATTAATTTTTAAATGGATATTATTTTTAAAATTCAAATAGAAATTACATCATTGAAAACAATTAAAATGAAAAATTTACTAAAAAGGCTAAATGGTTTTGGAGTGATAGAATAAGCAATCAATAAATTTAAAAATAGGTCCATTGAGATTATCCAGTCCGAGTAACAGAAAGAAAAAAGAATGAAGAAAAATATAAACACAAACTTAAAAATCTGTAGAGTACTATCAAATGAACCAACATATGCATAATAGAAGTCTAAAATTGAAAGAGAAAGAGGCAGAAAGAATATTTAAGAAGTGTAAAAGCTAAAACTTCTCAAATTTCATGAAAAGCATGAAACTACACATGCAGGAACATAAACTCAAAGTAATGTAAACTCAGAGATTCATAACCTGGCACATCATAGTCAAATGTCAAAAACCAAAGACATAAGGAGAATCTGGAAAGTAGCCAAAGTAGTCTCATCACTTGCAAGTCATCCTCAATAAGAATAACAGCTAGTTTCAAACCTGAAAACTTGGAGCCCAGAGAGCAGTGGAATGACATATTCAAAGTGTTGAATAAAAACAAAACTGCACTAAAACACCTACTCAGCCAAGAGTTTTTATGTTCCAAAGGTTATCCTTCAAAACTAAAGAAGATATTAAGATACTCCCAGACTTAAAAAAAAAATGAACAAATCTGAGGGATTATATGAGCACATACACACACATACATATTATTAGAGCTAACAAATAAGTTCAGCAAAGTTGCAGAATTAAGAACCAATATACAAAAATCCATTGCATTTTTATACATTAACAATGAATAAACAAAATAAAATTAAGAGAATTATTCTATTTATAATATCAAAAATAAAATACTTAAAAATAAAATTTTAAAAAGCATGATTTTTACACTGAAAACTATGAAACATTATTAAAAGAGATTAAATAATTAAAAAATATAAAGACATCCAGTGTTGATGGACTGGAATATTCATTGATGTTAAGATGACCACATTCCCAAAGGTTATATACAAATTCAACACACTGTCAAAATTCTAGCTGTCTTTCAGAAAAAGACAAAAAAGGTAAAAGGCATTTCAATAGAATAATCAGACATTATATTATGTGTATATAATTCATAGTTCAAATTATCTGTAATATTGAGCACCTATAAAATTTAAGATAGAAAATACACGTTGTTAAAAACACATTTTATTTAATGAATCATGGGCTAAGGAGACCAGTTGTTTTCTAAGCATTATTCAGTGATCACTGAAGATTTATGATTAGAAAAGAGACATGTGTTGACCTGAGTTTGAGAAGTCTTAATCTGGCATTAAGTGAAGTTTTAAGATGGAGATGGGAATTCGATAGTGGGATGGAGATTACTGCAACGTGAAGAAGTATGGCAAGAAAAATCAGAATTATGGAACTAAAGGACAGTTAAGACTAATAAAAGACAGGTAGCATTTGACATTAAATAGCTTTGTTGGGGACTACAGGGCTGAAGATAAACTATGAGGTATAAAATAGAGGTGTCTTAAAGAATAGCCCTTCCATTTGGAGAAATAGAGAAATAAACTACCTCATGCACACCTTTGTCTGAATTCTCAACACTTCATTTACCAAATCTAAAGCTGAATAACAAATTACCTTCCTACATTTGCATAATCTTACCAATTAAGTTTTTCTTTCTTTGTTTTCTAGCTTGATGAATGATTCCACCATCTACCTAGTCACCCAAGTGAGAAAACTCAGAGTCACCTTAAAGTTCCAATCTCTGATTCACCATTATTTATGGTCTATATAATCCTATGTGGATGAGAGATCTGATCATACTCATTCGGAAATGGAAAAAAATATAAGTAGTTAACACATTTGCAACAGAAGAATTTTTTATATCTGGAAAACTTAGGTAAAACATTTATAACCATGACTGATATCTTATTAAAGATGCCATGAACATCATTTACAGTCTATGTAAAGTTGAAAAATGAATTATTGTTTCTAGGCATACCTGCTCATTTGTGGAGTCAGTAAGTCTTAATGTTTGGCCTTGAGGGTTGAAGCTTGAATAAGAACACAATTTATTGCAGAAGATAATTGAATATTTAAAATTTGCAAAATATTGTCCCCCTTTCTTTTCTCTCTACATGTTTGTCTTTTACACTCCTGTGAAATGCTTGAATAAGCTCAGTGCTTTTCATTTAGATGATAATTATTATGTATTTTCTTTCACTGAACATACAGATAAATATTTATTTTGACCTAATAAAGGAGATTACTTTATAGAAAGAAAGAGTAAAACTCTGGTCCAAATTGTTTCAGGTAGAGACATTAACATCTAGTAACTTATGGCTGGGTTCTCTAATTTCACATTAGTTTGTTTGTATATATATGGGGAAAAGATAAAATAAATAACATTTGAGTCCATAACATATATATTCATATATATTTTCACTGTGACTGCACAAATATTAACACGGAAAAATATGAGAGATAAGCATTTTGAATCACAGTATCTGTGATGCATTTGAATTAAATATGATTACATTGTTTTATCCATGGAAACCATGTAATAGCTAATTAGAATGGGATGGTTTGAGTTTAATAATGACAAAGTACATAGAAAAATTTTTCTCTTATGGGAAAAAGTGTTAAAAACTTAAAGTTTGGATATGCAAATATGAATGTAACAATATATAATCCTAAAGAAATATAGTAATAGCTATTATCAGCTTTCCAGTAGTTAAATAATGTTTATTGAGCACCACTTGCTTTTAAAGCTCTATATATTTGAAAGTAAAAATTATCAAATCACTAGAAGACATATTAATGAGTTTTAATAAAATTATTTTTCTCTATTAGTGAAGTAAATATGTTTTAAAAAATGAAATATTGTGAAAGGTAAATTTATTCATTACAAATAATTCTGGAAAGTAAAATAAGTGTGCTAAACCTTCTAAAGAGAAGAACTTTTTATTAGCTATAATATAGTTGAATTGTATTTCCTCTAATTTCAGGAGGTAGGTGGAAAAAATAATTCATGTATCTTCACCACCTATCTCTATATCAGAGAGGTGAGAGTAGGGCCTAAATAGAAACCATTTCAAGGAAAATGTTTGAATGGCAAGTCTTTTATGATGGTAGCTTCAACAAGTAAAGGACATTTGTGAGATTATTTCAAAAATAAAATTAGCTTAAAAAAAAAAAAAAAGCTCTTTTAACCCCTGAAAATATACTGGATGAGAGGAAATGTTTTGTTCCTAAAAAGAAATATTTTGATAATTCATAAAAATTTAGATAATATCTAATCAAGTTGTTAACACTAGTCAAGGAGATATTGTATCTATGACACTAAAGTGAAAAAACTTAAAAGAGAAAAAAGTCTGAGTTTCAGGTAAAAATGCTTGGAGATGAAAATAACAATGTTTACTACAGTGGTCCATCCTTATCCACAGTTTGATTTTCACAGCTTCAGTTACCCACAGTCAACAGTAGTTTGAAAAAATATTAAATGGATAATTTTAAGCTATGTACCATTCTGAGTAGCATGACAAAATCTCACATGTTCTGCTCTTTCCTTCTTGATGCAAATTATCCCTTTGTCCAGCATATCCCCAGTGTATGTGCTACCTACCCATTAGTCACTTAGTAGTCCTCTCAGTTCTCAGATCGACTGTCACAATATTGCACTACTTGTGTTCAAGTAATTATATATTGTAGCTTAACACTATGTCACTGTGCCTACATCATGCACCTCCCTTTATCTCATCACGTAGGCATTGTATCGTGTCGCACCATCAAAAGAAGGGTGAATACAATATAGTAAGATATTTTGAGAGATCATATTTGTATAACGTTTACTATAGTTTATTGTTATAATTGTTCTCATTTGTTATTAGTTATTGTTAAATTTTACTGTCCCTAATTTATAAATTAATCTTTGTCATAAATGTTTATATATAGGGGAAAAAACATAATATATACAAGTTTCAGTATTATCAGAAGTCTTGAAATGCATCCCTTGTGGACAAGGGGAGACTACTGTAAAAATGATAATGGAAGCAAGACACATAATCCTACATGTACAGAAAAAAAAAGCATGTAAATATAATGAATTTGAGACATTCTCTTAGAACTCAGATGAGTAAGATAAAGCAAAAACAAATTAATAAGAGCAAAACACAAACAAAACTAAAACTGTGGAGATGGATCCAGGTCACATCATTTACTATATAATTGGATTAAAAAAAAGAAATGCTGGAATTAATGGAAATGGAACAATAATAAAAGACTTCACATGCTAAGAAATACCAAATTTTGAATGTAGCAAATATTAATAAAATATTTTTACCAAAATATAATCTAGTATTTTTATGCAATTAAATTATAAATTAAAATTTCCAAAAGATTCTAGGTAAGAAACATATACAACTTAAAATATTCTGGCAGCATAATTCTATACAATATAAAATGCCAGACAGTAAAAAGAATATGATCTAATAATAATATAACTATTCAGGTAGTCATAAATGTCTGAGAACCACAGAAAGTCATTTGTAGAATATTGGGAACCAGAGAAACTGGTTAGAAGTTAAAGAATGCTGCTCTGTTGACCTTCATGTAAAATAAAAGAGAAAAACCACACACACACAAAAACATTCTATAAAATTTAGATCATGGGATAAAAGAAAGGCAGTGTTTAAAATAGCATGTTGAAATAACATGATCTGTTACCATCAACATCACCACCACCATCATCAGCTGGGTGATATCAATAAAATGCCAACTGAGATGAGGAAGTAAAAATGTGGTAGACTTGTAACTCAAAGTTAAACTAAATATTCCATTTAATTTAAAATATTATTTGTCATTTTATTGTTGAGGTTAAAGTAAAAAAATTCATTCATTTTAAAATACCACTAGTAGCATAATAATATCTATCGTTTCAAATTAAAAACAAATCTAGATCATACAGAAGAGATGGAAGAAAAGAGAAAAGAATTAGATGATATTGCTAAAACCTTAAGCAATAACACCAATGAATTTACAGCACACTCATATAATAAAATATGCTATAATTATTAAAGTACTTATGAGTATATTTATATGATACAAAAATGGTCACTTATGTTTCCAGATGATAAATGTAAAAATAAATTTTTATATGCAATAATTTCAATTTTATTTAAAAATTAATTGTAGTTGATAACAATGACAAGGATATTAGCAATCTTGATTTGTGAAATTATATAATTAATCTTCAAAACAGTACTATGAGATAGGTACAATTATATCTGCTATGCAGATTTGAAAAAAAAAACACAAAAGAGTTACTGAAATTTAGAATTTTTCCACACCTAGAAAGTTTTAGGGTGAAATTCTAAGTTATGACTATCTATCTGCAAAATCTGAGATTGTTGTCCTAAAACATTAAGAAGCAAAAGTAACTACAATATTGACAAGTATATTCTCTAAATAAAGTACTACTGAAGTTTAACATATAATATTTTCAACATTTAAATTTTGCAAAAAAAAAAAAAACATGCCATATAGTAAAATAATGTATATTTTTTTTCAATGAGAAGATAATGTTGTATTAAATAGCATTCCATAGAATTGCTATCTCAATGATACCTTGTTTGTTGTCTTTTTGTTTGTTTGTTTAAAGAAAATATATAAAACTAGATTTGCCATCAATCCTAGAGATTAGCAAAACTGTAAGCAAGTGATAGGCTGCCTGTACTCAAGAGCAATCGGAGCAGAAAAAAGGACCACATACAAATATTCTAAACAAAGAATGGCAGTCTCAGTGGCAGTAGGAGCTTAATCAAAACCTTTGCCAACCATAGGGTGAACAATAAACTTCTATGACCCAGGGCAACTCATAGGAAACCAGGCATAAAATAAAATCTGGAAGAGTGTGTCAGCATCTAAGGCTGTATACTCTCAGAGTGATCAGAATGATTAAAAGAAAAATCTAAACTACTACTCTTTGGGTAGAAGTGGGGCAAAACAGTTACTTACTGTGATAATAGCCTCCAACACACACACATACATCCAATGGTAAAGGATAAATCAAATTTGCTATGGGGCCGTAAGCATAACTTTAGATCAGCAGTGGCTCATGCTGACCCAGGGGAGCCCTTAAATAGCCACATTAAAAGATAACAAAAAAAAAAAAAATCTGAGAAGGGAAAATTTAAATTACATACTGCAGAGAAACATTACACATAATCAGTTTATACAAGTCCAATGACAAATAAATATACAACCATGAAAACACCACCACCTCCAGAGATTAAGTGTTCAGTGTAGTTATATTATCTAAAATGTCTAGTTTGCAATAAAACATAGGAGACATGCAAAGCAATAGAAGTAGTGGCCTTTATACACATACAAAAAATGAGTTAATAAAATGTTTTTGAAGAAGACCTGATGTTAGAATTTACTAACAAAGATTCATAAATGGACTCATAAATATGTTCAAAGAACTAAAGGAAATGCTATCTAAATAATAAAAAGAATGTATAATGACACTGAGTTATAAAATAAGGGTTGTCAAAAAATATAAATTATTTAAAAAATCAAATGAGAATTATGGAATTGAAAACCACAATAATAATATCAAAATTTTACTAGAGAGCTTCAGAGTCGATTTGACATGGCAGAAAAACAGCAAATGTGAAGAAAGATATAGAGAGATATGCAATCTGGAGAACAGAGGAAAACAAAGAAATGAGGAAAGATCAGTAGAGCCTTAGACAAATGTGGGATACTCCGGTACATTGGCATACACACAATGAGAGTATCAGATAAAGAGAAAAGGCATAAAAATATTCAAAAATAACAGCTGAAAAGTTTTCAAATTTAATGAAAAAATTAATGTCCAAGAATTTCAAAGAATTTTAAATAGAATAGACATAAAATATTTACTCTCAGATACATCATAGTCATAAAGAAAATCACATAAACAAAGACCAATAAGATTAACAGCTGACTTGTTCTCATAAACCATAGGCAAGAGAAAGTACCTGAACTAAAAATTCAAAGCAGTGAAAGTCAAAATATCTCTAACAAGAATCGATTGAGCAAAATCATATTTCAAATATATAGATGAAATAAAAACCTGCCAAGATTTGCAAACGCTGAAGAAATTTGTTGCTTGTACATTACCTTTCAAGAAATACTAAAGAGAGTTCTTCATGCTAAAATCAAGTGACTCTTGACAGTATACCAAAAAAGTAAAAACAAAAATAAAAATATAATGGTGGTTAAGAAAATTATGTAGGCAATTATAAAATATTCTATAATTGCATATTTTTCATTTTTCTTTTTAACTGACTGAAATAACTAAATATATAAAAATGAAATTTATATAATGGTATTTATGGGCTTGCTTATAACATATAGAAATATATTACACAAAGAGTATAGAATTGGTTAGTGGGAGCAAAGCTACATTGGAATAAGAAAATGACTCAAAAAATAACTCAAATCTACAGTAAGAAATTTACAGAAATCAGAATGGTAAATAAGAATAATATAACAAATTATATAAATATGTACTTGCTCTCCTCTCTACTCTCAGCTTCTTTGAAATACATAATATAAAGTAATAATTAGGACAATCTCTTATTAGGTTTATATATATATAAAGAGGATATGTATTAAAGTAATAACACAATGAAGGCGGATGGGATAAACCATAAAAGACTATAGCTTATTTATTTCTAGAACTTAGTTTTTATATATCTTTAATATATTTGATAGTTTAGGATATTCAACATATTCCTTGAAATAACCAGCAATACATTAATTAAAATATATATAAAAAAACTTTTAAAGGAATTAATATGTGATACTAGTAAATATTCACTTAATAAAGAAGGCATTAAAGTAGAACAACGAGAACAGGAGACTAAAACAGACCATGAGACATACAGAAAACTATAAATAAAATGACCTATGTTGATTCTATCATCTACCATATTAATAATAATAATAAACATGAGTTTATGAAATAATCCATACAAAAGGCAGAGAATATCAGATTAGATTTAAAAAATACAACCATACGCTGTCTGCAGGAGACGTATTTTATATTCAAAGAAACAAATAGGTTGAAAATAAAATGATGGGAAAAAATCTACTACACAAAGAGCAAACAAGAGAGTTGGGGTGGCAATACTAAAATGAACCAAGATAGAATTTAAAACAAAAAATATTACTATAGTCCATGTCATGAGTCTCTGTTTGTCCTGTTTGTTGCTTTTAGGTTTATATTCCACATATAAGTGATATCATGTGGTTTTCAATGTTTTCTGTCTGGCTTATTTCACTTAGGGTGATTATCTCAAGATCACAGGGTAAGTTGAGAGGGGGGAAGGGGGAGTTAGATGGGATAAAAGGAATCAAATATGTGGTAATAGAAAGAAGTCTAACCGTGAGCAGTGAACCCACATGTAATATGTATGACTTTCTGTTGAATTGTACACCTGAAACTTGCTGGATTTCATTCATCAATATCACAATAAAATGTATATATATACACATATATAATACATATATACACACACACATACATACATATATATGTGATGAGAAAAGAATAATAGCCAGCTTGTCTCTTCAGAGAATTGTGAAAATAAAATTACATTTAAAATGTTGGAACCTTTCCAAAGATGACTTGAAACATATACCTAAAGTGCAAATAAGGTCTCTGAAAAGACGAATTTCAACATTTTTCTAGAAAAAGTACATGTAAAATTTCATTAGTCATTAATTCAACTAAAGCTCAACTTTGAAAACATTTCTGAAAATCATATACAACTAACCCTGAACAATACAGGTTTGAACTGTGCAGGTCCACTTATAGAATTTTTCCCAATAAACACTGTAAATAAAAAATATATATTAATATAAAGAGAAACATTTTATGATAAATTTGTCAGTACATCTGGTAGAAATAGTAATTACACAAATATGCAGCTAACAGCAAAACCACAAAACACTAAAGCCAAAACTGGCAGAATTTAAGAGAAATAGAAAATGCAAAATAATATTTGAAGAATTCAATACGCAGCTTTTACTATAACTAAAACAATTAGACACATTAAAAGAAAATGGAAGACTTGAATATTATATTTTTAACTAAACCTAACAGATCTGTATAGACCATTCCACCCAACAAAAGAATGTACATTCTTTTCAAATGCACATAGAACGTTCTCCAGGATAGACAATTAGTAATGGCATATAACATGCCTTAATAAATTTGAAGATATTGAAATCATACAGAGTATATTCTTTGATGACAATAGAATGAAATTAGAAATCTATTTAATGTATTTTAGTGGATTGAAATTTAGAAGGAAATGCAGAGATTTTACATGTATGTAGAAATTAAACATTTCTAAATCGCTAATATATGAATGAAGAAATTGCGAAGAGAATTAGAATAGAGAAAAGAAAGACAACATATATAACTTACGAGATGTATCTAAACAGTGTTCAGAGAGAAATTTATAACTCTAATCCCTATATTAGAAAAAAAAGATCTCATTGATTTCTTTAAAATTTAAAAAAAATATATAGAGCCAAATAATTCTAAAGCATTGAGAAGTGAATAATAATGATTACAGCAAAAATAAATAAATTTGAATATAATATATATTATTTATAGTAGATAAGATCCACAAAAGCAAAAGTTGACTTTTTGAAAAGTTTTTAAAAATGGCAAACCTCTAGCTAAACAAGCCAATTTTAAAAAAGAAATAAGACTCAAATTACTTAAATCAGGAATGAAAGAGATTATATTACTTAATGACAAAAATAATTAAAATAGAATATATTAAAATTAGAAAATTTTATAAAATTGACAAATTATGGAAAACATAAATTTCAAAACTATCAATAAAAAATAAAAAATTTAAATATATCTATAATAAGTAAAACTATTTAATTAGTAATTTTAAAATTTTTCACAAAAGAAAGCCCAGGAATAAATTGACTTCAATGGACAATTTAATAAACCATTAAAAAAAATAGTATCAATCCTTCACAAACTCTTCCAAAAACAGAAAATAGGTGACTACTTCCCATATTATTTTCTGAGGTCACCATTACCTTGAAGCCAAAACTAGACAAAAATATCATAAAAGAAGAAATTACAGATCAATATCCCTTCTGCATATAGATGTAAAAATCCTCAATAAAATATTATTAAATTTAATCCAGCAAGCAACACATAAAATGAATTATATGTTATGAGCAAGTGGATTTCATTCAAGGAATACAAGATTCTGTTACATATGAAAATTAATCAATGTAATGTATTTCAATATAATAAAATATAATATATGCTTATATCAGAAAATGTAAAATAACATTCAACACCCTTTGTTGATTAAAACCATTGGGAAACAACTAAGAACAGAAATTCTTAAAAATGATAAAGGATGTCTAAAAAATCACAGCAAACATCATCCTAATGGTGAAAGACTGAATGCTTTCTGTCTAAGAATCGGAAAAAAATAAGAATATCCTCTCTTGCCACTTCTAGTCAACATTCTAATGGAAGTTCTTCCCAAGGCAATTAAAAAATAAAAAGAAATAAAAGTCATCCAAATTGAAAAGGAGGAAATAAAACATAATCTGTAGATGACAAGCTCACGCATGGAAAATCCTAAGAAATATACACACGCATGCGCGCGTGTGCAAAATTAGAACTAATACACAAGTTTCATAAGATTATAAAATATAAGATTAATATAAAAAACCTTATTTTCATGCACTAGCAGTGAACAATCCAAAAATAAAATTAAGAAACCAATCAATTTATACAATAATCAAAATACTAAAACACTTAAGAATAAATGTAACAAAAGGAGTGTAAGACTTGAACACTGAGAATTACAAAGCACTGATGAAAGAAATTTAAAAAGATCTAAATAACTGGAAAAATATTCCATTTTAATAGATTGAAAGACAATATTGTTAAGATGGCTATCTTAACAGCGTTAGAGGACTCACACTTCCTGATTTCAAAATTTTCCATAAAACTACAATAATTTGATGATGTGGTACCAGCACAAGGAGAGACATGTAGAAAAATGGAATAGAATTGAGAATTCAGAAGAAAAAAAATATTCTAAGATTTATAACCAATCTATTTTTGATAAGCTTGCCAAAATAACTCGATGGGGAAAGTCTTTCAACAAATAATGCTGGGGCGACTGAATATTCACAGGTAAAAAAATTAGTAAGTTCTCTTAAACTAAGCACAGAAATTCACTCTGAGTAGATCATAGACTTAAATGCTAAAACTGTAAACTCTTAGAAGGATACATAAGACTAATTCTCTGTGATTTATGTTTAAGTAATGGTTTCTAAGATATGATAATGAAAGTACATCTGATGAAAGAAAAATACTTCAATTGGGCTATATCAAATATTAAAACATGCTGCAAATAATACCATTAAAAAAAGAGAAAAAAATGTCTAAAGGCATATTTGAAAATCGTATCACTAATGACTGTTATTCAGAAAAATTAATCAGTTATATAAAATACAAGTAACCCAGTTAATAAATGACATTTTCATAGGATTTCCATCAAAGATGATATACAAATGACTAAGTATATGAAATGATTGTCACTATTATTAGCCATTAGAGAAATGTAAATCAACATCACCAGATATCACTTCACACTTACCAGGATGTCTATAATGGAAAAGATAAATAACAAGTGTTGACAAGAATATAGAACTACTTTAACCCTCGTGCATCACTGGTGGAAATGTAAAATAATTCTCAACTTTGGGAAAATTTGACATTTCCTCAAAAAGGTAAACATAGAGTTGTCCTATGACACAAAACTTGTTCATGTAGGTTTGCAGCAGCAGTATTTTTGAATAGCCAAAAACTGAAAATGACCCAAATGCCCATCGACTAAGAAATGGATAAATGCATTGTTACATATTTCTACAAGGAAATATTATTCCGCATTAAAAAATAATGAAGTATAGATATGTTACAACATATATGAAACTTGAAATCCTTATACTAAAAAGCCAGTTACAAAGATCACATTTAATATAAGTTTATTTATATAAAAATCCAAGAATAGGCAAATATGTCTGCATAAAAAAAAAAAGAGCATTTGTGTAGATGGAAGAAGAGAGGGAAGAGTGGTTACTAACGGATAGATGTTTTGAGGGAGTGATATAAATGTTCTAAACTTATATCATTGTGATAATTGTATAAGTCTTCTTGAAATATAAAATCATGAAATTGTATACTCTAAATTGTTGAATTTTATGGTACATAAATTTTATGGTAGAGATATTGAAAGTCATATAAAATTATAATACTGTTATTAAAACTTAATTTTCATATTAAATATATCAATATACTTATAGGTAATATACCTAACACTTATAAATAATAGCCCCAATACAATTTATTAAAAATAATGTTTAAAGATAGTTAAACTACTTGAATGATTTCAAGTAAAAGATAAACTTAGGCATATTAAAAATTTTAAGAGTTCAAATTCCTGCCTCAGGATTTTTGCATTTCTTCTTAGCAGAGAGGTTTTTCCATTTAATGTTGTTTAAAATATATACATATGTACATACATACATACATACATATATACTCCTTTATGTTTCTTTTACTGCTTTCCATAGCACTCAGCGTAATATGTAGTTATTATTTCACTTGTCTTACTTCCCCTCATTAAAATGAATATTAGAAAGCAAGAATTTTCTTTTGTTCACTGTTGTATCCCCAGCTCTTAGAAAATACCTGACATATAATAGATACTCAATAAATATTTGTTGAGTAAAACATAAAATTAAGAATTTATTTGAGCAAAATTAATTTAAATCAGCAGCATCCAATCTAGCAGACAGAAAGTCCTCCAAGGAGATGTACAAAAGAAAAACTTTTATAGCCAGAAGGGAGAGGGAACAAAAACGTTAAAATAGGCAAAAAAAAAAAAAAAAAAAACCGTTTAGTTATAGAAAGGTTACTTTCCATTAAGGGATGGCAGGTATCTACAAGGCAGATCACTTTACTAGTACTAATCAGGCATTTCCTGATTGGTGGGTTTAAGATTCCAGTTTTGAGACAGCCAAAATTGTATTTAAATCTTGGTTTGGTGATTTAGAACTTAGCATAAGTGACTCCATTTTGGTGATATGGAGCTTAAGATAAATGACTTCATTTTGGGCCTGTCTGTTTTTTTAATATTCGATAAATATTTCAATTTCTCTCTCTCTTTTCCACTCTCCCCCATCTCTGTCATTTTTATTGTGGTAGCATTAAATGTGTAGTAGTGACAAAAATCAAAAAATAGCTTAATTCTTAGTCATAAACACTTTTTGTTAAGGTTTAGAATTTAGAAAGAGAACATTTTATATTTTAAATTTTATGTTACAATATATTGTTTGAGAATATATAATGTTGATTCAATACTGATATAATTTAAAAGTAATAGTTATGAATGTCTAATACAAAATTTATCTAATAATGTCAAAAATACCATTTTACTACAAATTAATCTCTCAGCTATTAAATCTTTTCAAAGTAAATTATGTCCCTTAGATATTTCTCATTTGTTCTTCAAAAGCTCTAATATATAGAATAAGAAAATAAAATTCCAATTAACATTGCTTTTATATTCATTCTGCTGCTTCATTCTGAATTTAATAAAATGAAATTAGGGTGAACATAGTGCCGACGGAGGTGACTCACACTCTCCCACACATTTTTACTTTCATACTGAGACTTGTTCATTTATCTGTTTTCTGAGAGGCCTAATCATCTCTAATGAATTCTGTTGGTATTTTTGGTTAATAGACTTTCTTCATTTTATTAAGCTTTTATGAATTTTATAGCTTTTCAAAATAACTAGGTTAGATTTATTCACACATATGCTCAACTAATTTATTTTACTTTTTTCACATAAGACTAATAGAAAAGTGTTTTCAAATCACTATGTTTTCTGTCTTTTTACTAGTACCCCACACATTAGAATGTCCTACTTGCTCAATGAAATGTGGCCAGGTATATTTAATTTTGTTTGGAGATCAAAAGCCATACTAAATGGAAAACTGCAGTCTGATACTTCCCAGTACAGCTTTCAAACTTGCAAAAAAATAGGGAGAAAAAAAGAGAGAGAAGGGAAAAGACAAAAAGCAAAGAAACACAGAAGGAAAGACAGAAAGAATTGAATGGATCCTTGAGATTAAGATGCAGAGAGAGCCAGGGAGGAACAAAGATATAGACAAATACAGTGATCACAATTTCAAAATGGATTTAAGCATGAACTTAAATAAATGTTTGGAAGATCTTAAGTTATAAAGGAATGGGGAGGAAGCATTTTATTTTCATCAACTAGAAGCACATTTTACTGAAATTTTGCTCCAAAGGAAATTTAAAAATAAAAATCACAGAATTAGATTTTTAAGATAAAATCTATCTAGAGGTATTAGTATAAAATTGTTTTTGCTAAGTCGTGTAATGATTGGTCATTACTAATACAAACCAAGATAGCATTTGAATAATAACACTTCTTAAGTGACACTTTTTCTTATCTTGGCTTTTCTTTCTTTGAGAAAATAATTCTACAATACCTGAATTCTTTTTGTGTTGTTTAATTTTGACAAAACTCTATCTCCATTATTTTTCTTAACCATATCTGATTTAATTTTAGAAATAGGATGAACACAATCCACTGTACATATTTGTCACAAGATAAATAGAACTGAATTATGCGCCTCATCTTCACTGAACTGTCTGTGAGGGAGAAGGAAATATATTTGCTGTAAGCTACAATAAACACAGTTCAGAACTGAATATGTGTAATTATAAGTAACTTAGGTGAATATATTTATAACTGAATCAAATACAGGTACATAAAAATTGTTTGATTTGAGTCATATAACCATGACTACTTATTAAATAATTTTGGTTACAGTTTATTAGACCTGAAGCAATCTACATTACATTTCACTCAGAGAAAGCGCAGATTTATATTAACTTACACAGGAAAAATAAATTGTCGACAGGATTTTTAAGAATATCCTCTTCTGCTAGTCTAGCAAAGTACAGTTTTACAGTTTAATTGACAGCTTTTGGATTTTGTTATTGTAGTTACTGTTTTGGTAAGTTGATAATTCCTATGTCCTTTGTTCTCCTTTTTCTTAAAGTTTTCTCAGTACTATCCTCTTCATTATTTTTTCTTTTACTATCTGGTCTCCAAAGTATCTTTGACCTTCTTTTCCCTAGCAGTGATGCTTTCTAAGGATTTCCTCAAGCTCCCCACATTTTAAACATCTTTTCCTGCAGTATTTGTTTTGATCTACCAAGACTTCTTTCCTGTATTTTCAAAGGGAGATTTTTGCTTCTTGAGGCTCAACCTATGTTCTCTGTACTCCCCTTCTTTCTTCCAAGCAATATTGAGAATATATTCATGTGTTTTATTCAATATTATTATAAACTGATATTCCAGAAATGCATAGTTTTTTGCTTTATTATTTTTCCCACATATGATTCTTTTAGCATTGTGTTTTGAAACATACTGTTTATTGTTGTTACTGTTTGTTGTAGACATAATCTCTACATTGGTAATTTAGACCAGCATTTCCTAGTATTAATTTTGTTATAAGGTTGATAGTGATCACATGATCTCATGTAAAATAATTTATCATGCAAAGGAAGTATTTTCATAATAGCTAATTCAGATAGAGACATTCAGTGTTATTTCTAGATACACAGATTAAAACAAGAATACAGTGTTCACTAGAATAACTAATAAAAATGAAATTACACTAACTATACCTTGTATTATAAAAGACTACTATGTAGCTTAAAATGCCTGCTTGGTCTTACTTGTTATTTTCAGAAAGCACTAAACTTTTAGAAAAGCAAATGTACTATACCTTGCAATTTGAATCTCATTTAAAGGATAAAAAGATTATTTACTACTAACTTGCAATATTTACACAGGTAAGATTATTTATTTTTAATTTGTAAATGATAAACTAGGAATTCATCTTTATTGGTAGAAATATAAGTGACATAGAAATCAATGAAAAACATTTTTTTATGCTTTGCTATGAAATTTTATGCTTTGATATCTTGCTAAAGTGTTTAATTAAAGGTAGGCTAAACACTCATGAAAAATGAAAAACAAATTTATGTATTAGTGTAATACCTTTAATCTTATGCAAAACACTAACCATTAACAAAACACTACAGAATATTAAACACCAAATAAAAATGTGGCAATACTGAAGGCTCAATATAACCAAAGACTATAATTTCAATTAATTAATATACTCATCTATTTATTTATTACTATTGTTTTAATAAAAGATATAGTTTATCATTTTATAAACAAGAATTAGACTCATTTTAAGTCTAATGATTACTTCTGTTTATGACTCAATAAAAAAAAAAAGGTCATGCCTATAAAATATTACAAGGTGAGCATCATCACTATGAAATTCCACTTTATTTTGATTTTAATGATGAGAATCCATTAAAATTTTAAAAAATATATGTATTTTTCTCCATTAGAAATTATGCTCTGTAGAATTTGAAAAATTCTTAATTATGCCTAGCCCAAACTTACAAAAGCCAGATATTTAAATCTACATTAGAGTGCAATTTTCTATTCCAGTTTTGTCAGGACATAGATATACAGTCTCTCTACTCAGTGTAATTTGCTTTAACTGTTATGTACCTTAATTTATCAATTTTCAAAGTAACTATACTAAGGTTTTATGACACTACCCTTGGAAGAGAGTCCGTGAAGCAAGCCATGTGACGAGAAATTGCAAGAGGCCTCTAAAAGCCCAAAGCTAGGAAAACAAGGACCTCAGTCCTACAATTGCAAGGAAATTAATTCTGTGGCAGTTTTAAAATATGGCTGTGAAGTTTTTGGCACTCTTCTCATTAAAGTCTGGGGTCAAATTATCCTCCCAGTACAAGAAATTCTATAACTGCTTTGATCTATCGAACTCAGTGGAAAGGATGCTCTGCCATAAAAAACCATGAGCTCTGCCTTGTTATAAGAACACATGCCCTTGGAGACCTGGTCAGTATATAAGAAATTCAATTACCGTGAGACCTGGTAATTGTGAGGGGCCAATCATAGTTACTCCAGTAAATAGATTCAATTGAGTCTGCTTTTCAAACATTCCAGTCCAGGACCAGACACACAAATCAAAAAGACTCAGAAATTGATCCTTGAGTTCTACCTGTTTTAATTCCAAAAAGTTTGATACTTTCCAACTGAAGTACTAGATTTTGTGAAGTCTAGATAAGATGTCCCTATTGTATATTTTCTAAATTTCTGACACACGAAATCTAAGTTTTATGCTACTATGTTTGGGGGTTGTTTGTTTTGTAGCGATGTATAAGTGGAACCATTACATCAAGATAGGAAAAAGTTCTTTAAAATGATAAAATGTGTAAGCTTTTTTAAAACGATTCATACTTTTAGCTATATTAAAATCAAGGCATTAAAAGTCAGCATAATTTAAGGTATGATTTGAAATATACCTGATAGAGGGAAAAGCTTACATTTTCCTTTATATGCTTGCAAAAAGAACTCTAGCTTACTGTAGTGAATACGTGGAAGACAGTGTGATGTTTTGTATCATATTTGAATTTGTATATATGTATGTTTTAGAAAATTCACTGCTAGATATATGTTCTTGCAGTACTGTTCCATATATCCACCAGTGGATATATACAACAATGTTTATAACATCATCATTTATAAAAGCATTAAATAAATAAGCTGGACACAACACAAATATTTAATAATAGTTCAAAGTCTTGTATCTCAATGGAAACTTATAAAATTGTAGAAATGGAAAAGCAACAAAAGACATCAATATAAGTTAATCTAATAGGACTGTAAGGTATAGTAACTAAGTCTTTAGAGGCAGATTTCCTGGTTTCTAATCCTGGCCACTTACTAGCTGTTTTGTCTTGGGCATGATTTTAACTTTCACATGACTCATTTTCCTCATAATAAAATAAGAATTGAAACAAACCTCAAAAGTTGTTGTAATATTAGAATGTTTATGTTCATATTAAGTACCATAAAATTGTTAGTTTTTGCTATCTTACAAATTCCCCCTCACAATATTACTGAAAAAAAAATTTTCAAAAGAATGTATAAAATTTGTTAGCAAATTTAATGTTAAAAACAAGCAAAACATACCAATATTTATTTAAGGAATATTTACATTCCTGGTGAATCTATTTCAAAAAACAAGAGTATGATCAACTAGAAAAAATATCAGAGTTAATGACTGGAGGGTCTGAAGGGAATAATATCAGGCAAAAGAATGCAAGGAATTTCAACAGTGTTGATAACGTTTTATTTTTAAGCTAAAATGTGCATATGGTTGTTTACTATTATCCTTTAAATTGTACAGTCAGTCATATTATATACTCTTTATGCGCAATGATTCACAAGATTATTTTTTAATCACGAGAATCATTTCTAAAAGGACAAAACTCAAAGATGCAAATATAAAATGTATACTAGGGAAAATTTTTAAAAATGCAGTTATTCTGTAATTTAAAAAAATACATGAATCTCAAAAGAAATTACCAATTTCAAAATGAGAACATTTGCAACTTTTCAACATTGAATTGAAGAACTTTGTACAAATTCGACAATGTAGTCTATAAAGGAAAATATAGTTTGAGCCCATTAATCGACATGAATCCCATCTAAAAATAATTATCAATCTAAATTTTCTCAGAGAGTATAAACTATATAAGAAATGATTTACTCTTGCTACTTTATAATTGATGATTTACCATTTTATAATTTATGTTTATTAATAAATGTTAATGTGGAAAATATGATTTCTATGTTAAGAAATCAATATAAATATTTAACCAATTAATATTGATTTTTGAGCCCTTTTTATGTGTCCAGTATTGAGAAAGTTACTAGCAATATAAAAATTAAGAAATAACACATGGTCTCTATTCTCAAGCAGCCTAGAGCCTCATTAGAGAGACCAGACAACTATAGTACTTTTATATGCTATAAGTAAATATTTACAAGATCATGTGAAATTCCAGCATACAAAGTCTATCCTAGAGAGGGAAGTCAAGAAAGAAAATTATGAGTATATATTGAAATCTATCATATTGCCAGGTTAAAAAAAGGGGGAAGGGGAGTAGAGGAGAGAAATAGAAAAAATCATTCCAGGTAAATAAAACAGTATATGCCAAGACACAGAAATATCAAAGCATATGAAAAATCTGAGGAATGAAGTCTAATAAAACTAGAGCATGAATGTACTTGAGGTAATGATGTGAATTCCCTGATAAAATTCAAATTTAAATTTGGAACAAAATTAAAAGGTAGCAAAGTGTCTTGTATGCACATTAAACAAAATTGAACATAAATGCTATTTTCTTTATAGTTAGTCTCAGTGATTGATAGAATATAAAATTACATTTTGTAACCATTCTGACCAAAGAGACTTTTCTAAGATGTAACACTTTGTATATATATATATCAAATATGAAGTTTTAATTTGTTATAAAAATTACAAAATCAACATTGGTGAAGGAAATAAGTAATAATCTCCTTAGGATACCTTTAAGGCAATAAATACTTTAAGCTCTATTATTCAGAAATAATCTTGAGTTATATATTCCAAACTGAATTGTTCAATTAGTTATACCTTCTAGAGATCTTTTTTATTCCTGATTTCCATTAGGTCCATTTTGTAAAAGGTGGACATTAAATATATGGTTTACATCACTTCTCAGTATTTTAGAACACTAGATATCCTGCTACATTAAAATAGTAGAAAAACATCATGACATTGCTCTTTGCAATGATTTCTTAGCTATATCATCAAAAGCATAGAAAACAAAAGCAAAAATAGACAAGTGAGACTACATCAAATTAAAAACTTTGTACAGCAAAGGAAATAATTAACAGAGTGAAAAGGCAACATATAGAATGGGAGAACATATTTGCTAACCCTATATCTAATAAAGGGTTAATATGCAAAATATATAAAAACTTCTAATACTCCATAGCAAAACAGACAAATAACAATAACAAACAAATTAAAAAATGAGAGGAGGACTTGAATAGACATTTATCCAAAGAAGATATACATATGCCCAGCGGGTATATGTAAAGGTACTCAACATTATTAATCAGGAAAATGCAAATCAAAACCATAATGAGACATCATGTCATACCTGCTAGGATGGCCATTGCTAAAAAAGAAAAAAAAAGTTTAGTGTTGGTGAAAATGTGGATTTATAAGAACTCTTATACACTGTTTGTGGGAATGTAAAACCATACAGTTGCTATAAAGAGCTGTATGGAAGTTCCTCAAAAATTAAAACTAGAACTACCATATCATCCAGAAATCCCACTTCTGGGTGTATGTCCAAAATAATTGAAATCATGGTCTTAAGCTATTTGCATTTCCATCACTGCAGCAATATTCACAAATACCAAGATATGGAAACAAACTAAATGCTCATTAATGGGTGGATGGATAAAGATAATGTCTTTCATCCATAAAAAGGAGGTAATCCTGTCTTCATGTTCTATATTCCTGCTATCTTGCACAGGCAATATTCGAGAAAATAAGAATATAGATACTTTATTGATTGACTATGGTATCCTTGAAAGATTAGGTTCTTTATGGCTTATAAATAATTCCCATCCATTGCCATGGAATCTCCAAAGGTAGGGTAGCTTGTAAAGACTAAATGACCAAAGTTGAAAGAAATCGCCAGATAATTCCTGCTATTGGAGCTTCAGGATTTACTGAAATCTTTCCTTAATCAGATTCTGACCTTATACACTAACACAGACTTGATTCCATTCTTTGGACATGTTTTTAGACTCGATTCTTCTTTTAGATTCTGTTTGTTGTTTGTCCTGTCACTTCAAACTTACAGTGATTTTTTTTTGCTTTCCAGAGACAACCTATTACATAAATTTTGGAGGCATTTGTTCCCATTAACTTCATACTCCTAAACTATGCTTCTTGCTTCAATCTCCACTGATTTGTCTTAAGTTTGCCATCTCTAAAACTGGCAAAGGACAATCAGAAGATTTTTCTCTAAGGGCCATTTATAGAGACAGTGATACTCAATAATCTTGAGTATATATATATATATATATATATAACTATATATAAATATAAATATATAAATATAAATATATATATTTTTTCTAGGGTCTTGAAGAGTAGCAGAAACTCAGTTAATAAGAAACTGGAGAGAAAAGATCAAAATAATAACAAGAACAGAGCTGACAAGTCTAACTTGCTGGGTACTAAAGTAGGAATTCTTCAGACTATAAAGATTAGAAAAAACAGAGGCAAGCTCTTAACAGAGAGTTGAACATAAACATAATATTTTACATAAGTGATTTACATGTCATCCTGCTGGAGACAAAGGTGTGAAGATATCTTTGTGACTGTAAAGAGAACAGACAGAGGCGTGATTATCTCTATTTGACTCATGAGGAGGCAGAGAACAATGTTTTCTGCTTTCAGTCCAGAATGATGTTTTTAAGAACAGCTATTTATATTTCCTCCATCATAGTTGTACATTCAAATGTTTTCATTACAATGCCAGTCACATGAAAAATGAGTTATCTTATAAACTTGCAGACTTTCTAAATATTCATAAAATAAAGTAATTTGTTAGCAATGTTTATTTGAAGTAATCTATAAAGACAATTCTTCCCCCCACCTCCCACATCTAGGATCAATAAATGAGATATAATGTAATGTCTTTGGTGGATGTGACTGATTCATTGATCTTTCAATGTTCTAACATTCCTTTAAACCTATTACATTAACTTTATAAAAATTTTGATTTAAATTTGTTCTATCACATTTTATTGAAGCTACAAAAATTGTTTTTAACTACTGAGTAGCCTCTTTTCCCATAAAGCAGTTAGAAAGAAAAAAATCTGAGTATTTAATGTAAATTGCAGTAATGGCCAACTACATGCCGTCTCTGACCTAAATCATTAGTTAGTGATAATATCTTGAGTCTTGACATATTTCATGTAAGTGAAAAATTAATGCTGACTATTTCAGTTTAATACTAGACTATTTTGAAATGATATTTCAAAGTACATATACTACTAAAAATTTACTGTTATCCTTTAAAAATCTTTATTGCTCTAGTTTATTAGTGTGTACATATATGTTATTGTAAAGTTTATATGAAATGATCTTTCTACATTATAGTCTGTCTTGAGAGTTAAAATTTAAACTTTCATATTTTAATAATAGAATCTTAACTTGGATTTTTATATGTGCCAACAGAATAATTTTTAGTTGTGAGAAAATAATACAATGAAATATTTGGTTGAGCATATTTCTTTTGTGTACTTATGAAATCATTATACACTAAATCATAGAGATAAGCTTACATGTTAGTTCTAATTTTTCATATTGCTATTTAAATAACTCAATAAAAATGTCCAATTGTTGGAATTTGGTCCACTGAAAACATTTAAAACTAATCTAAATTCTGGACTAAAAACAAATATTAGTATACCTGACTTTCTTATACCTTTTATCTTTTTATTTTTCTTAACATACTATTATTTTAAAAGAGGTAAATAGACCTGAAGCACAAATGTTATTTGATTCACTTTATGAATAATGATAAGGACTATGTTTTATTATAACAGGTAAGTACAAATTCATATCTTTCCTCATATTTGAACAGAGTTAATTTATGAAAACATAGCTGTGTCTACAAAATTCAGAGTAGTTAATTTCTGCTTTCAAGGAAACTGCTTCGGTTTGTATTGACTTTCAATGACTTTCTTCAGGCTAATATCTGAGACCCTTACTTGCTGACACCTTATACGAAATACACAAACACTTTAAGATAGCAACACAAGAATACCAAGGAATAGTCAATGTGATGCTCTTGATGGTAAAATAGTCTCCCAGTAAGTTTTAATATAGTCTGAATGTCATACTTAGAATGAGAAAATATTATTAAATGTTAATTCTAGATTACAAAATTCTGGTTAGCAAACATAAAAAGTTTTAAAGACATTCATAATGTTTTAACATAAACATAATAAAAACAGACATTTAATTTATATTGTATTTTATTTATGTATACTCATGTGATTTGCATTTTATATATCTAAAGAAATTTGTTTTATTAAAATTAAAGTACTTGTGGTCAATTGATTATCAAGGTATCAATTCCTAAAACAACCTTTACTAATACTAATGATTTCTTAACATTTTTACTTGGATTCAAAAGTTTGAAACCTATTGCACAAGTTATTCATAGCATGAATAACTTAAACATATACCTAAATATTACTAAGTATATAAAATGAATAGAAAATAACTATACATAAAAGTATATCTTTACCAGCATATTAAAAAATCATAAACTGTGGTCAGTAAAGAGCATAATTCTTAATGCAAAGTTTTATTAGCAAAATGTTTATTTTGTTTACCTTAATTTACTCATTAACTAATACAGTAAATTTAAATCTAAATTATATCTCTTCAACCAATATTTTAAATACATCTACCACTACAGTGGAGTCTGATTTAAAAAATAATAATAATAATCAACTTGATCAACTCAGCAAGTTTTCTAAAGCTTATTATAACTTTCTTTACTTGAAATAAAGTAAACCTGGCATCACATCATAAAATAAAAGCAGACTGGATCTAGACCTTTAATCATCAAGATGCAAAATGATTGATCTGCAGGAAAGGTATGTGATCTGTATGTTTTGACTCAGAAAGCTTTAGAATACTTAGAATTAGATTAAGGGACCCAGCAAAATTATCAGTGTGAATGCTACACTGAGTTATTTTTTTTCCCAGCCAGTACCCGAAGTGTTTTATGGGTACCACAGCAATCAAATCAACCAATAGAAATGTCATTAGTGGCTTTGCACTCATGCCCTACTAATGAAAATTGACAAAAAGACAGATAGTATGCAAAAGGGTCATAAACATTTGAAATCTAAATTGGACAAATTAGCAGAGAAAGTTAATAACCTGGAAACACCAATCGATGGCCAAAAGGAATAAACTGCTGGCATTGACTGAGTCATTACTTGAAACTCAAGGGAATGATACACTCTAAAAATTTTGCAGCAGTGGAAAGAAAAGCAGGTAAACTTTTGTAACTTTAACTAGAAACCAATGAGAACTGTACGTGTTCAATAAACATCAAATTTACCTCAGGGATTTGAGAAACCAGTCAGATAGCCTACTTGAAAAATGATGATTCCAAATTCTAAATTGAATGCAAGAGACAGTTAATTCCTCAAAAAAGTGACTGAGCACCTATACTTGGGATTTTTTGCTTGCTTGCTTGCTTTCCCTGGTTTTCAAGACAAATTTATATGTTTTTAAATTGACATTAGTATAATACAGTGCTGTCCAATTTACTTTTCATAAATATTAGTACAAATAATATCCTCTTCTATGTAATTTTCACACTATAATAAAACTTCAGGAGAATTAATTAATGCAATAACAAATAGACAAATTAAAAATGGATCTGCCCTTGCAAATAGACTCTATTTCTAGAAGTATTATTCATTATCATTTGAATTTATTCTTGATTCTAGACTTTTTAAATGCCCAAAGAATACCCAAATTTTATAGGAATCATGTGCAAATATTCAAATTAATTAAGACTTATTGAAAAATTAGCATTTAAAACTGGACATTATCAAAATTTCTTCTTTTTGGACCATACTTTAAATTCACACACACAAAAATCTATTTATTGTATAGTCCTTCAGAGCATCTCTGCTATACCTAGTTCTTCTCCTATTTGGCAACATTGTTAAATACTTAGAATAGTCTGAAACTCAGAAAAAAATCTATATAATATATGATAAAAAACGAGTTCTTGGAACAGAAAAGACAGCGTTCTGCATGCTAAGATTCACAGTTTAGAACTGTTGATGTAATAAAAACACTGGGGACATATCAGAAGAGACAATCAAAAGCTAGTAAATTATATGCTAGATAAATCTATAATTTTACCTTTGTTCCATATCTAAAACGTCATACTGATGCACTTTTGACAGAAGATCAGCAAGAACAGATGAGAGTAACAACTAGTAAGATCAGAGGTTTTGACTGTCATGTGGCCAGACTAATCATAATTGTTGTGGGTGCCATTAAAATGACAACACAAACAACAAAAATAAGCAAACAACAACTAAATCATAGTACACAAATGAAATTATGAAAATATTTAATAACAAATATTGCAGGTGATTTCCATGCATATTCCTTGATATGCTTGATATGGTAAATCAATGTTTTAGTTTAGAAATGGTTTCTCTAAGTACTTGATACTGCTTATGTCATTACCTCCATATGATGGATTTAGTTTTGTTTGGCAGGTTTGTTTTCTATAATGAAAAACCAAACTATTAGAGGATAGTCAACACATCAATGTTTTATACATAGAAATATATATTGCACAAAAATAAACTGAGAAGAGTAAATATGACTTTATTAGTAAAGATTTATGTTTTATATTTAAAATGAAATAAATACTCATAACACAAAGATATGTAGAGGAAGGTAGAGATAAGAGAAACAAAATTTTTTATATATCTCCAAATCACATACAGTGTCAACAACTTCGTGCATTTCCATATTTCCGTTATTTTGTCAATGTACTGATATATATATTATACATATACATATATTATACATATATACATATTTCTAATTATTATTTTATTATACTTTAGAGATGGTACATCCATTTATTTTCACCTAGATAGTTGTAAAATATATACCAGAAAATGGTTGTTTTATGAAAGAGATAAGATGCATGTGCCTTAAAAATAATGACCTTTAGAGTCTAGTAAAGATGGTGGTGTAGGTAAACACTGTGCTTGCCTCCTCCCATGACCACATTAGAATTACAACTAAATTATAAAATAATCAACCTGGAGAACCATTTGGAGACTAGCAGAACAGAACTCTTATAACTGAGGATATAAAGAAGAGGCCACACTGAGACTGGTATGAGGGACAGAGACACAAAACGGGCTGGCCCTGCTCCCATGTGAGGTGATTGAACATAAGAAGGAAAATCTCAGCTGTGGAGGTCCCCTTGGGGAAGCCAGGGATCTCAGACCCACACTAGGCTCGCAAGCCCAAAGTTCCCATGCCAGGAAGAAGAGTCCCCACAAAATTTGGATATAAAAATCCATGGGGAGTTCAACTGTCCAAATAAAATAGAAGTCTGCTAAAAACCCAGTTGTCTCCTTAAGGGCCCATGCACTGACTCACTCACTCACAAGCAATCACCCTGGTCTCTGGCAGAAAAACAGAAGCTTGGAACGTACCAGAGAAATACAGGCAAAGACAGTTGTTTAACTTCAGGGTGAGGGCTGGAGGGTCAGCCTCCATTATCCCTTATGTTAAGCTCTCTCCACATAGGGCCACATCTAAATTTGCATTGATATGGTAAGATCTGTTCTCTCTACCCTGGCGACTCACTGGGACTTCATCCCACCCAACTCAAGAACTGTCACAGGCGCATTCATGCCTAGGCAATCAGTCCACCCTGCCTTCTGAGCGGGAGGTTCTTTCATTAACAATCAACAGCCATCTGTTGCAGGCAACCAACCCCAGCCCAAGATGCAGTATTTCATAAACTTATCTCTGGGGTCTGCAGGTCTGAAGAAGGTAGCAGCTAACCTTAGTGTGATCTTTTGTGAGTGGCCACAGGCTCAGCACTGGCACAAAATCTGAATATGCACTAACCTGGAGGACATTACTGGCCTGGGACTCCCACCTAACTCAACTTGCATACCATCTGAGGTTCTAATATCTGTTGAGCCAATAGGCAACTAGGAAGCAGTCTCAGGCCTTGATGTGCCATGAGCCTTTAGCTAAGCTGTCCCAGTTCCAGTACTAGTGGCAGCCTGTCTCAGTTCACAGCATGGGTGCTTCCAGGTCCAGCAGAAGCAAAGGCCAACTGCAGATCACTGGCCCCAGGCCCATCGCTGGCAGCTGCTAACCTTAGCTTAGCTGGGAACCCCTCTCAAGGAGCCTCAATACCAACACACCAAAAGTGATGTAAGACCAAATAGCACCACAAGCTGCCCACCCAAAGGGTGGTCTCAACAGGTACATGAGCTCACTGAGGTGAATGTCACTCCATGGAGTCAATCCCATACAGCAGCTCATACTCTGTGGATGTGGCCAAAACTCACTGCCTAACAGTCTGATAATCAATCCCACCCACTGATTGCCAACAGTAAGCAAGATATAACTACACTAGAAGAGCACAAACAATCCATACAAGGGACACTTCTGGAGCAGCCAGTACAGGTGATCAGGGAGATTGGACCATTGGGCCACACAAGGCATCTATTTTATAAGGCCCATACCAAGACACATCATAATTAAAATGAAAAAAGTTTAAAGACAAGAGAGAATCCTAAAAGCAGCAAGAGGAAGTCCACAGAAACAGTTTTCATGACAGCCCATGTTAGGCCACAAAACAAGTCTCAATAAATTTAAGAAAGTTGAAATCATATCATGCGTTTTTGGTAACCATAAGGGTATGAAAATTGAAATCAATTACAAGAAGAAAACTGAAAAATACATAAACACATGAAGGCTACATAACATGCTAATGAGTTAATAATTAGATCAAGGAAGAAATCAAAAGATACCTTGAGACAAATGAAAATGAAAACACAGCTACTCAAAATCTTTAAGATACAGTGAAAGCAGTGCTAAGAAGGAAGTTCATAGCAATACAGGCCTACCTCAAAGAACAACAAGAAGAACAACAACAAAATTATATATGTATCACATAAACAATCTAACCTTACAGTTAAAGGAACTAAATAAAGAACAGAAAATGGGCCCGAATTGAGTAGAAGGAAGGAAATAATAAGGATTGGAGAGGAAATAAACAAAATAGAGTCTAAAAAAATTTAAACGAGTCTATGGCCATGCCACCCTGAACAAGCCTGATCCCGTCTGATCTTGGAAGCTAAGCAAGGTCAGGCCTGGTTAGTACTTGAAGGGAGACCACCTAGGGAGACCAGGTGCTGCAGGCATAAAAAATGGATAAAGCCCTAGAAACAGATTACTACTAACAAGATAGAATCAGTAATCGAAAAACTAACAAACAAAATTCCTGGACCAGGTGGCTTCACAGATGAATTTTACCAGTCAAAGAAAAATTAACACCTATTCTTCTCAAACTATTACAAAAAATTCAAAAGGAGGAAGGCTCCTATGCCCATTTTACAAGGCCACCATTTCCCTGACTCTAAAACCAGACAAAGACATTACAAATAAATAAATAAATAAATAGCTGATATCCCTAATGAAAATACATAAAAATCCTCAAAAAAAAATTAGCAAACTAAATTTAGCAATATGTTGAAAAGGTTATACATCTTTGTCAAGTGGGATTTATTCCTGAGATTCAAGGTTCGATCAATATCCTCATATAAATGTGATATACCACATTTAAAAATTGAAAGATTAAAATTTTTTGATGATATTAATAGATATAGAAAAATGTTTGACAAAATTCAGCATCCATTTATGATAAAAACACTTGGCAATGTTAGAAGAAACAAAACATACATCAACGTAATAAAGGCTATATATGACAAACTCACAGTTAACATACTCAACAGCGAAAAGCTAAAAGCATTTTTCTTAATCGGGAATGAAACAAAGATGTCCACTTTCACCACCATTATTCAACATAGTATTGGAATTCCTAGCCATAGCAATCAGAAAAGAAAAAGAAATAAATAGCATACAAATTGGAAAGGGAGAATTAAAGCTGATATTATTTGCAGAAGACATTATACTGCATATAGAGAATCCTAAAGATTCTAGTAAAATATATTAGAACTGATAAATGAATTCAGTAAGGTAGCAGAATACAAAATTAATATTCAGATATTGGTTTCATTCTTTACTCCCAATAACAAACTATCAGAAAGAGAAATTAAAAAAAATAATCCCATTTACAATTGTATTGGGGAAAAAAAAAAAAAAACTAGAAATAAATTTAACCAAGGAGGTAAAAGACCTGTACTCAGGAAATTATAAGTCAATGAAGAAAAAAATTGAAGATACAAATAAATGGAAGCATATACTGTGTTCATGGAATCATTTTAACGTTATTAAAATGTTCATACTATCCAAAGCAATCTATTGATTCAATGTAATCTCTATCAAAATATCAATGGTAATTGTTTCAGAACCAGAACATATGATCCTAAAATTTACATATAATTATAAAAAATGCTAAGTAACCATGCAGTCTTAAGAAAGAAGAGCAAAATTGGAGATCTGGTTTCAAGCTATACTATAAGGCTATAGTAATCAAAACAGGATGGTACTGGCATAAAAACAGACACATATCAATATAACAGAAAAAAGAACCCAGAAATAAATCCATGCCTAAATGGTCATTTAATCTATGACAAAGGAGGCAAGAATACACAATGGGGAAAAGACAGTCTATTCAGTAAATGGTATTGAGAAAACTGGACAGATACATGTAAAAAAAAAAAAAAAGAAACCGGACCACCATCTTATACCATATATAAGAATAAACTTGAAATGGATTAACAACTTAAATGTAAAACCCAAAACCATAAAACTTTAGAAAAAAAACATAAACAGTAAACTTTGTCACATTGTTCTTAGTAGTAATTTTTTCTGATATACTTTTTGGTCAAGGGAATCAAAAGAAAAATAAACAAATGAGACTACATCGAACTAAAAATTTTTTTGCACAGAAAAGGAAATCATCAGCAAAATGAATACACAACCTTAAATAGGAGAAGATATTTGCCTATTATACATTTAATACGGCATTAATATCCAAAATTTATATAAAACACATATAACACCACCAAAATACAAATCATCCAATTAAAAAATGGGCAGAGGACCTAAAGTAGGCATTTCTCCAAAGAAGTCATATGTATAGCCAGTAGACATGAAAAATGCTCAATGTCACTAATCATCAGAGAATGCAAATTAAAACCACAATGATACTACCTTGCACCCAACAAAATGGCTTCCATCAATAAATCAAAAAGCAAGTGTTGTCAAGAATGTGGAGTAAAGGGAACCCTTGTGCACTGTTGGTGGAATTGAAAATTGGTATGGCACTATGGAAAATAGTTTGGAGCTTTCTTAAAAAATTAAAATTAGAACTACCCTGTGACCTGCCAATTGCACATCTTGGTATTTACCCAGAGAAAACCAAATCACTAATTCAAAAAGATATATGCACCCTTCTGTTCACTGCAGTGGTATTTACAATAACCGAGATATGGAAGCAACCTAAGTGCTTATTAGATGATTGGCTAAAGAAGATTTGGTACATATATACAATTAAAATATTACTCAGCTGTAGAAAAATTAAGCCTTGTCATTTGTAACAACATAGATGGACCTTGAGAGTATTATCCTATGTGAAATGTCAGAGAAAAACAAATATCGTATTATTTCACCTATATATAAACCTAAGGAACGAAAACAAATTAAATGAAAACAGTCTCATCGATATAGAGAATATGCTTGTGATTACCAGATGAGAAGGGAGTTGTAGGGCTGAGTGAAAAAGGTGAAGGAATGAAGAACAAAGTGGTAGTTACAAAGTGGTCATGGAGACGTGAAGTACAACCTAGGAAATATGGTCAACGATATTGTAATAACTATGTGCAGTGCCAGATGGGTACTGGACTAATTAAGGTAATTGCTTTATAAATTATTTAATGACTATGCTGTGTACCTGAAACTAAAATAAAATAATAATGTGTCAACTCTAATTAAAAAATAAAAATAAATAAATAAAAAAGAATCACCTTTCTGTAAGCACAGGAAACACAACCTCCCTGGGGATGTAGACTCAGGCAAGGAAAAGCTTGGTTTAACCTGCTAGTGATTTCTTCATAGATAAAACTAATAAATGTTCATATTAAATGTGTAAACATGATCAGGGGTGGGGGAGGTAGGAAAAGCATTGAATGGAAACCACAACCAAAATGTGTCATAAATCTCTTTAGAAACATGTTTATATACTAGGAAGTAGTGATTAGAGAGATTATAGTGTTTAATTAAAATTTCTACTTAGCAATACTTCATTAATTTTGTATTTTTATGATATGTTCTTGAAAGTAAAGATACATCTATTCTTCTATCAACAATTTATCTTATGATTCTACCACTATTCCATTAATATTACTTCTTTTAGCTGATTCTGGAAGCAAAACAACACTTGAAAGTGCGTTCATGGCCTAAAACAGAAAATGCAAACACATTGCAACATTCACTAGTGGTGGAAATGTAAACTTTTACAGCACTATGCAAAACAGTATAAAGGTTCCACAAAAACCTAAGAATTACCATATGACCCAGGTCTGTACCCCAAAGACTTGAAAACATATATTTGAATAGATATTTGCACATCTATGTTCACAGCAGCATTATTCACAGTGGCCAGGACATGAAAGCAACTGAACTGTTCTTTGATAGGTGATTGAATAAAGAAGATGTGGCACACATGTATGATGGACTATTAGCCATAGTGATGAAATATTACCATAGGCAAGAACATGAATAGATCTCGAGATAATCATACTGAGCAAAATAAGTCAGACAGAAAAAGTTGAAAACCACATGATTTCATTCATATGTGGGATATAAAATTGAAAGCAACAAACAAAAACTCAGACACAGACAACAGTTTAATGGTTACCAAAAGGAAAAGGGGGAGAGGGAGAGGTAGACAAGGGTAAAGAGGATCAAATATATGGTGACAGGAGATTTGACCTGGGGTTGTGATCACGCAATGCAATACACAGATGATTTATTATTGAATTGTACACTTAAAATCTATATAATTTTTAAATGAATGTCACCTCATATAATGTAATAAAAAATTAAATTGGAAAAAGAAGTGTGAATACACTCAACTACTATTATGCTTCATCTTCTGCATGAAAAGAAAAGGATTTTTTTTTCTTAAAAATAGAAAAGCAAGGATTGACAAATAATTTAAACCTGAGATTGGTAAGATAACACATATGAGAGCAACTAGATCTCCAGCCCTCAAACCACAACTACTTTTAATATAAGATGCAAAGTAAACTTTTAGATGACATGGCTGAACTACCTTGAGAATGTTTTAAAATATTGTATGTTAAATGAATCTACATAATCATCATGCTACTAACTTTACCAAAGCTGCTTTTGAAGGCTATATTTTAATTAATTGTAAATGGTTATTCTGTTCTTATTAACAAAAAAAAATAATAATATACTTTTCAGGTTTGAAAAAAAAAAGATGTAATTGACAAAATCACAAAGTTTTCCTAACCTTTCTACAACTTTCAATAGCACAGTATTGCCATGAATCAGAATGTATAGGAATCTATAGTATAGGAAGGATATCCATTTATTCCATATTTAGTTGATCATGGCATTGCAAATTGGCTTGTCTTTTAAAGAAAATAAGTTTTACTTAGCATGTTTTAGACTTTTAAAATACTCAGAGTAATTTCAACAATTGATAAAATTATATCCGCAGGACACTTTCATGAAACACTTAAAAACAAAGAATGCAAAACTACATTAACATTGTCTCTTCTTTTTCATCTGTAGCCACTTTGATTTTTGTAAAAGTTATGTATGCATATTAACAAAGGAAAATCCCTCAAAGGAAAAATAATTGATATTCTATTTTTTAATGAATGATATATGAGAAAACATTTTATGCCTTGTTGATGGCACCTAAGTTAGAATGCTTCAAATTCTTTAGGAAGAAAACAATTTTCTATAACAAATGTATGTAACACTACTTGTTTAGTTTATTAAATAAATTGAAGAATTCTAATCTTTGAGAGTGTATAATTTAGTAACCAGTTGACATAACTAAACATAAACATTTTATATTTTTGTCCTCCTCAGTATTTTTAAATAAACATGTTGAGAAATAAATGTAAAACAACTTTTTTTCTTTTTTTTACTATACTGCTAGCATTATTGTAAAATTTTATTTTTTAATAAAGAAAAAAATGCTTTTCATGGATCTATCCTGTGTATGTATATACATATAAATAAAAATTCTTTGTGAAAATAAAGACAAACAATTTATAATCTTGCTTTTTAAATTGCCTGATATTCTAAATTATTTATCTGGGAAATAGAAAATCATTAAAAATTAGGTTCACTAATCATTTAAATCTTATTATTAACACTTGGACAGGGGCAATAGTGTTTCTGTCCTTCATAATTAATATAATAAGTGTGAATTTTGGTTTAATACCTAAACTAAATTGTGTGTGTGACATTTATTATCAATAAAACAAACATTTATAAAATTATCTCCAGCTAATATGTGGTTCTCCCTAATTATTTAAAAGTAGAGACCTCATCTTAGAGACAAAATCCAAGTATTAAGTGTCATGCCAATCTGGGAAGATATAATTAAAGTTTGCAATATAAATAGATAGGATCAATATGTAAAATTTAAGGTTAATAATTTTTAGGTCGAATCTCTGTTTTGAGGTATAAACCTGAAGAAGCGCTTGGGTATGTGTGAGACTAGATTGCAGAACTATTAATTAAGATTTAGAGTACAAGATGATTATGTATATAAACTTAATACTTTGGAATAAAAGTTGAGAAATGAAAGCAGCTTATTATATAACACTAATGTGCATATTTCAAAACAGTTCATCATCATCAACAACTCAACACTTTGAGTAAACTACTGGGGTGAGACAGTGAACATATTTCCCAAAACATAATAGGATCAGTTGCAATTTTTTTAAGAGAAAAACTTTTCATTAAATTATTCTAGAAAAAACGATTGCAAGAAAGGCAAAACTATAAAATTTAGCTTTTCATTTCTTACCCAGAGCAATACCAATAACCACTTATTATTTATTTTCTCGAGGAAGTAAAATAAAATAAAAAGTATACATATCGATTTTTAAATATCGTATTTGATAGAACCTTTATAGAATAATTTGAGATTACAGAAAAATTGAGAAGATATAAAGAGTTTGGAATACCCTAGTACTTGGCTTTTATCCACATGAATTATATGAAATTTTTCAGTATGTAATTTCTTTTGTCCTCATTATTGATTTATTCAAACATTTATTTATAACAATGGACTCATGGATATTTATTTTGTACTTCAAGTTATAATTCAATACTACTTCATTTTATTGCTGAATTTGTTTCAGTTTTATTCCTTGAGAATTTTTCAGGTGGCTTCTCCATCCCTTAGACTTACATCCTGATACACACACACACACACACACACACACACACACACACACACACATTTTATCACTTCCTTATGTTGCACAGGATGCTCCAGATTCATCTTATATTTACAATTTGAGTCCTAGAATTAGGTATCCAAGGTTTCTTTCACTGGAGGATGGTATTAGAAAACCAAGCTTTGGAATGCTAAGTTTGCTCATTACTACAAGGTATTCTTTTAGACCCTCTCACCTGACAGAGCAAATAAATATAGATGACACTAACCCATGTATTTAAACATATCTATAATTATTTTGTATATAACCATCTGTAACTCTATTAAGCTAGACACTTTTTTTTTATTAGTGTCTCCAATTTAATCCATTACCACACAGATAATTCTAGCCTACTCCCCTTGCTTATCTGTGAATTCCTACTTCAACAACGTGACACTGGACTCCTACCATCTACCGTCAATTTATTTAATTTTTTAATTCTTGTATTATGTATATGAATATCAAAATTGTTAACCCATATCCACATGGGAATCAAATTTATCACCTAAAATATAGTGCTTACACATACTTCCTGGAACTTTTAGTCTAATATCTTCCAGCCATTTCTAAAATTACTTAGATCAGGACCTTTTTTACCTACTCCTTTAGTAAGATTGTTTCATACATCTGTAATACAGGAAGATTCTCTTGTTTTTCTTCTTAGTATCTTTAGAATTTTTAATTTTTTAAAAATTTACACGTACTATAATTTGCTCTTTGTGTACTTAAATTATACAGGTTTTGATAAGTGCATAATGGTATGTATCCACCATTATAGTATCACACAGAATAGTTACACCGCCCCCCAAAATTTTTGTTACTTGTTGGTATTTCAATGTCTCCATAGTTTTACCTTTTCCAGAATGTCAAATTAGAATCATATGGTATATAGCAAATTCAAACTGGCTTCTTTTTCTTAACAATCAATATGTATTTAAATTTCCTACACATCTACTTTTGGTTTGATAATGCACTTATTTTTATTATTGAATAATATTCCATTTAATGGATATGTTACAGTTTTACTCTTTCATCTATTGAAGAACATCTTGATCATTGAGTCAAATGAACAATCCAACTATAAACATTAACACCCAGATTTTTATGTAGCTATAGGTTTTCAGATCAAATAGATAAAAACCTAGGAGTATGGATGCTAGATAGTCTAGTAATACTACGTCTAGACTTGTAAGAAAATACCAAATTTTCCTCAAGTGTCTGTAACATCCAGCATTTGCGCCAGCAATGAAAGAACATCCTTGCTATTGTGAATCCTCTCCAGCATTTGGTATTGCGTTTTATTTTATTTTCTTCTAATTTCAAGTTGTGAAGCTTTTGTTGATTGATCTTTAATCTCACTAATTCTTTCCTCAACAGTGTCCAGTATGTCGATGAATCTATTGAAGAAGACACTTTATTTCTGTTAGTGTTTATTTTCAACATTCTCCTTCGATTTGTAGATTTTCCGCATCTCTGCCTGCACTACCAATCTATTCTTGTATGTTCTCTATTTTTTTCCATTAGAGCAATTAGCAAATCAATCATTGTTATTTAAATTCTCTGTTTGATAATTTAAAAATCTGTGTCATAGTGTGTTTCTGATGCTGGCTTTTTCCCTTAAGTACTTTTTCTTGCCTGTTAGCATGCCTTGTAATTTTTGTTGAAAGCTACACATGATATATCAGGTAATTAGAATTGAGGTAAAAAGGCATTTAGTGTAAAGTTTTATATTAATTAGTCTGGAAGTTGCGTTCTAAAGCAGGTGCCACTGGTCTCAAATCTCTAATGTCCTTGTTTTTATCTTTCCTATTGTCTTTAGACTTTCCTAAGAACTCTCTCAAATATAATCTGATCTGTACAGCTTTCTCAGCTGTAGTCCTCCATTATTTTACAAAGCCCTGTTGATGTGGAGGTAAAGATAATAAGATGCAAGGGTGGGAAAGTATTACATCTCAGATTCTTAGTGGCACTGTGTCCTTAGACTATGACTTTAACAGGTGTTTCTTATTTTTCTCCTCCTCCTGAACCTGAGACAAGAGTGCTAGAGTTTGATAATTTATCTTTCCCTAAATCTGAGAGTATCTCAGTCTGAGATGAATACATTCTCTGCCTTCATCAATTTGTTAAAGGTACCGTTTATAGCTCCAGAGACTCTTGTTCCAGGTAAGCTGATTTTGGCAATGATTCTCTGTGTTTACCTGACTCTTCAGATTAACCTATGGTTGTTTGCCCTATATGATAGTTAATTTTATGTTAACTTGACTAGGTCATGGAATGCCTAGATAGCTGGTTAAATGTTGTTTCTGGGTGTGTCTGTGAAGATGTTTCTGAAAGAAGTTAGCATTTGAACTCATGGACTGAGTAAAGCAGATGGTCCTCATTAAAATGAATGGGCATCCTCCAATTTGATGAAAGCTGGGATAGAACAAAAAGAGGAAGGTTGAGTGCTCTTTCTGCTTGACTGCTTGAGCTAATATGTCTTTTTTTCCTGCTGCTGGTTCTGTCTGTCCCATTGGTTCACTGGCCCTCAGGCCTTTAAACTACACCACCAGCTTTTCCGGATCTCTAGCTTACAGATTCTGTAAGTAGATCATGGAACTTAACCTCCATCATTGTGTAATACCATATATGTATACACACATATCTCCTATTGGTTCTGTTCATTTTTCTGAAAAATCCTGGCTAATATAACTTATAACCTCATTCCACAAACTGTACTACCTTTAGAACAGATTTCCAAGGATTTTTAAATACAGAAATGTTTGTAATAACAGCAGAAACAGCATATATGTGCAACAATAAAAAATGATTAAATTAATTACAACTAAATTATTCAATGGAAAATATTAACAGTGAAAATAAATGAGGTAGTCATGTGTGCACTGATATTAAAAGAACATAAACATGTTGCTATATGACAAGTAAAATATGCACACACATATAGTAGAAATGCATAAAAATAAACTTTATATGTATCATATATGTTTGTATGCACCTCTTATATTCTTAGTTGTTACAGGTTTGATAATGTGAATTATGAAAATTTACCAGTGGTCACACACAAAGGACACATGTTCCTTTAATGTAGGAAGCAGATATGAATTTGCTACTACTAATGTGGCCATGGAAATCAGGACTCAGTGGCACTTCCTGTCTGTGGTCAACTTTCTAAGGCTTCAAGGATTGCGACATCCAGTTACTGACTGTATGCCTTTTTGGATTTAGGATTTTACCAGGTGTAGGTAGCTCACCTTTTCCATTTTCTTAGACTGTTACAATCTTATGGATCCTCCTAAACAGTCCCACCAGCTTAGAAAATTCCTAATTATTAAGTTTAAGATGAAGTGAATCAACGTTCAACATTCTAGTTGAAACGTCCACCTTTAGGTCATGATTTAGGCTCTCTGATATCTATTTCTTAGTATTTAAATAATATATGTAGTGATGTCGATCTCTCATTATAAATCAGAATCATCTGGAGCTCCATGCTGAATCATATAAATAAGAATCTATTGCAGATTAGCTTAGCCATGGATATCTTTAAAAGCACTTGCGATGTTTCCAGTGGGAGCTAAGCCTATACATGAATTTCTAGTTAATCAAGACAAATTTAGTACACATTCTTAATACTATTTCTTTCTGAAACACCAATAAACATCACAAAGTCAAAGAGAAAAGAAAAGAAAATGGCAGTAAAAATCATTGGAAGCTCTAAAGAAGATAAATAGTAACTTAGTTAGCAAGCCAGAAGAAATTGAAATATAAGGCAGCAATAGGGAGATGCAGGAGGCAAAGCTTTGCTTGAATCTTAGAAGACCTAGAAATGATGACTCTTGCTAACTTGATGACTCTTGCTAGTGTTTTGAATAGAGCTGATGATATAAGGATTGATGGAAAGTCTATTGGAACATGGGCTTCAATTTTTCATGAAAACCTTTTCTATTTAAAAATATTAAAACCTAAACATACTTAAATTTTATAGGAATTCATAGTTATAGAAAGTTGTAAAAACTTACAAAATCATTTACTTTAGGGCAAAGCACAGTTAACAATTGTAAAATATAAACATGACTTTCTACTTTTACATTTCTACCATATTGGATTTTATTTAAGGGAACATACATTACTTGTGTAATTAATTTAACATTTTAAAGAGATTAAACTTTGTCAGTATACATTATTTTCAAAGTTAGCTTCTATTTTCACTACAGAAATTTCAGGAATTGAACTTTTAAAGCTTCTATTTCTTCTATCAGATTATAAGATATGTATTATTATTTATGTGTAACACAACTGGAACACAACCTCCCTAACCTTTGAAAAGGTGAAGTATACAGTTCACGTGTATAAGAAACTTTTGCTAGTGACTTGTTTTCTCTCTATTTATATTATGTTTGTCATAATATATCATTAATCACAAGGTAATATTTTATGGATTATCAGAACACAATCTAAAAAATAATCTTATCATTAAATTATTTGTGTCTCTCAAAGTAAATAAAAAATTTAGAGTAATAATAGTTTGGTCATACTCTTTATGTCCTAGGTCTTAGCAAAATATAAACTAATCAGCAATGAGTCTTGACTGAGATGAAGTAGAAATATACACTATAAAATTTAAGATTCCTGCATATAGATTAAGGAAGATGCCGATAATATAATAACTCCTAATCTCATCTGGCTTTTCAAAAGCCGGGAGAGAGGGAACCTGGGAAGTTCAAAAAATATTCCAGAAAGTTTACATTACATACTCAAAATTACATCAAACTTTAAAAGTTTTTTTTTTTTTTGTAATGGAACAAGAAGTAAGTTATGAATGCTATACAATTGGTGCCATTTAAACTTTACTTATATGTTCACACACTCAGTAAATGAATGTTTATTGTTTTTAAGTCCCAATGTTAAAATGTTCTTAACACAATTATTCTTTACAGGTGACTAAGAGGGCCTTAATAGTCCCAAACATAAGACTAAATTTTAGAAATGCTATTTCCTGACTCTAGACCAATGACCTCCCTTTTCTTAGAACATTTATTTTAGAAAATGTATAATCATACCTTTTCTCTCTAACCCCTTTTGAAAGCTCTGTTACTTTTACAAACCTAGAAATGTGTTTCCCAACAACCTTAGATCCATCTCTTTAACTATAACCATCAGAGAAAACAGGACCCCTATCTTTCAGTCTCTGTGAGTAGATAGGAGACCAAACCAATGGACACCAATTAGAAAACACAGTTAATCTAATTCCAGAGAAAAGCATTTCTAAGCCTGAGGAATGTTCTCAAAATATCCCATTAACTAACCTCAGAAGCAGAAGTAGGCAAGGATAGCTTTCAGGCCAGAAGGCTAGTCTGACACCTGTGAAAGACGAAAAAAAAAAAAAAAAAAAAAAAAAAGAGAAAGAAAAAGAAAAGAAAAAACACACAGAATAATTGTATAGAGAGAATATCAAAATTTTGCTCTGTTTTGAGAAAATCTTAGAAGGCTGATAGGTAGTCCTCAAACCAAAGTTACCTAGAAGAATCCCTACTATACTTAAACATTGCTAAAAAGAGCCCAAGGAAAATCTTGGGTCATTTATGTGGGTAACCAAAAATTGTAGGAATGCACTTTCAAATGTTGATTTCTAGATACTTTGAGAATCTAGAATTGATTGTCAGATCATATTTTCTAGTGGCTTATTGTTGAAGGAAGCAAACTCTATAGCTTTTGAAAGTTGACCTTCTCTTTACCAAACTTGTTGAATTCTAATATTAGTCATAGTGATCTGTTGACCTATTAGATTTCCATGTAGATGATCATGTTACTGGTACATAATTATAGACTTTATGACACTCACTACCTCCTTCAAATCTCCGTAAAGCTTCTTTTTAAAGACTTGATCTTCTAGGACTATTTTGAAGAAATGTGTGTTTTATGCTACTGTGGTGATAAGGAAAACAATAACCCATTATAAGAAATAAATTATAAGAGCATCAATAAAAAATTGATAACAATAAAAAGAGATAAGAGAATCAATAAAAACTTTTTACCAAAGGTCCTCCCTTGACTTTTCCTTAGTCCTTTGATCCATACACTTCTCCATCAGTTATGCTATATTTCCAGAGTTAGGTAGGCAAAAATGTCAACAATATATAAAAATTTACCATTTGGCCCCCTATTAAAACCTACTATAAAATCATTGCATTAAAAATAATGTACGAAAAACATGTTTTCGGCTCTCACCTGTAAGTTGTCATTTCTATCCTTATAATAAGAAAAAGATGGGCAAACTGAACACCAACTTTCTTATACCAATCAGAGAAGTAACTTCAGGGAAAACCATCACCACAAAATCTAGAGAAAGAGTTACATTAAGAGAGATATAGCAACCAAGTCTGATAACCTGGAGCAAAAGCCAGAGGAGTCATAAACTAGTAGGAACATTTAAACAGCAACTTTTATGAATTGCTGGAGCCTGAATGTGGAATAGCATAAGTGCAAGAAACCCCAGCTGGCCTCCATCTTGGAAGAATCCTTACCCTTTCACAGAGTTTCCTCCAGGAATTCCACACGCGGCTCTCACTATGAAAATTGGATAAAGATCCTTCCAAGGCTCCTGCAAAGGGAGAAAAAAAAAAAAAGTAACCACTCTGAAATATGCATAATGCCTTTCCCATTAAAAAATAAAAACTAAATTCTAGGGCAAAGGTCTTTGCCTGAATAAAATTCTAAAATCTTATGCAAGCAAGTTGTAGGAAAGTAAGTCCTCCCCATTCCAGGCCCCTCCAGGCTTCTTATAACATCTAAGTCAGGATGAAGGGGTAGTTAACATTCAAGGAAATAGATTTTAATGCTGAATCCAAGAAGGAGATATGAAACAAGGGGAAAAATAATAATAATAAAAAAAGATATGTTCCTTATGACTGGATTTCACAACATTTGTGAAAGTCAAGCCCTGAAATACAAGTCTACTGACAGAGAGAAAGTTAATGTGATTGTAGAACACACTCTTCCCATGCATTACTATTGCACCAACAGAATATTTAAGTTATTATAATAGGGGTATTACAACAGCAAATTTCAGCTAAAAGGATTTCAATAATCAAATTTTCTGAGAAGAAGCACATATTGGTGTCAAGGACATTATGGCAACAATTGAAATTTGACAGCACCCTAAAGATTGCATGATGGTTATGGCTTTGATAATTGTGTTGTGGATATTTAGGAGAATATACTTATTTGCAAGAAATTCATATTATAGTGTTCATGGGAGATGAGACATTATATAAGAAATTGGTTCAAATATCTCAAGAAAAAAAGGTGCTATTTTTACAGCGTTAGTATGTTTAAACTTATTTCAAAGTGTAAAAAATGACTGTTGAGTTTTAGTAGAAAATCATCAGGAATCAATAAATTGCTGTATATGTTATGTTTCAAATGCTAATGATAGAGTTAATATTTTTTCAAGATTCCGACAGTTCAGAAGAACAGTAGGACTAGGTTAGCAAACATTCACTGAGCACTTAGGATATGAATTTTCTCAGGAAGTTCAGGATGCTGCTTCCACATTGCCCACTCTCACTTCAGATACTCTGCATTCTCACCAGGTTGGGTCACCAGCAAGTCTCCACCGGTCAGTTACCATCTTGTACCTTCACCCTGACATTTCGGGTTTTCAAGGTAAAAACCACCGGCTCTTGTAACAGAAGCCTCGTTTTCAGAATGCACTGTTATCCAAAGCCTGCTGATTCAGAAGAGAACAGCTGCCTTTTACCTGCTTGTTTGCCCCACTTGTTAATAAGAAAATCAGAAACAAATGGAGACCAGCCTTAAAAAGTCCCTGAGTAGAAAAAACTGGTTTAGTCATACAAAGAAAGCTTGATTTAGGTTATTTTGCAAGACTAACCTGACCTGTGCCATTTCTTGCTTATCCCTCTGGAAATCATGAGCAAAACTTGAACTGTTTCCCAAGGTCTGATACTAATTCTCTACCATTTAAGAAAATTCTAATATTATAAATAATCACTATGAAGAAAAAACAATCACCATCTCCTCACAATATAAGTTGTCTTTTAATAACATGCACCTGAGATTCCTTTCATGTTTTGGTTCAAGTGTTCCTGGTTCACACAACCTGTCTTTTTGTGTGTTCACAGTAAACTTTTATTAATTACTGCTTTGCTGATTTATTGGTTTTACTTAGGCTATTTCTGAACTTTTGACATAAGGAACAAATACTAGCCCAATGTACCCATCTCATCTGGGCAGAGGCTTTACTCCATAGATTGTAAAACCCCCAAAACGGATCTTGCTCACTATGCTCAGCAGAGGGAACATGGGAGCCATTTGCACTGAAGGTGGCTCACAAGGCTGAGAAAACTAACATACTCTCTGTGGTTTTTTCGTTTGCTTGCTTCGCTTTTTAAACAACTCTTGTGCCTCTGCCCTCATTCTTCACCTTTATCATGAGAACTTTATTCTAGATGCAGAGAATTGAGGAAAAGCCCCTGCTAGTGGTCTATGTTGATAGTCATGTACCCTTACTCACTCTTTGTGCATCCCCATCACCAAGGCTGAGACCAGAATAGAAGCAAGAAGTGGTGCCTCCTCTGTTCTGTGGAGCTGGCTTAGGGATTGCAGCTCTCTTCCAAGCAGCAAAACATATTCCAACAAAAACCTTCACGTTGGCAGCAAAGTAGACAAGACCTGTCTTCTTGGCCTTCATTAGAGGATTTCAGTTGGGCCCAAGTGTCTTGCCCGGTCCAAGCCTGCCTATGTTAGACACCCTAGGCTTCTGGAGAAACATGTGTTTTTCTTTGATGGAAAGATAACAAGCAATTCAAAGACAGAGATTTATTATTATTGTTTAGGATTTGTTAGTAATCTCTACGGATTTGCAATTTTCTTTAAATGATCAATTCTTTGAAGACATCTCTGAATGTATGTATGTACTGAGCAGGTTCATACATTTATGTTGGGGCCTAAATAATTGTCAACCTACAGAAAGAAGTTTCATCCCATCTTGATTTTTATTACCTGAGAATCAGCCTGGAGTTTATTACCTGGAATTCATAAGAGAGTGGTTTTTAGGCACCAACATCTACTTTGTTTTTTGACAAGGAGAGATAGTTTGTAATTTCATTTAAATTATCTTCAATAGCTGGAAAAATCACACTGTCCAAAACAATGAATATGTATTTTTATAGCTGGTATTCATTGATACCCTGATGGCTCTTAATCACTTTAGAAAGCTTTGGAAATTTTTGTTTTCATAAGTAACTTATGGATTAAAATGTGATCAAAGGCTTTATTAAATTTGAACATTTTATTTTAAATATAATTGACATAACATTATTTCCAGGTATACAACAAAATTATTCAGTATTTATTACGTGATTGTAAAATGATCTAGTTAACAACTATATTTTAAATATAGTTGACATAACATTATTTCCAGGTATACAACAAAATTATTCAGTAGTTATTATGTGATTGTAAAATGATCTAGTTAACATCCATCATAACACAGTTATAATTTTTTTTTACCATTGTGACAAAATTTTTAAAATATACTTGCTTAGAAATTTTCATATAAACAACTCAGTATTAATTATAGTTCCCACATTGTACATCCCCATGACTTCTTTATTTTATAGCTTGGACATTGTACTTTTTATCCCTCTTCTTTCATTCCTCCATACCACAAATCTGTTGTCTGCATCAATGAACTCAGATTATTTTTTTATTCTACATATAATTGAAATAATTTGTCTTTGTTTGTGTTATTTCACTTAGCGTAATGCCCTAAAGATCAATCTGTGTTCTCTCAAATGGCAAGATTTCCTTCTTTTTATGGTTGATTAATATTTTATTGGGTATATACCATATTTTCTTTATCCATTCACCCATCAGTGAACATTGTTTGTTCCCAGTTCTTGGTAATTATAAATAATGCCTCAATGAATATGGGGATGCAGATATTTTTTTCCAGTTAGCATTTTGTTTCCTTCAATTAAATACCCAAAAGTGGAATTGAAGGGCCATACCGTGATTCCATTATTATTTTTTTGAAGACGTTCCATACTGTTTCCCACAGTGACTGCACCAATTTATATTCCCACCAACAGTGCAGAAGAGTTTCCTTTTCTACATCCTAGCCAACACTTAATTCTTGTCCACTAAATAATAGCTATTCTAATAGGTAATTGGTGATATCACATTTTGGTTTGATTTGCATTTCCCTGATATTTAATGATGTTGAACATCTTTTCATGTGCCTGTCAGATGTTTGTAAATCTTTCTTGGAAAAAGTGTCTATCCGGATCCTCTGCACATTTTTCTTTTTTAATTGTGTTGTTTGCTTTTTTGTGTTTGAGTTGTATCAGTTCTTTAAATATTTTGGATATTAACTCCTTATCATAAATATAATTTGAAAATATTTGCTTTCATGTGTTAGCTTGCCTTTTCATTTTGTCGATGGTTTCTTTTGCTGTGCAGAAACTTTTTAGTTAGATGTAGCCCACTTGTTTATTTTTGGGTTTTTTAATTTTGGCTTTGTTTTTGGTGTCAAATCTAGAAAATCATTGGCAAGACCAATAACAAGGAGCTTGCCACCTATGTTTTCCTCTAGCAATTTTATTGTTTCAGGTCTTACGTCAAATCTTTTGATGAATTTTGAGTTGGTTTTTGAGTATTGCTTAAGATAGGGGTCCAGTTTCATTTTTTGCATGTGGCTGTCCAGTTTTTAACACCATCTATTGAAGAAATTATCCTTTTCTTATTGTATATTCTTAGCTCCTTTATTATAAATTAATTAACCTTGTATGTGTGGGTTTCTTCCTGGGCTCTATTCTTTCAATTGATCTAAGTGTTTTTATGCTAATATGATACCATTTTGATTATTGCAGCTTTGTAATACAATTTGATATTAAGGAGCCTAATACCTCCGGCTGTGTTCTTTCTCAAGGTTGCTTTGGTATTTGAGGTCTCTTATGGTTCTATACAAATTTTAGGATTGTTTGTTTTGTTTCTATATAATATTCCATTAGAATTTTGATAGGGATTGCATTGAATCTATAGTTTATTTTTTGTAGAATGAACATTTTAACAATATTAATTCTTCTAATTCATGAGTACAGAATATCTTTCTATTCATTTGTATTTCTTCCAATTTCTTTCATCAAATTTCTTATAGTTTTCAGTGTATATCTTTCATGTCCTTGGTTAAAAATATACCTAGTATTTTAGTCTTTTTGATGCTATCGTAAATGGAATTATTTTCTTAATATTTCTTTCTGCTACTTTATTATTAGTGTAGAAACTGAAGAATTTTTTGGAAATTAATTGTTGTATCATGAAGCTTTACTGAATTCATTTATGCGTTTTAAATGTTTTTTGTGTGAGCTAGAGTCTTTAGGGTTTTCTATGTATATTATTATGTCATCTGCAAATAGTGACTATTTTACCTTTTTTCTAATTTGGATGATTTTTATTTCTTTTTCTTACCTAATTTTTCTCATTAGAACTTTGAATACTGTGTTGAACAAAAGTGGCAAGAGTGAGTATGTTGTCTTATTCCTAACACCACACATTGAGTATGATGTTAGACATGGGTTTATCCTATATAACATTTAGTTAACGTTCTCTAGCTTTTCATTATTTATGATATGCACAAGATATTTAATTGTCAAATCTAACACTACTGCATGTAGTCACTGACAAGTTTTTGTTTATCTAAATTTTATTTTTTCTTTTTTATTTTGATGTTCCATAAGCAATTAATTTGTTCAAATCTCCTCAGATAGTCACTTTGACTGAAAAACATTAATTTTAGATTTAAAAATATTTCTTTTTAAAAGACAATTTACATATAATTAATCAATTACTTGTAAAGCATGTTGCTATACAAAGAGATAACTCAAAATATATTCATTAACTCGTGTATATAATTCTTAATCTTATATTCAATATGTAATTATGAAAATACCTTTCAAAAGTGATGATTTGTTATCAGAAATGTTTTATTGAAATTTTTAGCATTCACATCAATATAAGTAATATTTTGATGTCGAACTACAGAATAGAAAATTGTTTTGTAAATCACCTCAGACAAATTTAGAAATAATAGTGAAATCCAGAAAGTACACTGTGGCATGACTCAAGTAGCACAGAACATAGACTCAGAAAAGATGGATTTAATTCCAATACTATTGTGGATGTGACCTTAGGCAAGTTATGCCACCTCATTTGATTGTAGTTACCACATCCCTCATGTAAGAGTTTTAATGTGACATCTAAAATCCCTTCTAGTTGTAATAATTTCATACATATACTCTATGTAATCATTTATAAACTTAGATTTCCATATTAATTATACCTCATTTCAAATACAACACTCTTTTGGTATTTATTAGTTTTACAATGCTTAAAATTTATTTAAAAACCCATCACAGTAGTACCTCTATTGTGATGTATAATTATAACATGCCATCAAGGTATCATCAAGAGAATTATGACCAAATATTATAGGTCATCATACAGGAACACTGATGGTTAAAGATGCCCTAAGGTGATTCCTTCAAATCACAGTGTCAGTTATTTTTATACAGTGCAGCTTTTCTTTAGTATATAGAGCAAATTACTATCTGAACATAGAGGTTCTCTGAAGGTTGAACTAACATTTTATGTATGAAATAATGATAATTTAATCCAGACACAGCTCATCTGTTTTATCTATAGGAAAGATTTCTGTTAACTGCTCATTTCTACAGACTAGATACTGTGCTCGAGATGAGGATGGGGTCATTTAATGTTCCAATAATGGAAACATTGTGTAGATATGGTTGATGTGTAATGTACCTTGAAATGTGCCCTGAACTAGATTTCTATTAGTAGAGCTAAGGACTTGAAAGAAAATATATCTTAGTGTTAAGTAAATTAGAAATCCCATACCACTTCTATTTATTAGCGCAAAAAAAAAAAAAAAAGAAAGAAATATGTTGACTTTTAAGATGAAAAATACATAGATTTACAATGTGAAGCAAAATATATCTTGATTACCTTAGGCTGGTGGTAGTTCAGTTAATTATGGTGCTGGTGGCACTCTTGAACAAAACCATCTCACGGTAGGTGATAAGAGAAACATATTAAACTTTAAATTAGATAAACATCAAACTGATATTGTTAACTCTTCGAAAATATTGAAAAGAGAGTTAATTTAAAGATTGTAAAATTTCAAAATTAAACTTGTGCCCAAAATGATATGCCTAGCTCATAAGGATAATTATAAGCTATACATTTTAATTTGGGGCACAAAAGGCAATTAAGTAGTCATGTTGAAATTTTCGCTTTTCAAAATACCCACCTTTAAGTGATTAGGTAATAGTGATGAAGGCCTGTGCAATTGCCACCACTCAATGCTTTTTGGCTCTAGTTCTAAGATATATCTAAAATCCAAGTACATCTCATCATGTGCATTCACTCCTACCCTGCTGTCAGCTGCTAACCTTTCTCGTGTGGATCAATGTGATACATCCTATCTAACAGTCTTCTCTTCTAGTTTTGTCTACATACCTCCCACATGCTGAATCCACATTCAATATAGAATCCAGAATTATTTTTTAAAATATATTAAATCTTGTCACTTTGTTTGAAACCTTGTAGATTCTTTCCATTCCATTCAGAGGAAAATCGTCAAACCCCTTCGGTAGCCCATGAAGATGACAATCTGACCCTATTACCACTGATTGATCTTTCTTCTGCTCTGCCCTGCTCACGCTGCTCCATTTATAGCAGCTTACATGATATTCCTCATGTGCACCAGACAATCTCTCAAAACAAGATCTTTTTAATTACCTGTTCTCCGTACCCAAAACACGTTTTCCAGATTTTTATATGGCAAACTCCCCATTTGTTCGATGAGGCTTACTCTCATTAACTTATTTAATGTTTCAAACTGTTCACTGATCACAATCACAATCTCACCATGGTTCTATTTTTGTTAACCATAGTTCTTATCACCATGTTACATACTATATAATATACTAATTATGCATATTGGTTATTGTCTGTCTCTTTGTGCTAGAAAAGGAATATTTGCAATAGTATGCTGGTAAATTGGCTCTTTAAAAAAGTCCTCATTTGAATTGTTTGTATGATTTTCATGGTGTAAATATTCTGCTGATTGCAGTGAACAACTGGCTCACAACCATCCTAATAATTAACAATTTGTTCTCATAAACTAGAATTGGCCAGCACCAACCACTGGAAATCTATATTTTTTTGTTTACCAATATGTCCCACATGATTAATGCTACAATCACATTGAGTGGCAGATTTAAATTTAGCCAAGTTAAATTCTTTTTTTGTCTGTATTTAAAACTAAGTCTAACATAAACCAAGAATAAATCAGTAATTTTTGTCCACTTATGTCAGATTGAATAAACCAATCTCTAATTAGATATTTAAATAAATAGGAAATTAATAGTAAAAATTATCTTCAGTCTTTAAATGATTAAATGCTTGCACATTTCTTAATTTTATAAATAATTGACATTAAATTAATCATATTTTCCATGTAAAAAACTTCCACAGCTATGGTTTACAATCCACTGCATTATTTTTAAACTTCCTAAAGATGGAATCTCATTTTTAAATTCTGTCATTTAACTTTCTTTGTTTCTTCAAGTTACTCTGAAGATAATTTTAATGTGAATAGCTCTTGGATAAATTGAAATAAGTATGATTTTGCTGCATTGTTAAGTTCATAATAAAGGAAATATTAAGGGTCCTTATAAAGAAAGGGAAAAAAGAGAGGAGAAAAGCAAAGAGGAAGGAGGGAATGAAGGAAGGAAGGAATAAAGAGTGGGAAGGAGGAAGGAGGGAGGGGAACAAAAGAAAGAGGATAGAGAATGGCAAGGGAAAGGAAGGAAGAGAAGGGAAGAGAAGGGATAGTGAGCTGAACTAAGAATAATGACACTCTGAAAACAAAAATTGTTCTCTGTGGAATCAGGAGGCTGATCATCCCAAGTGAGAGAAACTGAATTCAACTTTTCTATATTAAATCAAGAACACAGTGGGAACTAGGTTCATCTCAGCTCATTAACACAGTTTAGACTCTATTGAAAGTATATTTAAATCTTTCTTATTCAGCATTAAGATGTCTCAGTATAGACTCTTAGAATACTCACAGATTAGATTCAACATAATAAAATAAACAAGGAAAAAGCCACCGTTATTAATAATCAGAAAAAAAATACAGAAAATATTTAGATCAAGGATTTTAGATATTTTAATTTTTAATTTTAAATATTAAATAAGTATATTTAATATGTTTAAAGAAATAAAAGAAGAAATATAATTAATAAAGTAACAATATATTATTTAAAATAATAAGGATGATTTGACCATAAATATTTGGAAATGAATAACATATTTATGGAAAGTAAAAATTTAATGATGGGTTTAAAATAAGACCATATCAGTTAATGAGAGAATCAGACATTATCTGCAGTGCACCACAGAGAAATAGATTGAATATATTAAGGAGAAGTCAAAAGAACAAAGGTGAGACGAGGGGGTCTACAATACATCAAACATATGTAAAAATCAAAATCTAAAACCTTTATAAGAATAAGAAATATTTTTATAACCATGGAGTTAGAGAAGTTTTTCTTAAAAGAGACAAAAAAAAGCGAACAAAAAAAAATTTCTTTTTCAAAGAACATCAAAGAGAAAAAAGAGAAACCATGAAATGAGAGAAATTTGAAATAAATGTATTTCCAGTGGGATTACATCCTGAGAATATAAAAAACTCAAACATATTAATATGCAATAGAAAAATAATTTATTGGCAAATATGACAAGGTTATGTTAATAAATATCTCACATAAAAAATAAAACTAGAAAATAATAGGAAACTATTCAACCTAATAATTAGGAATGTGCAAAGACTAATAGGACATCAATTTAAGTCCATTGGATAGAACATAACCGGTAAGACCACAATGCCATGAATAATGAAGTATATGAGAGGTGGATACTTTTAATATATTTGCATGGTATCAATTATGAATACAATGTAGCATCACTGCTTAAAATTAAAAATACAGAAGCTCCCTTGACTTAGTAATTCCATTTATATGTATGTAATCTAAAGAAACACTTGAGATAGGCATCAAGAAATTTTTAAAGAATGCAACTGTCCATCTTGCTTAAATTAGTAAACAAACAAACAAAAGAAAAAATAAAAATGGAAACAACTCAAATGTTTAACACAAGAAATGAATAAAAAGTTATGCTATAATTATACAAAGACATATTTAAAACATTAAATATTAATGATCTACATCTACATAAAATGTCATAGAGGATAATAAACATTTAATGTGGAATAAAAAAGCAGTCACGGGACAAATTTAGACTTAGATATTATTTTGTAAGTCTCAAAAAATAAAAAAGCTACATTTCATTTTGGGTTTATACATACATTTCTTGTCATTGAAATTCAGAGAGGAATGCAGAAAATTAACTATGGGGGACAGAAACAGATTGATTTAAACCACTAAAAGCTTACAGAATACTCTGAAATGTGAAGTAAAGAGCAAAAAAAATTGCACTTTCAGAATTTTGAAAGGCTGCAAAAACTCAGGAAAGAGTAATTTTGTTGGCTAGTGGCCACATAAAATAGATGATTTATATGAAAATGCATACATGCAGATCAAAATTCTCTTCTTCCCTTTGGAGATTGATGAAGTTTACTTCTGCCTTCAAAATATTACATGCTGCTCAATATCAAAATAACAAAAAAAAAAAAAAATGCTCTTGGCAGTTGTAGCAAGAAATGTAGTTCTACGTTTCTTTCCAATGAGACGGGCAAAATATGAAGGCAGGTGAAATTGATGCTGTGTTGTAAAAAAATTATGCAGCACAATGATAAATATATTTTAAAAAGTTAAAGCAGTGCTAAATACAAAATTCAGGATATTTGTTACCTCTTGTAACAGAGGGAAAATTGGGGGAATACATACATACATTGGTGTTGGTGATGCTCTAGTATTTAGTTTGCTTATTTCCTGCTTCAGAACTTTCATGTATGCTGCATATCTATTTTAATGAATAAAATACCAAAATATAAAATTTTAAAGACTGAAAAATATTTGGTTTAAATAATTAAAATCTAAACTATATTACTGTATTATAGGTACACAGATTTAATTTGCTGCGGCGATAAATTTTATAAATAACATCAGCATATATTTTAAAAACAAATATTTCTGATTTATTATCTATATAGATAGTGAGTGTTGTTTAAAAATATTTGACTTGAATGCAAATATGCACAAATTACTTATTCTACTCTCTTAAAACATATTAATAGTTACATTTTTCTATCTGCATTTAGTTTCTATTTTGTGGAAAATATTGATTGTTCCTAGAAACAAAGGAAGACTGTTCTAGAAAAATCTTATTAAAAAGCAGTTAGCAAATTTAATACATAAATTCAGACATAACAATTTTTTTCACAATATTCTTAATAGTACAAATATCAAGTTTATCCTATGTATGATGCCTTCTTACTTCCTTCAACCACCAGCCATAGAGGTAATTTTTGCCATGTTGCTATTTCATAATAGCCTAGCAATTTAAAAAATATATATATGTATTTTTAAACTAGATTAATCTCTATTTTATAAAATGATAGTTATAGAATATATAAAAAATTCAAAGGAATATAACAAAACTTGTTAAGACTCCTTGAAAAACAATTAAAACAGGATATTAATCATAATAAAAATTATCTTAATAAATAACTCAGTTAAAAAAATTATTATTTTAATAAACCCAGAAAGAAAAAATGTAAATGTATAGTTGTTTTGAGATAATAGAACAGACAAATTGTCATTGTTTTCAAATGGTAAACTACTAAGTTTACCTTATAAGCAGAGAGAACAAAGAGTGATACTGTGAGTTTGAAATAGTTTCCTTCCATTTGAAAATACTATCGAGATATAGAGTGATAATTACATTTATAATTATATATATAAAATATTCATATATATGAAGTATTTCAGTAGATTTATAAAAGTTCACATTATATCTAAAAACTGTTATATAACAAAAGCTTTCATTCTTTTAAATATATATATAATATATACTTTCTATTTAAACTGACATCTGGAAAAAAATATTTATCACTAGCTAAAAAACAAAACAAAACAAATTTCCTCTTAATTTCTTTGGATTTCACATCTCTAAATTGAATACATATGTATAAAATTTACCCGACACCATTTTAACTGTTAAAAAAAAAATGACAAATTCTATATTAGAAAAGAAAAAAAAAAGAATAAAAGAATTGGTAGAACAAAAGTTACTGCATAGCTATTCTCTGTTCATTTCTCATACTGAGTCCTTTTCATTTTCTGAACAAACGGCCAATTGTTGGTGGAGCGAGTAGAGCTATTTAACTGTGCCAGCTACTACCACCTGCTGAAACTAATTAAGTGTGATTATAAGGTAGTGAAGAGGTGGCAACATTATCATAACCACCCAAAATTCTTAGTTTGAGAGAGTGCCCAGAATCCCAGGGCATTCAATCAACAAAGACAAATTGTTCAACTCATACAGAAGGTCTCTGAAGCAATTTATTTAGAACAGCGGTTTTTGGGCTACTTATTATACAGCATCAAGTAAACTAGTGAATTCATTATATTTAATCTTATATCAGGGAATTCGAATCAGCATGGAAGTCAAATCAATTCCATAATATAACTGACTAGATTTAATTTTTTCTATAAAAAAGATGTTATTTGTCCTGAAAGATTAAGCATATGCCATTTAAAGTAGAAATTAGTATCCCAAAGTAATTGGCATTAAGATTTATTCAAATTTTTCAGTTTTGCAAAACAGTTCTAAATGAATAAGGGTGTCAGTAAACCTCAAGAGTTAAATAGAAAGTTGTTAAACCCTCTAAATGTAGAGCAGAGTCCATTAAAACCAATGCGATCAATTACTTTATCAACATTATCTAATGTGACATTACCTGATAGGCAATGAGAATAGTGTCCTCAAAAAAACATAAAATGGAAATAATTCCAGAAATGACAATCAAGTTTGCAGTCTTCCAGTCTGTTCTCTTTTCCTGTGTGTATGAAACTATAATTAATACTTCTAATGCCTGAGTTTGGGATTGCCAATACAACATTAAAGAATATAAATAAATAAAGGTATAAGAGAATTAAGGGAAGCATTTTATGAATTAAAGCAAAAAAAAAAATCCACAAGTAAACAAATGAACAAAAAAAACCAATAAATATTTGAAAATTGGAAACAAAGAGTTCTTTTAAACCTAAATTATCCAGGTAATTGCTTTGATTCTTTGTAGGTAATGCACATATTGAGAAGATGTACATGTTAAAGGAGAAAAAGTTATTGCTGCTATTGGAGATACAAAATGTCAGCAATTCCAGATAATTATTTCATTATATATCCATTTAAGAAAGATTAAATTTATTAGCATATTAAATAAGTAATTCCTATGACTGTTGAAATAAGTTTTAAAATGCAGCAGAATGGTTACTAGACAAGATATGTATGTTCGTGTTCGATATTCAATGAGGCATACAAGTGATTTGAAGGAAAAGAAGGGAAAAAGGTGGGAAGGAAGAAAAAAGGGAGGGTTAGATGATGAGGAAGAAAAGAAAAAAGTGAAAGGAAGGGTTTATGGCCTCTTTATTTCAATTGCAGGTCAATTATTAATACTAGGATGCCTGATAGATTTTTAATGAAATGACTAAAAATGAGGCCCAGCCTCTAAAAATATTGCTCAAAAAGAGACTTTTTTTTTTTTGCAAACTACTGATATATACGAGAAGTTCTACTGATTTTTTTTCTGTGTGATTTCTAGAAGATAGTATCTTAAGAGATCAGAGAAAGTAACGTAATAAAGTTTTCAATACATCTTAAGCTACACTTTCAGACTCTTAGAAGTGAACGAGTGGATAGTAGAATGGAATTTAAAGAGAATGAGAAGCTGAAATAGAATTTTGCTTTTCAACCTGACATTCTAGGAATTGTACATACAAAGGCTGAACTGTAGGCAAAGGTTTAGTTATTCTTTATTGTAAGTTTATCATTTTACCTGTTGTAGCAAAATAAGTAACACGTGACAATTACATGAACTGAAAAGTATGATTCTACAACACAAAACCCTTTAATCAATCAACTGCTCAATCTTCCCCCACCTTTCTCCCTCTCCCACCCCCACTTCCCTCTCCTTTCTCTCTTCTCCCTCTTCTCTCTCTCTTCTCTCTCTCTTTGCTTTTTCATACATACATACACACATTTATTTATATAATTGGGATCATGAATGAAATTTAAATGACATTTTAATTCTACTTTTGCAAATTGATATTGCAGTATATTTTTCCAGGCAACCATTTTTACCAAAGTGACATTATGTTAAAATCCTTGCTATTTAATATTCTATATTTGTGCATGCTTTTGTTTATTTAGTTGTAATTGGACATGTGCAGTTTTACAGAGTTCTAAGTAAAAAATAATTTTACAGAGACCTAAAGTAGCTGCTTGTAAGAACCCAGTGAGAGAGAGGCAGTAGAATGTATTTGCTGAAGGTTGTGTCCACTAATTCTTTGAGAGATATCCATTGAAAATCCTCAATGCTAACAGCTCCTCAATATATCATGGTCCCCAGAAAGCAGAGCAATTGAAAGTCTGAGATGAAACCTTTCTGCTCCAGTGGGAAAAACAAACCCCAGACATTTGTTGAGGGGTCAAGGCCAGTAATTAAAGGACGCAGGGCAATTTTTGTAGTTATGGCTGCAATGATGTTACGTAAAAACATAATAAGCACATAAGTAAAAAAATCATAGCAAAAATACTTGCTAATAAATACAGTGTACTTTTACCACCCACTACAAAACTATAAATGTATTTTCTGGCTGGCATGTTTTCTTTGTTCTGATGTTTGTGACAAATACTCTTTTTTTGGTTGCCCTCTTTAACAGTCAGGAAATTCTTCAGAATTCTTCATAACTTCTGAGCAAGTCTTTAGATTTTGAATTTCAAATACTAACTGAGATAAAAGGTTTTCTCCTAAATAATAAAAGGCTCTCAACAGTCTGTAATCCCATCAGAAAGAGAAGAGCTGACAACAAGAGAATCGTTTGGAACTTCCTTTTTTCAGAAATATTTCTTCTTATGGATGAACTCTCAAATTCCTAGGAAAACTTTTCATGCTACATACAAGAAGGCTTCTTCAACTCTTTAATGTCAGATGTGTTTACTTTGGGAAAAGTATTAGAACTGAATAATTTTAATTTGTATACTGTTTGGTATATACACTTTGCTTCAGTAAGAAGCCTTATTTAATAAAATTTGTACAAAAGATACTGAATGACCTCACTCTGATCATACACTAAAAGCCTGGCAGAATGCTTGGCATTGCCGGCTCCCTTTGGTTGTTCTGTCCGGTATGGACACCCAGATAAAGAAATAGTTTTTTTGTCAGCACTCAGTGTGTCTCTTTGTGACCTGAATGAGCTTATCTAAGTGGCTTTAAACTTTCCAAAGTAGACAGTAACCTGACTTCAAAAGCATGTATCAATTTGCCTATTCTTGAATTTTGTAAATGGAAATACACAGTAGTACACTTTGTGTCTCATCTATTTCATGAAACATTTTATTTGTAATATTTATCCATGTTGTTACCTTTCTCATTATTGTATTATTTTCCATGTATAAAGGAGTCACATTATATTCACCATTTAGCTGAGGAAAAAGGTCTGATTTATTATAAATAGTACTATTATTTACCATCTATAATAGTTTATTAGATCAGTCTTAACAAAATACCAAACTAGGTAGCTTAAACAACAGAAATTTATTTTTCACACTTTCGTAGGCTTGAAAGTCCAAAGTCAAGATGTTAGCTAGTTTGATTTCTCCCAAGACCTATGTCCATGGCTTGCAGATGGATAACTTTTTGCTTTGTCCTCAAATGTCTTTTTCTCTGTGTATGCCCATTCCTGATGTTACCCTCTCTTCTTATAAGGAGCGCTGTCATGTTGGGTTAGGCCCACCTTTGTGATTTCATTTAACCTAATTATTTCTTTAAAACCTTATCTACAAATACAGTCTCATTGGCGATTAATCCTTCAACATGAATTGGGATGGGGGGCATAATTTAGTTCATAACACTATCACAGTATATCACAGTTTTAGTTTTTTAGAGTTTTTTTTTTATAAATCATAATATTCACTCTATTTTATCTGTCTTATTTCACTTAGGATAATTATTTGGAAATTTGTACATGCATAACAGTACATCAAAAATTCATTCTTTTTTACTAATGAGTGGTATCTTTTTTGTATGGATATGCCACAATTTATCTATTCACCTATTACTGGACATTTTGGTGATTTCTAGTTTTAACTCTTACAAATAAAGATACTATGAATGTTTATGTATTATAAATTATTTTAAAAGATATGTAAATTCATTTCTCTTGTGAAAATATGTCAAAGTAAAAATGACTGTATCACATGGTAGGTGTATTTTAACATTTTGAGTAATTATTAAGATGTTTTCCATAATGATTTTACCATTTTAAATTTCTATCAACAATATATGAAAATTTCAGATCTATTATCTCCTTGCCAATATTCGGTATGGTCAGATTATTTAAAGTGAACCGTTCCAATAAACGTGTGATGGTACCTTATTATGGTATTAATTTGCATTTTCATGATGAGTAATATGTTAAACATTGAGTTCTGTAAATATTTTCTTTCCACATATCTTTGGTGAACTAACTGTTCGAAGCCATTGTCTTTTTTTAAAAATTGCCAGTTTTTTATAAATTCCAGATTTATCAGATTTCTCATTCTATTCTTTAAAACACATATGACTTACATTTTTTTCCATTCTGTGGTTTATGTTTCATAGTTTTTACAGTGTTGTTTAAAGAACCGAAGGTTTTAATCTTAATGAAGACAAACTTGGTCTTTCATAAACCATATCTTGTATATCATATCCTAAGAAATATTTATCAAACCCAAGCTAACAATTTACTTCCAGAAGTTATGTAGTTTTTAAGTATTACATTTATATCTGTGATCCATTTTGAGTTAATTTAGTGTGTATTATAAAGTCTGTACCAAAATTCATATTTTGCAAATGAATGTCAAATTGTTCCAGTACTATTTGTTGAAAAAATTATACTTTCTTCACATAAGTTGCTTTGAATGATGTCACAAATTAATTGTCTATCTTTGGTTATATTTCTTGGCTCTATATTTTGTTTCATTATCTATATGTCTATCTTAATGTCAATTCCATAATATAGTGATAATTGTAGTATCATAATAAGTCTTAAAATAAGATAGTGTTCTCTAATTTAATCTTTCTTTCTCAAAGTAGTTTGGCTAATATTAGTCCTTTGAATTTCCAAAAGAAATCTAAAATCAGTTTTTTAAAAATTTTTACAAACTTCTGCAGAGATTTAGACTGAAATTTTGTTAAATCTATAGATGAATTTGGAGATAATTGATAGACAAACTGTATGTATTCCTATGATCCATGAATATCATATAATATCCCATTAATCTTTTCTATCTTCACATAGCAACATTTTATCATTTTCAGCAGAGATGAATAAGAAGTATATTTCAACAATGCTCATATATAGAAATGGAAATCTATGTTAAGTGAACATCATATACTTATGATTGAATAAGTGTTATACTATGCTGTTTGAAAAACACAAATAGGTAGGAACGTAAATGAGGTGAGTCATATTATGTAATTTTGAAATTTAAATAATTTTAACTAGAATTTAAGTTTTTTATACAAAAAACAAACTTTTATAGGATTATTAGCTCTTAGTTGATAGTTTTTAATGTGAGGTATTTTTTGCACCTCTGGAATCCCATATAGTTGAAATCTTGATTGTTCCAATAACGAGAACACATTAAGAAGAAGAAGAAGAAGAAGAAGAATAAGAAGGAGGAGGAGGAGGAGGAGGAGGAGGAGGAGGAGGAGGAGGAGGAGAACAAGAGGAAGAACAAGAAGTAAATTTCCAGTACCCACTTCATACTTTTTTTGATCAAAAAGCAATTTATAAAACAAAACTCATTAAAACAAGACAATGTGAACTGCTATTTAATATACACTGTAATACCATTTGATTTATAATTTTGAGAAAGAAAGAATTCCTTTAAACAAAGTATTACCAGTTTAAAAATTACTTAAGCTATACTGGCATTTTGTAAGGCATAGTGTTTTAATTACTTAGCATGGATTTGAGGTTTGTTGTCATAAAAATGGAAGGTCATTTTACTGATGATTGCAAAATTTTCCTGCAGATTTCTGAAAATTATCAGTTATTAAGTTGGTCAATGAATAGTCATGCTTGGTCTAAAACTGAAAAAAAAAAGTCTATAAGTAATAGAAAATAATTCCTATACCCAATCAATAGGAGAACTATATTTATGAGAGAAATACAATAGACTCCAACTGAACAAGTAGGAGTAACATAAATTTGAATGTAATCATACTAAGTTGTTCAGAGAAATTAACATGGAACTGATCTAAAGTGAAAACAGTTGAATTATGAATGAAAGGGTGAGTTCTACCCAACAATACTGGTTAAAATAAAGAGAAAATGTCATTGCTGAATTAATTTTTTGATCTTTTCAGATTACTTCTATCACTCTTTGCTATCCTAGATCATTCAAGTGATCTAATTATGTTCACAGGAAGAAAGCAGCTAAAATGTTAATTTATGATGTGACATTTTTTCAAAAGCTTAACAGCGTTATAGTGTATGGAAAATTAAAACGTAATTTCTTTTCCCTATGTTAAAATTCCTGTTCATATGAACTGATGTTAAAAAATGAAAGTAAAACCTTTTAGGAGAAGTTAATTACACACTTCTTCCTATGTCTTCCCTGTCAGATATCTTTCTATTATGTATATTATTAAAGTTTTTAGGCATTTTATGAGACATTTGATATCCCTAGTTCCGGGAAGATGGCTTCTTGGCTATGTGTTTAACTCAGAACACTGTATAGTTCCATTTTTAGTTTTTCTGGGATAGCTCATGACCAAACCATTTACCTATGGGGAGGAACTATAGCTGGACAAAATAGAAAAAAAATATTTTTGAATGCATCTGAAGACAACTTCTGTAACAGTCAGAATTTGAGTGGTTATAATCCTGAAAGGAAAGTTCATGAAGTTGAACCAAAACATTCTACATGCAAGTATGCCCCTTGGGTAATTTGCTAACTATTAAGTGGAATGTAACACTCACACACTTCATTTCTGACACCAGGTGTGCAGGAGATTTTTCCCACACAGATCAATTCTCTTGAAACCAGTTGGGTGTCCTACAATTCAATTCAATTCTGACATTAACCAATCAGTTCTGACACAATCAATTAAAGGCTCAGTCCCACAAAACTGCTCCTTACCTCCACTTCAGATGACATTTGCAAGTAATAGGTTCCCAGGTTTTCCACAACTTCTGTTCAACTTGATTATAAATCAGAGGTTCTCACAAACCTGTCCTCAGATTCTATAATTTGCTAGTGAGTCACAGAACTCAGGAATAGTTGACTTACTAGTGTTAATTTATAACAAAGGATAAAATAAACAATACAAATGAACAGCCAGATGATGATACATAGGTCAAGGTCCAGAAGGGTATCAAACACAGGAGCTCTGTCCCATGGAGTTGGAGGATGCCACCCTCCTGATACATGAATGTGTTCATCAACCCAGAAGCTCTCTGACCTCCATAAATTACAGATTTTTATGAAGGCTTCATAATGTTGGCATGATCTATTGTTAACTTACTTTCAGCTCTCTTCCCCTTGTAGAAGATGGAGAATAAGGCTGAAAGTTGCAAGTTTTTAATTATAGCTTGATATTTCTGGTAACCAGCCCCATCTGACAGTTGTCTCATTAGAACAAAAGACACTCCTTTCACTCAGGAAATTCCAAGGGATTTAAGAGCTCTATATCAGAAACCCAGGTCAAAAATTAAATATTAGCAGGAACCAGGAGCAGAGATCGATATATATTTCCTGTTATTTTATAGGTAAGAAACATGAAGATTGACTTGGAGGCAGACAGAAATTGAAGTGCCAAGATTCTAGAAAACAGAAAATATAGACAATTAAGCCGAGTTCTGTGCACTATTTCTCTTTACAAACATTTGTAATTCCTAAGCCACGCATGATAAAAGACTAAGAAGATCAGCAGAACATAACAGAAAACCTGAGTGGCACTTTTTTGGAGATGTGGGAGAATAAAACTGGACAAATGAGAAAGAAGTTGCCCTAGGAAAATTTACAGGCTATTAGCTGACACTCTTCAAGATCTGTAACCTAAGATTAAGCTCAAATCAGAGGTAAAACAAATCTTATGAAGTTTTACACCTTTACCAAAGCCATCTTAGTCCCCGAATAAATTAAGATCTCTTCTTACTATAGCTACCTGACAAAGGACAGGGTGAGAAGAAAAAAAAAAGAAAAGGAAAGGAAAAAAATACACACACACACACACACACACACACCACCCAAAGCTTCTGTGATCTTTTATACAAATGTTTGGTATGTAATAAAAAAAATAACTGGGTATACTAAAGAAAAGAATCAGGATATAATAAACAATACAAATGAACAGCCATAGAATGAGTAATATTTGGAAATATTACTCATCGACTTTAAAATTTCTAAATGAGAATGGCATATTTCAATTATTTTTTGTTTATCATAAGATTAAATGAAAATTAATTGGCACAGCATATATCGGAAACCCAGAAAATAGACCTATACATTTAATATGTGGAAGCAAAAAAAGGAAAGGTATAAATGGAAACGGTAGGTCATCTTTCATTTTTATATTCTTTTCTAAGGTAATCTTATGATCATCTTGCTTCCCCTTACAACAAGTATAACTGGACATGGACGTGTTGTGATAGAAATGAGCCCTCTGGAAATAAGACATTTTCATAGGGCCTGCATTCTCAGTGGTTTGGTTTGTTTTATCAGGTGTCGAACTGGCATTCAGAGAATTAGCATGGCAGATTGGGCTATGCAGCAACTGTAGCTTAAGTTGGGAATGAGCCCTCATGCTTTTTGCCTTCTCATCTAGCTTTATTGTTTCAGAATGTATATAACGGCGGTCCCTAAACTTTTTGTCACCAGGGACCAGAGTTCCTATGAGAATCTAATGCCTGATGATCCGAGGTGCAGATGAGGCAGTGATGCCAGCACTGGGGAGCAGCTGCAAATTAAAGTGAAACTTCTCTAGCCTACTACTCACCTCCTGCTGTGTGGCCTGGTTCCTAAAAGGCCAGGGAACGGTACTAATCCAAGATTCCAGGGGTTGGGGTTCCCAAGGTTTTTACATTAAAAACTTATGTTTCCTGATGCCAACTTATTTATTTTGAAAATTCCATCAGAGATTACAATTACTATCATCTTTGGTGGACTCTCTTATTAAGGAGGTAAATAAAATGAATATTATATATTTTATTTATTTATTTGTTCATTTGTTTTTGTTTATCTGTTTATTTCTTTGTATCTCTTTCCCCCCATTGGAAAGTATAATTCAGGAGGGCAAGAGTTTTGTCAAGTTAGTGGTATTTCTAATATCTGGAATCCACCATACCAGGTACAGAGTATTTGTTAATATGTAACTGTAATCCAATACATCAATTAAGAATTTACTCTTTTCTTTGGTCTATGTATCATACTGACCAGTATAAGCTTGTTTTTGTTATTGATACATTTTTAAAAAACAAAAACCACTTAAGAGAGATACTTAATGTCAATATAACTTTTTCAATTTTGATAGTACACAAATATAAATATATTGACCAAAAATATCCTAAAATTCATGTCGACACTTAACCTGTCTTAAACCTACCTCCATAGCTCAATAATCATCTACAAAACATTAAGAAATATGCCATTAAGTTTCATGCTCCTAGTTAGATGACTAATTTTAAAACTTAGAATTAGGTATTTTATTAATATCATAAGGAAGCTTGTGATTTTAGGCTTTTTAAAATTAGCAGAATCAGTTTTGTTTTTTTTTACCCAATAAAATTCAAAATATTTTCCATAGGCAGATTTCACATAGGGCACTTGCACAAGAGTTATCACAATATCTTCACATTTATAATTTTATGTGATCTTCAAAGCATTCGAAGTTATGAATGGATATGATTAACCAAATTTATAAATTCAAAAATTAAACAGAGAAATATAAGTGCTATTCTAATGTCAGATAGATGGCAAAGTTCAGATTTGGGAATAGTGTAGTTTTTTCATAGTTACATTTAACAATGTATAAAACAATACTATTTCATAGTTTCAGTTTTTCAACAAAGGCGATAATAGCTGCTTAGTGTTTTGAGAAATGCTGTGCTCAAACATTTCATTCCATGGTTATTAATTTATTGATTTCCATGGCAAGGTAAAATAATGACATTCTGAATTTGCTTGTGACCAAATGGTAAAATTTCTGAATGAATTAAATTACATTGCTTCGTAGAGCTATTCAAAAGCTTCAGCAGGTGTAGATTAATATGGCCAAAATTTAAATATAGACAGTTTCAGATTTCATTTGCTCTACAATGTTCCTTTGAACGACATCATGATAAAGTACAATATGGAGCATATTTTCCCATAGGAAAACTATAATTGGAGATGTAATTTCTAACAGGCACGATAGTGTTATAGAATAAATTACAGTACCTAAAATTTTTTTAATGCAAAACACTAAAATTTCACTCCAGATATTAAAATATGCACTTTCTGGTATTTAGTATATGTCTAATAAAGGCTGAATATGATGAAATATACCCCCAATTGTATAGTTACATTTTTATTTTTAAATATTTATTAAATTGTTATACATATATAATAGAGCAGTCATTTTGTATAATGTTTGATGAGTTTTAATAACTATATATAACCACATAAGCACTACCTTATTCGAGATATACAATACTTTAATTAATTCAAATATTTTTGTCAATTCTTTTACCTTCCACAATCCCAGGTAAACACTGATCTACTCTTTGTCACTATAGATTAATTTTATTTGTTCTAAAATATTATATACAAAATTTTTTATAAACAGATGCATCTTTTGGGTCTGACATCTTTTTCTTACTAAGATGACATCTATGGTCCCATTTATGATTTCATCTATTTTTTTGTGTGTATCAGCTTTTTATTCATTGTTATTACTAAATATATACCATAATTTGTTTATACATTTAATGTTGATGACTGTTTAGTTGTTTCAGTTTTTGGCAATTATGGATAAACCTGCTGTGCATACCATGTACAAGACTGTGTAGACATATGTTTTTTATTTCTCTCAAGAAATAATTAGGAGTGTATTTACTGGGTCTTATGATAAGTGTATGTTAAAAACTGTGAAAAATTGATAAGCCATTTTCCAAAGCGGCTGTGACACTTTATACTCCCACCAACAATGCATGGGGATTTCACTTTCTCTATATTGTTACTAATATTTGGTATTATTGTTTTTTGTTTGTTTGGTTTGGTTTTTTTAGACACAGTGGGGAGTGTGTTACAATATTTCATTGTGTTCTTAATTTATTTCCCTGAAGACTTACAATGTGGAATTTAAGTGCTTGTTGGAAATTTGTTTATTATCTTTTGGAAATTGATTGTTTAAATCTTGCACCAATTTTAAAATTTTATTTTCTCATTACAAAATTATAAATATCCTTCATATATTTTGGATATCAGATATATAAGTAGATGTGTATATGTGTGCGTATGTGCATGTGCATGTATGTATGTATTTGCTGTTTTCTTTTAGTTTGTAACTTACTTCGGGGTCCAGTCCAGTTTATCATTTTTCTGAATTTTTATATTTTTTAAAAACTGTATAGTTACAGTCTTTTGTGTTCTATCTAAAAATTATTCGAGATCTTAAGGTCATAATAGAGTAGTTCTATGTTTTCTTCTAATTTGTTTTATAGTTTTCACCTTTGCGATTAGGTCTAATATCCACTTTAAGTTAACTTTTGGTAATTGTAATTTAATTTTGTTTGTCTTTTATTTTCTAGGATGTTGTCTTTATGTATTCCAACTTCACTTTATAAAGAGTGTTTAGGTTTGAACTAATCAGCGTACTTGCTTTTGCTAACAATAAATTTGTTTATAGCAGAAGGAAGATTTCAGTGCCTTTTAAATAACCACAGAGCTGGATATTTTACAGCTCTCCATATAACAAGTGCTTATCATAAACACATGAAAATTCTAGCAACAAAGACTATATGATAAACATATTTTCTTTTTTTTTACACATAAAAAGCATTATGTAATTAAAAACCTGATCTCTTTCCCACATCTAACTTCAGAGTGTAGATGGCTCTACTTCATATGACTAGAATCAGGCCAAATGAAGATGGCAGACAAATAAAAATCTAGAAATTATTTCAAAATTACTATTCCTCAGCTTTCTTTGCAATTGAGAAGTAATGTTTAGATAATGTCTCTTAGAATACATTGAATTCTATCAGAAAAGTGTCAATGCAATTGGAAGACATTGATAGAAAGTTTTTGAGTAAGTTTAAACTTAGCATTATAGATTGTTGACTTGATAAGTGGTGCTAACCACATGGATTCACAGACTTTAATGAGGCAATTAAAAATTAAAAAGTTAACAAAATGTCTAACAATATGACATTTATCGAGAAAGGGAGATTCTGTTTGCTGAGTATCCACTTACAGAGAAAAATTCTTTAGTTTAAGTGACTAAGATGTATTTTTTAAAACACAAACTAAGGAATCATTTGCAAAAATTCCTTTTCCATGTAGCATTTCAGTATAATAATACATCATTCTAAGAATGTGACTAAGTTATAATCCTCTGGAACATGAACCATATTGGAAGTCCTTTATGATTAATGCTAAGAATACCACTGTTTACTTAAAAACCACACTAGCAATCATTTTTCCCTTGCTCACTACTTCAGTATCTTCTGAATATATGATCTAGTTGTATTTCTCAGCAACATGTCATAAAATTCTAACCACAAGTGTTGTGGACCTTGTGCAATGTTCTTAAAAAGTAACTGTTGTAATATGTATATTGAGAGAGGAAAAAAAGAATTTTTATTATCTACTCTAGTTTTATATGCAAAAGAGAGAAATAGTGAAGATCTGTCAATAATGTGTCCAGTTTGGTACCATTATGTAATTAAATAATCTAAGTCAAACATGCACACTGGCTGAATGCACTGATTATATTAATCACATATAACCATCTTTTTTTGCTTTATTTATAGTTTAAAGATAGAGTCAAGGGTTTTACTTTCTGAATCTATAGGTCTAACATTGCTCTTTGCAAGTTTAGGCTTCTGAAAGATTGAAGTTCTTTTCTGCAGATCTTATGGTAAGCAAACACAAGTATAGGTAATTTATGTTTTACAGCAATTCATTTCATTCTGTTCATATACATATTCAGTCTTATTTTTTCCTCGATAATATTTTATTGTTCTAATTTGCATAAGAAATAAGATTTAATGTATTTTTCTGCCTTGTCTACTTATTAATAAATCAAATTTTAGTGTCTTACGATATTTCAATTTGAAAATCTGAAGTACTCCTTAGTGTATAAATGGAAAAAAACTTTAATATAGCTGTTAATCATCAGAGTTAAACATAAAATTTGTAAATTTAATATAACCCTAAAACCTAATAACCTTTTTTATTTAATTGATACAAAGCCTAGAACTTTGCTAATTGCTTTACATATATTATCTCACTTAATATTCACAAAATTTCCTCAACATGGGTATTTCTCTCATTTTACAGGTAAGTTTTAAGTGTTTTCAAATAATTTGTAATTAATTGTTTTAAGTCAATTGTCTTAAGTTACAAAGTTATTCAGTTTATAATTCAGGACTCTCTGTTAAAAAAAAAAACATTTTCTTGAACATTATATTACATTAATTTCACAACTATAGAGAATTATATTTGTATATACTTTAACTTTTTTAAGTACAGAAATATGAATGTCGATATTATTTTCTTAAAGCAAATAAGGATACAATTATCCTTCCTTTTTATATTTGTGCTGAAATAGGGAATTTTTAACAGAAATACAAAAACTATAGTTTACTCCAAAAAAAGTGTTAAATTACATGACAGTTGTAAGTAATAAGAGTGGATGCCTGATATAAAAAGGCAAAGAGTATAATCTCTGACAGCTGTGAACTCTGTTCTCAGTATTTAAGGGAAAGAGTCAGATTTGACTCCAAAGGAGGAATTTTATAGAGTGAATCTTAAAGGGTCTTGAAAATTGTTTGCATAGTCAACCAGATTAATTTTTCCAGAGGAACCTGAACAAAAACTCAGAAAAATGTTGCTTATCCATCACAAATTAGAAGAGAAAGAAATACATGTGTACCAATCTGTTGACAAGGTAACATTAGATTTCACAGTATTATTGTTTATATCAGGTTTGCTGTATAACATATTTATAAATAATCTTGTAAGAAAGTTAACTAAATCCCTAAACACAGAACAGTCATGCTACAGAGGTACAATGCTAAAAAATACCATGCATAGCATGTAATCCTTAAGAACTATCAACAGACATCAGACATTGCTCATGTGACCTACATCACTGTTTACAGAAGTCAGCAACCTGGCAAAAAAAGATATGGATCACAGCTCCAATGATACTTTAGCATAGTGTTTGGTCAGTAGCCTCTAACAACACTGATAAAAACAATAAGGCTCATGTTTATTTTCATGATTGAAAGAAAAGACAAAAAATAATCAAAGAACTAACAGGAAAAAAATCATAGCATAATAAAAATTTTCAGCAAAGTTAAAATCATAAAAAAAATACTCTTATGAGGAAGAAAAAAATGGTAACAGCACATTAAAGAAAATATGCATTTTTGTGTGTGTTTTTGAAAATGTTAAAGGTACATATTATCTATTTCCATGTACAGTCACAGTTTTTACTTTTTATATTACCTTAAATTTATAGACATTATTACATGTATGTCACAGAATACTTGCTTAAGTAATTAGATTTCCATATCTTACCACGAGATCCCTTTAGAGTGTAGTTCAATTTATGTGAAAATAAACCCCTACAGAAAACACAATTTTAAAAACTAGTGGGAAAAAAACTGTTTGTGTAAACTTATTTATTACAAGTTTGAATGTTAGTAAAGGGATTTAAACTACAGAAAAAAATTTAAATAATATAGAAATTTTAAAAATCAACTACATTTTGGAAGTGGATAGCAGATAAAAACATGCAAAATTGTGCAGATCTATCCTGAAATTTCAGCCAGAAGTAAACTGATGGTACCTCAGAATCCCAGAAAGTCACAGGGATTAGTTTATTAAATAAAAGGTAAATGTGGAGCTGAAAAAGTAGAATTGAAGTACCCTGAATCTTCTTGTACTAACCTGTAATTCCAACTCTTGTTCATGCAGAATACTGTATATTTCATTTATTGGGTGGCTGAAACTAAGTGTGGACTCCAAGATTCAAGCTCACTGTGAGTGGAAATTTATCGAAAATAGTGCAATTAAGTGAAAGGCTATATACCTAACAGTGAGAGTTCCAGCAGTTTACAGCTCTTAAACTCTGCCAATGTGACCACTAGGCTTAGTCAATCAGAATTCAATAAGAGAAGCTATTCATCCAGTATATACGACAACTGAGTCAGTTTTACCTTTCAAGTCCAAGGCCCATCTATTGATACGTCCTCTTTCTCCCGGTGGCTCACTTGTAATGGCTGCATAAAGATTTCTCGTTTTCTGTTTTAGGTTGGGTTAGTTGGATTAGCATTCCAGATAGGAGGTCAGAGGGAAGGAAGAGAGGAAGGTTGAGGTTCATATTTTCTTGCTCCCTCCCCGGAGAAGAATTCTTGTATGGTGGATTCATGGCCTGTCTCCACAACTCTTTCTGATAGTACTTTGCTACCATTCCACTTCCTCCTATTTTTGGGCCAAGGATGGTAACAGTTTGCCCATTTGTAAGCTTCAGGTGAATGTAGTCCTTCGGGTAGTGTAGCCACACTTTTAAATATCCTCTTAATAATAAACCTCATTAAATGTATAATACCTGTTTTCTGATCTGTTTCACCAACAAACTATTATTTCTCTCTCTAAACAAATATTTGAGATGAACATACAGTTAACTTATTTTTATGATTAAATATATATATATATATATTAACTGTATTTAAAGCTCCATTTTGTCTCTAAGACCATACCTAGGTGTTCATCACAGGTTTTGATACTCAGCATTTGGCAATTTTCTAAGTAGTCTGAAATTTTGTTTTATTTCTTCCTCTTTCTAAGAGCTTTTATGACTATTTTGTAAAAATAAGCATATAAACAAAAACAGAATTTTTAAAGGAACTTTAAAATATACAATATTATTTTCGATATAATTGTCTTTCATCGGGATCAATGAGTGCAACATATGTTTTCTTTGATTAATTTCATTGAGGGTTTTATTTTGGACTTATATGACCAGTTTATATAAATATGCCATGGATAATGGATATTTAAAAATGATAGATACAGTCTCTTTGAAGAATGTTAGCGTTTTAAAGAAAAATAACATAGAGATAAATAGTTAATAGACAACAAAGTAAGACCATAAAGGTAATCCAAAGGTAGACAGAGATGTGTGTAGGTGTGTGTGTGTGCGTGAGAGAGAGAGAAAGAGAGAGAGAGAGAGAGAGAGGAGTTTGAGGTTTTTCGATTGTGGTGTCAAACAGCCTAGATTTAAAATTCAAACCTTTACTCTGATACTTATCTGCTATGCTAACCATTTACCTGTTTTAGGTTTTACTTTGTAAGCAGATATAAAGGATATATCAACTGTTTCATATTACAGAATTACTGTAACATAATTCATGCAAAATACCTAGAACAGAGCTTAACACTGACTATAAATTAAATAGATGTTTTCTAATAATATATTTTACTCTGATATTTTATGTCATGTATTTTTTAATATATTTGATCTATCAATGACTAAATGTAATATTTTGAATCTTGCACTAAATTCGATATTTAATAATTCCATTAGTTTCTCAGGACTGATACAATAGTGTACCATGTACAACCAGTGTTCCACAGGAATGTATTCTCTCACAGTTCTGGAGGATAGAAGTCTGAAATGAAAATCGGCAAAGCCATGCTCACTGAAAGTCTCTAGGGGTGAATCCCTACTTGCCTCTCCCCAGGTGTTTCTTGTTTTTTGACAGCATAACTCTGATCTCTGCCCCTGTCTTCATATGACCACCTTCCTTCTGTGTGTCTTGAGTCTGTGCTGCTTCTCCTCTTATGAGAATACCAGGCAATATTAGAGCCCACCTTAATTCAGCATGTCCTCACTTTAACTTGAATTAATCTGCAAAGATACTATTTCTCAATGAGGTCACATTCACAGATACTGGGGGTTAGGACTTCACCATATCTTTTTGGGGTGAAAAAATTCAATCAATAACTGTAAAATATGTTATTTTTCATTTCTAACAAATTTTAGGCTTTGTATTTTGATGCTTTCTTAATTGGGGTATAAAAAGCTTTCCAAAGTTCTAATCTGCATACAATATGACTAAATGTATGTTTTAACTTTGAACTAATTCTCATATTTTATACTCAAGCTAATCACCTGATAGAAAATTTATACTGATGTTCAAAATACACCAGATGATCTTATTCATTTAATATATCAGAAAGTAATAAAGTGCTAAAACAAACTAAAAACATCCTCATGATGAGAATTCCAAAAGGACACATAAACCAAATTAAAGAACTACAAATAGCCAAAAAAAATTTAGTTAAAAAAATGCAGTTATAAAATGGATTATAATACAAAATATAATATAAATATTAACCAGTGGAATGCCTACTGATATAAGTAAATGATTAAATAAACAAATAAATGGGGGAAAAGAGACAGGTCTCTTTTTGAGAAAAATTGATGATTTCTGAAAAAAGTATAAACTTCAGCTAATATAATGAATAAACATGTTATTAATTGTGACAAATGTAACATACTAATATAAGATGTTAATAATAAGGAAAACTCAGTGTATGGTGAATAGAAAATCTCTGGATTATCTTGATGTTAAGTAGCTAGTCAGACATGAGCGACAGGGGAACAAAGTAATGGAGGCCCAGCCTAGGGACTATCTAAAGAACACCTTATTGGTACTTAGAGAAACTTTCCTGCATCCTAGGAGACAAAGGAACAAAAGATGGGAGGGCCATAATCTATAGCTGGTTTAATCCTGCCACAGACACATGTGCAGAAGGTATACCATAATCTGCCCGCAATTTCAGCCTCATTACATCATCATTATAATACCTTGTTTATGTCCAGAAGTTTATAAATCTACTTATAACAGACTGAATTCTGGGTAAGCACATGTGCACTAAGCAAAGTTAAATAGTAACCAAGTGTCGATCAAAATGACCTCAGGTGCCAATCACCTAGGACTGCCTTTGTAACTACCCATAATGGCCAGTAATATAACACAGTCCAACCCCCCTCCCAGGGGGTTACAGCCCTGTATATTCCCTGGCTCTAAACCAATCCCCACGTGGTCCATATCCTCTTTTCCGCATGGTTAGCCAGTTAGACTTGACCTGTCTTCTACCTCAAAATGTACCTTTAATAAATAATATCTCTCTTAATTGTCACTGAGTGGAAATTCATTTCTTCATCAGTGATGAGGACTGAGAGGTATGTGTTACTGGCACACTGATCACCACAATGGTAACACTGACAATCATTCTGTAATCTAAAACTATGCTAAAGAGAAAATTATTTAAAAAAAAAAAACACTAAAGACAAACCACTGTATCTAAAGATATCTAATATTTACATAAATCAAGTTATAAGTGTAAAAGAAAGATTACTTCTAGTTAGAAGACATACGAGTGTTAACCAGTGACTAAAAAGAAATAAAAAAAGGACATTTGAAATGGCCACTTTTAAATATATTCTGCCTACTAAAAATCTAGCATAGTCACTAATTATGTAGAGATGTCACCAAATAGTTGTAATAAAATATATATTCAAAACTGTCAAATATAGTATTAGAAAGCTAGTTTCAATATCTTTTTCCTCTTCTTTTATTCCTCGTTTCTCTTTATTAGTTTCCACTTGTAAATAATTTTAAATTTTAGAAAGAAATAAGTACTGTGATCATCTTCCAGGATTATGTGAGAAAGATTACAGTCAGAAATATTTTTAAATTTCACTCTTATATCTATTCCACAGAAAAGTCAGGAATTACTTTGCTCCCGATTACTCTCTATTCTATTTATTTTATTTTTTTCTGTTTTTCTCTAAATTTACTTCAGAGGGAAAAAGTCTAGGATTACACTCAGTTAAAGTGTAAACAGGTCTATATTCTAGAAAGTTTTAGCATAAGCATTATAAATTATTGCACTTATTTCTAATTTTTCTTTGTTAAAGTAACTAATTTCAAGGCATTCATTCTTCTATAAATGAGCTATCTAATCAACACAATGCCCTTCATTAACTTAAAAATAAATTAGAGGGAAGGGAACTGGTAGAGAAGCAAAATCGCTTGCCAAAAAATGTTTCAAAAATGAATACCAAGCCAAAATTAGATGATTGCACTGCTCTTTCAGTGATAAAGTTAGGTCAAGTAAAGAAAATAAATGTCCCTTGTTCTTGTTTTAAACAAAACCCATGCAAAATGTACACCCTAAATATAACAACTGGGTGGAACAGTACTTGTTATCAACCTTTATAACTAATGAGTTCATGAAGTTTCCTTCTGTGCATTTGCAATTCCTTTTCAATTCTAAGTTAACATACTTTTTTTTTTTTTCTTTAGTGTCTATGATTTTCCCTTTATAAAAATTTCATTTTAGGGCATTTTAAGAAGATTATGTTTGATTTTCTATAGGCAGAGGCCTGGATGAGATAATTAAATAGTCTAATTTGGAATAGGTAAATGTTTTAGTCATTTCGAACATTAGTTCAGTAATTTACTAGGGACACATTTCCACTCACTTTGAAAGTGAGTTGGGCTGTGAAGTTGAAAATTCCAGTGGGCAGCCTATTGGGTTTTTTGTGGTTGTGACTTTTAAACCAACCATAGGAGAGGGTATAGAGCATAAAGATTGCTGTGAAATAAGTATAAAACACCATCTGTGTTGCCCATGTTGTAGTCACAAGTCCTCGATAGACACACGGAGCATCAGAAATCAGTGAGTTATAGGAAAAACACTCTTTATTCAACCAACTGGGTCTGCCAGGGATACACAGACCCCAAATCAAGCAGCCCCAAAATGTAGAGGTACAGGGTTTTTAAGCCCTAAACCCCCATTCCTCATCCTGTTTGAACACATAAGTCTATTTTCCTTCTTTTTACTGTCAACTCACAGGTCGGTTGTGCAAGCGGGGGTACAGAAGCAGAAAGATTGTTAGAGCGTTATGTTCCCATGGGCGATAGACAAGCAGTAATTTTTCAGCCAGCACACCCAAAGTATGTTTTTGTCTCTTTATTTCTCTAAAATGATATTAATCCAATCAGGAATTCCCATGTAAAATGATACATTCATTATTTTATATATTATATATAATTTCGAGGAATTACTTATGTCACCATTGGGGCCTATTGGAGTTCGGTGTCACTCCAACGGCAGTGGGTAGGGAGAGAACAATGGCATTGATGTATAGGCCGCATTTTCCCTCGGTTCTTCCTCAAATGACAGTGAAGTATCCCAGATCATTGAGATTTAACAGTTTTATTAAAAGTATATTTTAGAAAGACAAAGAATACCCCAAGAAGTCACATGATTCCAGCACTGTAACCAACACAAAGGGGTAGGAATGGCTACAAAAGGGCAAAATGATCATAAAAGTCTACCCCAAAGAAAGAGAACCCAAAGAAGCAAAAAGGGAGGGGAGTCCAGAAGGGCAAAAGAGTACCCAGAAGTGGGCATGTCTGCCTTATATTTGGGCCATAATGGGTGGTTCCAAAGGCATTCCTAGCTTATTGGCAAGTGAGGAAATTGTGATTGACATCCGGCTGCTATACAACTTTGCCTAGTGTGCATGTGCTTACCTAGAATTTAGTGTTATATTAGATTTATGAACTTCCAGGCATAAACATAGTATTATAATGAAGCAAAAATGTAGGCAAATTAAGGTAGTACACAGGCGTTTGTTTGTGTGTAGCCGAATTAAGTCAGCTAAGACTATGATCCTCCTGCCCTTTGTCTCTAGGGATTCAGGAGGGATTCTGTAACTACCAATAGGGTGTTCTTTGAGCAGTCTCTAGGCTGAGGCCCAGTTTTTTCATTCTTTCTCGTTGCTCATATTTGACTAGTTATCTAACATTCATGTATTAAGTTTCAAATTTAACATGAACAATATTTCTTGCATATATAAAGCCACATGGTTAACTAATTTTGGTGTAATATCTATGAAAATGAAAAATAATTATTTAAGTCTATGTTTATATTGTTCAGATAATTTATCAGTGATTGGTTTTAAATTAGTTATCTTTAATCTAGAATTGTAAGATCCTATTATTGCTTGAATTTTACAAATAATTATGTACAATCTCCCTCTAAACGAGGTATCCTACTATCAATCAATCCTGCCATGGACTGATCATTATTGTGAGATAAAACCCGTGAATGATTAGCACATACAAATTTTATGACAGCACAGAAAATGCCCTTTAATTAAATTGCCAATAATGTCAACTACTTATGATCCGCAGGAGTTAGATTTTAGATTAGTATTTAAAGAGATAAAACTGATTTAGTTAAACCAAGGTAAACTGTTACAGAATGCCCTTTTATTTAATCTATCATGATGCCTAAGACAATGAATCCCGTAGTATTTTACATAGAGAAGGGCCTGCACGTTTCATAGGAAGCTTATGGTATTTAATTTGTGCACTAGGATCCTGGGGCACTGGGGGAAGCTGGTTGATAGAGCTTTCAAAGCTTTAAAATTATTAAATTTATATAGAAATTTGGAGTGAATATTTTGAGGAATAGGTAATGGAGCTCACTTTACAAAAGAAGTCCAAAATGAATCTTCAGCTTCTGCCTATTAATTGGAAGAGTTCAATCACACAATGTGTGGCTCGACTTCTCTGTCCCTTTGAAGAAGGCAGGGAGACCTCTACTATGTACCCCACCTCTACTTTCATTGATGCTCTAACCAATCCTCTGGCCAAAGTGTGTCAGCCAGAGATTTTGTAATCCCACAGACTTAGGTTGGCATACTTTGTATACACTTACTACCTAAAGGAATGTAAGTGATTTCCTGAACATTTCAGACTTAATTTATTTTTGCTATTTTTCAATCTACAAATTATGATTTTATCATGGTCAACTCATGAGATTGCCATAAAGACTAAACGTAATCATATAAGGTTCTTACCATTGTACCATTTCAATAGGCTAGAAGTGGCTACTAGAATTATTAGGGATAAAAAGTTTATTTTAAACATATTGATGCAATAAATATATTATAATATTACTTTCATAAGATAATAATAGTAATCTCATTATTATTTATAAATTTCAAAATATTACAAAATTATTACTCTAAATTTTTCCTATTATTTTTGCTTTCTTAAATCAGTTATTTGCTAAAATTCATAAAGCAGATCTCTCCAAAAGATATCTTTCTTTGTTCTTACTGCCACTTCTAACTAGTAGCTTTAGTATAATTATATTGTTGTCTGCATGTTTCTCCTCTTTATTAGCAACCAGTGCATGGAAAGTATAAAGTGTATTCTGATATTACAGATGAAGTTTGGATTTTGATCCAGATGGTAATTATAGTAAGTTATAAGACCCTATAAGCTTATAAATAGATTTAATTAAAAAATAATTCAGGCTATTGCTTTTTATAAAATGCATTTCATGAGAAGCAGGTTTTTTAAAAATCATATAAAGCAAGAAAACCAAAATGTCTTATCTAGTTGTGTATGTATTTGGTCAGTGTCTATCATTTGGGGCAATGCTTTTAGTTTGAGATAAGTCAAATATCTATTAAAATAGTCACTTAAAAACAAATTCTAAAATCTGAACATTCTTCCATATGCTTCAAAGTTCTAGCCATCTTTACACTGAAGTTAATGACAAAATAGATGTAGTAATATTTAAATATAGATTCTCATATTATTATAAATTAATATTATATAAAAATAGGTGAAATCACAGATAAACTAATGTGATAATTTTCCTTTACCTAACACTCTTAATAAAGTGTGAAGAAAAACAGCTTGTAAGCCTTAAGTGATGTGACAATCGTCCCCAAACATGACAACCATGGTGATTTTTCACAGTTGTTTTTAGCAGTTATCCTTCTGTAAAAATTACCTGCAAGCACGTTCTCATATATAAGTGAAGCTAAAAAATATATGTTCATAATTTTTCTCTCTCTTTGAATATGTTAAAGTTGAGTGACAACAGCATTTTTCCAAATAATAAATTTAACATTTTTCCCCAAAATTTGGGTGCCTCTCACCTGTAGCATATTTGTAAATAAAATATTCTGTTTACTAAATTATTTTTTATATTTTGTCCTCATCTGGCTAATAACAAAATAAGTGGCTATTATTTAGACTTATCCAAATACCCCACTGGTATTTTATTACTTTTTAAAATATTACTTTCTCTATCTGTATTTATTTAATTTAACCAGCTTACTTATAAACTCTATCTTTCAAAATGCCCATAATATTCAGCAAAGTCTAAAGTTATCCCATTTTATAAAGGTGGGGTACACCATTTGGTAAGCCCAAATCAGAATTCATAATGCAGGGTCAATCTTTTAAAATTGTAAACAGAATGTTGCTGATTTGAGAGACTTTATCTCAATCATCAACATACTAAGTGACACTTTTATTAGCTGTGTGGTATCTGGAAATTTACTTAACCTCACTTTACTTCAGTTTTCACCTTGGTAAAATGAGGATAATTCACAGTATCGTTATAAAATTATAAGGAATTAAAATACAAAAACACTTAGAGTAGTACACAGAAATCAATAATTTCAAGTATATTACATATTATAACAATATGTAGAGTGTAATGGCTACTAATAAAGGAAACATACCTATATGAACCACACAGCTTAGGAAATAACTCATAACCAATATCTTAGAAAACTTTCATGTTCTTTCTCCAAATCCTACCCTTTTTCTTTCTTCTATGCGCTAATAACTATTCTGAATACTGTTTCTCATTTGTGTGCTTTTCTTTATACTTTTACCATGCACATATGTATCCATCATGTGGTATATATAAATAATATTTTGTTTAATTGATCACATGTTTAAAATTTTATACATGAACTCATAAAGAATGTGCAAGGGAAGTCCAACTGGATTAGGGAAGCTCTGCTTATCTCCAGGAACCGCCGGAAATCTAACTTTGACTTTTGATCACCAAAAGGGGGAGTGGATTAACTGACTAAGGATTTATAATGTTCTACTTAAAGTCTAAAAGTTCTAAAAGTCCCCTGGTAGCACTCAAGCCCAGTTTGTTTATTGATGGCTATATAAATCTGTGTTCCCCAGAGAGACAGAAAAAATAGATTATATATAAATGTGCATGGTTTAAATATACCAATTAAAATACAGAAATTTTCAGAATGAATTAAAAAAGAGAGAAAGAGAGATCCAATCGTATATTTTCTATCAGAAACCAGTTTTAAATATAAAGACTCTGATAGATTCAGAGTAAAGAATGGGGCATATTTAATAGTACTTAAAAGAAAGCCAGACTAACTATAATAATTTCAGAAAGAGCAGATTTCAGAACAAGGAAGGTTAAGTATAAAAAGGGGCATTAAATAATCAATTATCCAAGAAGATATAAAAATACTAAATGTACATAAATTTAGCAATAGTATCTCATTTATAAGACGTTAGGACTAAATTCTTTCAGAAGTATCAGTTTTGACATATATTAAATGTGACTCAAATACAATAAGTGGAAAGGAATATAATACTTAAAAGTATACATAATTACTACAAAATTTAATAACTTGAAAACTCTAAATAAAAATGAAATATTAACATTATAACTATACCTAGATACATTCTTTTTCTACTTTAGTCATTTAAACAATTGACATTGTTTAAAAAAAAAAGGGAGGGTTTTTCATGCTCTTTTGGCTAGATTCCACAGTTTTACATTTATCAGCCAAAGGTAAAGTTATATAGAGAACTCATAGATGTGTTATCATTGCTAAACTTAGGATTTAAGATAATTACTTTTTTGCCTTGCTTCTTTCTACAGGATAAATTTATTGAATACTGCAACCAAAAAAGACAAGATATAAATTCTTTTTCTGTACTGTCCTAGAGCAATGACAATCAGCTGGTGAACAGTTTGCCTAATGAGGCAGTTATGATGCTCAGAAGATTTCGTCAAATCAAGGTTATCTGAGCTTTTCAAAAGAACTTCACAGTCTCTTTTTCATGCACTTGGGGCATGTGGCCATGGAATATTACAATTCAACATAATCTCATTCTGTTCTTCAAATTATTTATATATATAAGTATATAATTTTTTTTTAGGATTTGAGATGCAGCATTTTCTAACTTACGAAATGAGAAGAAAAAGAAAGCTCTTCTACTTTAAAATCAAACATCTTTGCATTCACTTTTATATAGAAGTTGTACTTTAATTAGTATTCAAAGTAAATTCTAAACAATTGTTCTATCAAAGAGTTACTTCTAGTTAGACCACTCATACTGGCGATAATCATCACGTTACATGAACACTTCATAGTGATCATGTAGAAGAGTGTTTCTTAATATTATCTAGGGATCTGTTAAAAATATATCCACTTAGATTCTTTTTAGATAAGTCTATAACAGGAACTTATTCTGATATACTGTGGAAAATTATAAAATAAAATTTATTTTCCCAATAATAATAATATATATAAAATAATTTGGGAAGTTTTAAGTACCAAAATTATGCAAATTGTATAAATACAAAATGACTGATACATAGTAGTTGATAAATAAATGTAACTAAATATTACATTTACAGGAGGTCATAAGATGCCAACCAAAAATGAGAAGATTCCAAAGGCCAACTTATATAGAAATAGAATTATTCCATGTAGCATATATAAAAAACCAGGCAAGAAAATTGACTAAAAGGTCACAATATTTCAAGACAAGAACAAATAGAGAAATTATTCTTGCTTTCACTGTTCTCTAAAATTATAGATTGAAATTTAAAAGGCTAGCTGAAACATTCAAATCTATCTGTCTAAAGCAGAAGTTATGTCTGTTCAAATGTGCTTCTCCTACTGCCCTTCATTTTTCTATTAACAATACTGCAGTAAGTATAGAGAGAGTTAAGGTATCACAATAACTTTTGTTTTCTCTCTTTGCTTAACAGTTACTCAATCTACCTTCCCCATTTCTTGCCCTACTCATTTCACCTGCAAGTGGTGAGACACTAATATTGACTTGTGTCTGAGTCCCATGCTTATGTAAATTGACTTGCCTTTTCTCCGTGTATTTATATATCTCCCATCTGCAAATGCAATTTTTTTCACTTTCCCTGAATATTTTCAATTTATTCTAATATTTCTGTAACTTAGGGGAGGGTAAGTTGTATTTGTGCTTTGCACCACTTGGTACCTACTTAATAGAGTACATGGTACGTTGTATAGACTGAAAAATTCATTAAATGAAGAAAAAGATCAAATAAAAAATATGCTTCATCAAATATACAAAATATCAATAATATTAAACTATTTTAAAATATTTATACATGGCAGTGTTCAATAGAAAATAATTATTTTTAAATATAAATCAATTATTTTATAGATCACAAAAGAAATATAAGCTGGCTCAATTCTGCTGATATCATGTATACAGTTATCTAATTTAGTATATGACACTTAAAAATTGAAAACAATAGGTTTGAGAATATACAATATTTTAGTGGCATAATAATTTAAAATTTCTTTTGTGGACCAATCTGAGTGTCTAAGCACACTTACGACATTGTTTTTAGCAGAAAAAAAAAATAGTGTTCAAACTGAGGCAAAATCAAAAAGTTCTTTTCTTTCTTCTCCAATCCTTATTATTTTAGTGGCTATTTACCACATGGGGGATAGTTTCCATTGTATACCAAAAGCCAACCCTTTACTCTACACTTATGCTCAAGTGAGAGACCAGAAGTCTTTAGAGAAATAATTTATGCACATAAAAAGGCATACAGTGTTTAAAAGTCTATAATAAAATTCATTATAAATAAATACATGTGAATATCTGATTATACCTAAATACACTTCAAAATAATTATGACAGTATAATACTATTTCAGATTATGATATTTTACAAACATTTTTAAATTACATTTTCAGACATATACTACTATTATATCACCAAAATTATAAATAAGAAGAAAATTTTTTGATTGACATCTGTTCCTGGAAAAAAAATAAATTCATAAATATATTTATGAATGAAAGATAACTTTATAGGTTACATGAAGGTTTTTTCTTATTAGGCGTAAATGTTTTTCCAAGTATACTAAATTGAAGTAATTTGAACTAATACTGTAAGAATATATGAACAATTATAAAAAAAAAATTACTAACCAGAAAAAGAATTTCATTATTTTGGTTTTATTTTTATCTGACTATTGAGCATATGAACATATCTAATTAAAATACAGATATTTTAAATTAAATATAAAAGAATTGCATTAAAAATTTTAGCAATAATTGCATGGCTTTTGATAAAGTTTATTTTATTAAGGAAATCAATTTATGCCACAGAAGATGAAAAGGAGAGTTCATTAGACACATGGGTACGTGCTTTTCTCCCAGGTTGTAAATGTTTCAATTCCTCATTGAGATTTTGATATTTCATGTAAATCTCTTAGAATCCTAGTTTCCTGGAGTCATTGTGGAAGTAAACCAATATCTTATAGAAAGTGTTATTTATATTTTTCTATTTCTTGGTTAAAGTTTATGGTAGTTTAAAAAAAAAAATTTGGAACAAAAATGCCAAGAAGTTCTAATAATGTCTATATACTGAAATGGCTTTACTTCCATTTGTCCTGTTTATTGCAAGTCCTGTGGAATATATGTTTTTCAAAGTCGAAATGCAAGATGTACATTATTAACTTGGGACTATATGTGCTATTAGTTTAAACCTATTGCACTGTCCAGTAAAATTTGTCATTTTTATGGTAAAATGTTAGTTGAATTTTTGACAATTTTTAACATAAGCACATATTCTCAAATTTTTATACACCATTTGCAAGAACCTAAAAAATAAGTTTGTTTAAATAAGTTTTGCCTCTGACTCTTATTTTCTTAAATTATGGTTAAATGTTAGATGTTATAATGGGATTTCATTTTTACAACAGTAAATTATTGTTACTACATCAGAAAAATCTAGCTGAATACATCGTGTTTTATCTTTATTTCTTTTTCCCACTGGTAATTATTAAATTTATTTTAAAAATATATGTATTTTCTGCAAATTTAGTGCTAATAGAGGGCAAATATCTCTCCCAAGACTCTCATAACAATTTTGAAAGTTTTTGTTTGTTTCATACATCTAAAAGCTTTTCTCATTCCGCATGTTCTATGGTCTTCTTGACTTAGTTGAAAAGGCACCTGCACTTCTTTGCCTGGAAATTTCTCAGTTCCTACTGCTAAGTTTCTACTTTGAATCTTTTGGGCTGTTAATAAATAAAGAAGTTCGTAATTAATATTTGTTCTCCTTTAGGGAACTAATCTAAAAAGCAGAAATTTGAGTTCATTACTGAGGAAAAAAATGAATTCACTTCTATCTATCTTAACTTTTAACCCAAAGAAAATTGCAGTGGCCGGTGGTATAATAGCAGAAGTCTATTTCAATTGTCTAGTCTCAGTTTTTTGTTGTCTTTTCCTTGTAATTGCTTGCATAAGTCTTCATTGAATGTGCTTTTAAACAGTCTCACAGCATCTTAAGGTGAAATTTCTAAAGTTTTAATTCTAGACTAAAGAGACTGTCAAAATCATAAAATTTTATGACAGCTTAAGCCTGTTACATTCTTAATATCATTATTCTTAATAGTGGTAGCTATTATTTGTAATGTGATAAAAATAACAGAGCTTCTTATTTCAGTTCCAACATGTAAAGACTATGAATATTGCCACAGCATGCTTAAACAAGAAAAAGCTGGACAAACTAAAAATTAATGACTTTTCTTGACCCATAATAGAACTTAGTTTGCACAGCAAACTGTTACTCTAAAATCTAAAGAGATAGGCAAATCCACAATTATAGCTGAGATCAGCTTCACTGAAGCAGAAGCTGTTGGGATCAGAAACTGGTAGGGATGCTTAAATAGCAATTCCTAAGCTAACGTCTGAGTGTGGACTAGAGTGAAAGTGAGAAAGTCCTGGGGCAGGGGACACAGTCTTAAGATGTTCCCCACACTTTCATTGGTCTCCTGCAGAAGTTGTCCCAGATTCATACATTGAAGAGCTGAGAAAGATCCCACCATGGCTCTGGAGGATGGGAGGTAGAGTAATCATTTTGAAACATGCTAAGAAGATTTATACAGTCAAGTCCTACCCCTCAGGGAATAAACCTGTATCAAAATTTGCCCTACCTGGGGAAAGGAAACTTCTCCTGCAGGACTCTCTAGCCTTGCTTCCTCAACAAAGGTGAGAGAAGATAAGAAACACGTGTGAATGTCACAGCCCAGGTACACATGTCTACTAAAAGTCTAAAATTTAATTATAGGAGTACAGTGGTCTTTATCCTTCTTAATTCATCCTCATGTTACCAGAGCTTCAAAAAATAATAGTGGGTTACAGCTAATTAGGTTACAGAAATAAAAGGAAAGTGTCCGTTCAAGGTGGAGTTCTTAGGGAAGCCCAAAGACAACAGAAGAAGCAAAATAAGGACACCAGGGGAATTCAGACCTCTGGCACTTACAGCTACAAGAAACAAATGCCCAGGCAGAATAATGTAAAACTATGTATTAAAGTTTTCAACAAAAATTTCCAAGGTATGCTCAAAAGTAAATTCAGTCTGAAGAAACAAACATCAGAAACAGACTCAGATGTGATACTCATCTTGGAATTATCAGACAAGGAATTTAATAAACATGCTTGATATATTATGGGAATATATATCATCAAAATGGAAAAAAAAAACAGAAAATATTCAACAGATAGATGATGTAAGTAGAAAGATATAAATTGTAAGAAATAACAAAAGGAAATAATAGAAATCAAAAACACCATAACAGAAAAAATGCTTTTGATAGATTCACCAGAAAATTTCACAAGGCAAAAAAAAAAAAACAAAAACAAACAAACAAAAAAAACAATGAGCTTGAATATAAGTCACTAGAAGCTTCCCAAAATAAAGAAAAGAGAAGAAAATGATTTTTTTAAATCACAAAATTTTCAAGAATTTTGTGACGATTTCAAAAGATGTAACATTCAAAATCAAGAAGGATAACAGCAAAATATGATATCAAATGTAAACTGAAGGATATCATGACACACAAAATTCTGAAAGAAGGCAGAGAATTAAAATATCTTATCTATATAGAACAAGAAAAAAATTACAGTGAACTTCTCATAAAAAATGAAACAAGTAAAAATAGAGTGCAATGTTTAAAGTGTTAAAATAAAATAAAGTATTAAAAAAAGTATTCTGTATCCAGTTGAATTATATTTTAAAGTGAAGAAAAAAATAAAGACTTTCTTATATAACAGAGAAAAAAAGAACAGGAAACTTATTGTTAATAGACCTGAGTTCTACTGCAAGAAAAATTTAATTTTTTTTTCCAGAAAAGAAAATAGTTTTCAATCAGAAATTCATTTTTACATAAAGAAAGGAAGTGCACAGAGAATTAGGAAACAAACAAGAGACTGGGAGAAAATATTTCCAAAACACACAGCTGATAAAGGACAGTTATCCAAAATATACGAAGAACTCTTAAAACTCAACAATAAGAAAACAAACAACCTGATTTAAAAAATAAGCCAAAGAAAGACCTTAACAGACCAAAGAAGATATGTAGATTGCAATTTAACACATGAAAAATATTTCACATCCTATGTCATCAGTGAAATGCAAATTAAACCAACAAGATACCACCAGACATGTATTAGGATGGCCAAAATTCTCGTCGCTAACAACACTAAATGTTAATGAGGATGTGGAACAACAAGAACTCTCTTCCATTGTTTGTGGGAATGGTCCAGCCATTGGTTCTAATGATCCAGCCACACTTTGGCATATTTTTTTTTTTTTTGTATATAAAGCTAAACATACGCTTACAATACAATTCAGTAGCTTTGCTCTTTGGTATTTAGTCAAGTTGAAAACTTACATACACTTAAAAATCTGTGCGCAGATATTTATAGTGGCTTATTCATAATTGATAAAACCTGGAAGCAACCAAGATGTCTTTCAGTAAGTGTATAGATAAACTGTAGTACATCCAGACAGCAGTATGTTACTCAACACTAAAAAGAAACGAACTATCAAGCCATAAAAAGACATAGAAGAAATTTAAGTGAGTATTACTGTGTGAGAGAAGTAAATCTGCAAAGGCTACTTACCATATGATGTCATCTATTCAGTGTCATCTATTCTGGAAAAAGAAAACTGTGAAAACAATAAAAAGATCAGAGTTATTAGAGGTTAGGAAAGAGGGAGGGATGAAAAAGTGGATCACAAAGGATTTCCAGGGCAGTGAAAATACTCTGTATGATACTATAATGTTAGATACACCCATTATATATTTTTCCCAGTTCACAGAATGCACAACATCAAGATTGAATTTTAATGCAAACATGGACTTTGGGTAATAATGGTACCTCTATTATAACAAATATACCACTCTTGTGGCAGCCGTTGATAATGGGGGAGTTTATGCATAAGTGGGGACAGTGTATACAGAAAATCTCTGTACCTTCTGCTCAGTTTTGCTGTGAACCTAAAACGATCTAAAAACTAAAATCAATTAACAAAAACATGTCCGACAATCTCCCTGAAGTTGGTATAGAAAAATGTGCTAACTTAGGTAACTCTGGAAATGAGCAAAATCAATGTGTAGAGATAGAAACAACTATACACACACCCCCTCCTCACACATAACCCTATGGTAGACAAGACTCTCTATCCTATAAGGTTTTCCTCAATCCAGATTTCCGTTGGTTGCTTCTTTGTGATTTTGTATCTTACTAAAATTCAACCTGGTTACTTTTGCCTATGGTGGTTATAACTTTTTCTGGGCTATTATAAAACATTATTTTTAAATACTAGGGTTTGGCAAACATTTTCTATTAAGGTACAGATAGTGAATATTTGACCAGAAGGCCTCTGCCACAACTATTCAACTTTGCTGTTGCAGCATTAAAGCAGCCACAGATAATATGTAAAGGAAAGAATGGGACCATCAACCAATAAAACCTTGTTTGCAGAACCAGATTGCAGATGGGATTTGACCCAAGGGCCATAGTTTGCTGACCCTTTATTTATACCATAGTTTTAGTATGTAGGCTGCTAAAGCAAACTGTATGCTAATGACATAGTTATTAACCATATATTGGTACAATTATTGAAGTTTTAATATAATAATTTTCATATCTTTTAGTTTAGTTTTTAAAATATTATCTTATTATTATTTTGTCTTTATTATAAAACAAAAATTTAAAGCAAGATCATATGTTTAAACTTAATTATGTCAGCTATAAGTAAAATATGGAATTTGAAGAAAATTTAGAAAACGTTTGGATTAGTCTTCCCATTTATAAAGAAAATAACTGAATCTAACCAGATAAAATGAGTTACTACATAGTACTTGCAAGTTAAAAAAAATTATTGGCACATTAGAATCATTTTTTAATTTACTTGAAACTTGGAAACATATATTTTATTTTTAAAATTCTCTTTTTCCCCTCTTTGAGAATAAAATATTCTTGTTTTTTAAGTATTTTCTTTCTTATAAATGTTTATTCAAATGTAAAAGGAGAATTCATGCATGTTCTCCACACAGGAATTTCTTTGTATGAAATTCATTTATAAGATAGAAGTTTAGTTTGGAACTAAGGTGTCTTCCCAACAGCTGCTCTGAAATCATGCATTTTGGGAAAACTCAGATTGTATAAACCAATCTATACTATAATTACAAGTAATTTATGGTATTGTTGCAGTTCAATTACTTAGACACAAAAATGAAAACTTTTTTTTTCTAATGTTTTGAATACAGCTGTGTAAAACCATCGTCTCTTGGTAAATTTTGCAAACTGTTAAATATATGTGCTTTGTTGTCAAAATCATGACATTTCTAAGACAAAGAAGATGAAAAGACACTAAACATGGCCACAATTGTGGATTTTTAAACAAAAGGACAGTGAATTTCAAACAAGAACAAAGAAACAATAGATTTTATATTAAAAGTGAAAAATATAATATTTCTATATTCCTACCAAAGAGAATATTTAAGGTAGGAACATAATTTTGTTTTAAGTAAATATTTATTTTTGTGATGCTATCCATAACTAATTGCAATATTATTTTAAATGATTATATGTACATGTTTATATGTACTTTGCATCCTATATCATTTTATATATGCATAATTGTATGTATATATATCTTTGAATATAAATATGTACATACACACAAATACATACCATATTAGTCAATGCAAAATTTAATCCATTAATTAGTAATAGTGGTACCTATTTTAAGTTATAGCAGATTTTCTCACTTTTTAAACATGAGAAATTTTGAAAGTTAGGATTAGAGTTAAAAATACGTCCATTCCTGAGTGTTTTCCTGTATTTCTACAGTAGCTGGAAGACTTGGATCATAGAGTACCCTTGTTTTGAGAAACTGAGTCTCAGAGAAGTTTAATGATGGGTCCAGATAACATCGCTAGATAATAAAAATGGCAGAACTAAATTCAGGCCTCCTGGCTCCAAGGATAGTGTTTCCCACGTTACATTTTTGTAACGTGGGAACTATATTTTAGATATGTATAAAGAACATTCTTCTAATTGATCATAATTTCTGATCTACCGAAAATATGAAAGTAGAGATGCACTAAATCCACTGTTTAGATATGATAGAATAGAAATTTGTTTTGACACTGGGGGTGTACATCACTTGAGAGTGAATTTCAAGTCCTTTGACTTCTACAAGAACAGGCTATTCTTAAAATCCAGCAACAATTTTTTAACTATATGAGTCCATTTATTTGAAATTCAAAAAAAAAAATGACAAAAATTGGTGGCAGAAAGACCAGTGATTCTAAGTTCCTGGCATTGGGACAGGTATTGATTGCAAAGCAGTATGAGAACAAGCCTTGGGATAAAAATGTCTATTTATTTTTATTGTGGCAATAGTAAAAAAAGTATACATGTAACCAATATTCACTTAAAATAGATGAATCTATTATATGTAAGTATACTTCAATAAAAATGATTTAAAAATAAAACATTTTTTAGTTCTATATATATTTCAAAGTACTATTGCAATAAAAATAATTTGTTTCCAATAAAAAAATCTTTGAAAACTTTCTTATTTTTTAAGATATATTTTATATTATTATATATAATTTATCGTGATTCATAATTTTCCTCTGATAAATATGACATATTTCTCAAACAGTTTCTTCAAACATATTCTATATGTTTGATTGTTACTGTGAATGTCGACTTAAAAAACATAATAGACTTTTTGGAGCAGGTTTATAGAAAAATTGAGCAAAAACACAGAGAAGTACAATATATCCCTCCATTTCCGCCTATTATTAATATGTTGCATTACTGTGGTATATTATAATTGATGACGTAATATTAAATTATTATTTTTTCAGCTTTATTGAGATATAACTAACATCACATCATATAATTTTAAGGTATACAACATGATTTGTTATCATATATTGGGAAGTGATTTTCACCTTTGGTTAGTTAACACATTCAGTGCCTCACACAATTACACGTGTGTGTGTGTGTGTGTGTGTATGTGTGTACATGTGATGAGAATGTTTAAGTTCTACTCTCTTGGCAACCGAAAGCTTGAACAGACCTATAAAGATTAAGAAGATTGAAGCAGTAATCAAAACCTTCTTAGCAAAGAAAAACCCAGGACCAGTTTGTTTTACCAGTACATTTTCTTAAAAATTTAAAAAAGAATTAATTCCAATTCCTCTCATACTCCTCCCCCCCCAAAAAAAAATTAAAAAAAGGAAACACCTCAAACTCATTTTATGAGGCCAGCATTACACAGACATCAAAGCCACATAAGGACACTACAAGAAAATGAAACTATAAGCCAATATCCTTGATAAATGTAGATACAAAAATTCTCAACAAAATACAAACAAACAGAGTTCAACAACACATTAAGAGAATCATGTATTATGATTAAGTGAGGTATATTCCTGGGATACAAGAATGGTTTAAAGTATGCAAATTAATGTGATAAACCACATTAACAAAATGAAGGATAAGAATCATGGGATCATCTCAATAGATGTATAAAAAACATTTGAAAATATTCAACACCCTTTCATGATAATCAGAAATAGAAGTAGGATACTTCAGTATTATAAAGCTTATATACGACAAACCACAGGTAAATCATACTCAACAGTGAAAAGCTGAAAGCTTCTCCTCTGAAGTCAGAAACAAGACAAGGATGTCCATTCTTACCACTTCTATTCAAGATAGTACTGGAGTCCTAGCCACAGTAGTTAGGTGAGAAAAAAATAGAAGAGGCATTTAAATAGAAAAGAAGTAAAATTGTCTCTGTTTGTAAATGACAGGATTTTACATATAAAGAAACCTAAAGACTACACCAAAAAAACTTTTAAAACTCATAAACAAATTTATAAACTTTTAAGATATAAAATCAATATACTAAAATCAGTTGTATTGCTGCATACTAAAAAAGATATATCTGAAAAAAGTAATTTTAAAAATGGTTCTATTTACAATGGCATTAGAAACAATAAAATACCTAAGAGTAAATTTAACTAAGGAGTTGAAAGACCTGTACACTGAAAAGTATAAGATGTTGATGATGAAGATACAAATAAATGGAAATATATCTTGTGTCTATATATTGGAAGAGTTAATACGTTAAAATGTCTTTATTACCGAAAGCCATCTACAGATTAAATGCGATTTATATCAAAATTCCAATGACATTTTTTACAGAAATAGAAAAAAATCCTGAAATTAGTATGAAAACTCAAAAGACCTTGAATAGCAAAAGTAATCTTGAAAAATGTAGCTTGAGGCACCGCACTTCCAGATTTCAAACTATATTAAAAACCTATAGTAATCAAATTAGTATGATACTGGCATATAAACAAACACATTAAACAATGGAATAAAATTGAAAGCCCAGAAACAAACCCATACATTTGCAGTCAACCTTTTACAAACAGCCAACATTGTTCAACTGAGAAAAGAGTTTTTTCAATAAATGATGCTGGGAAAACTAGATATTCACATATAAAAGAATGAAATTGGACTCCTATCTTATACCACTCATGAAAATTAACCAGAAATGGCTTAAATATTTCAATGTATAACCTAAAGCTATAAATCTAAAAGAAAACATAGAGGAAAATCTTCTTGACATTGCTCTTGGCAAAATTTTTAGATATTTCATAAAAAGCACTTGCAAAAGAAGCAAAAAAAAAAAAAAGATGAAAAAGAAGAAGAAAACAAATGAAATTATATCAAATTTAAAAGCTAATGAACTGCAAAAGAAGCAATCAACAAAATGAAGTGGTAACCTACAGAATGAGAGAAAACAGAACAGAATATCCAAAGACTGCAATACAACTTCAAAAAATGTAACACATGTGTAATGGGACTACAAGAAGGAAAAAAGAGAAAAAAAATATTAACAACTGAGAATTTCTCCATATTAATGCCAGACACTTTTAATATCAATTAAGAGTGCATTCAAGAAGGCCAGAAAACACACGCATACACACACAAAAAAATGCAAAAAATTAAAAAAATAAAAAACCGCCACAAAATCAAAACTTTTTAAAAATCCAGAAAGAAGCCAAAGGAAGGGTGGGGACCTTACAAATAGAGGTTTAAAGATAAGAATTACACCTGACTTCTCCTCAGAAACCACAAAAGCAAGAGAGGAGAAAACACCAACCTAGGATTCTGTATCCTGTGTAATTACCCTTCAAATGTGAAGGAAATAAATACATTCTCAAACAAAAATTGAGGGCAGCAGTTGCCATTAGACCTGTCTTACAAGAAATGTTATAACAATTTCTTTAGTGGAATAAAAAAATAATATAGGGCATATATGGATCTTAACAAAAAACAAGAGTATAGAATAAAGAATAAGTGAAGGAAGGTAAAAACTTTTATTTTTTTATTCTTAAGTAAGCTATCAGATAACAATTTGTTCAAAATAATAATAGCAACAATGTATTTGGTTCTGTGTGCCTACATGTATATATCATATATATATACATATATATTTACATAAGCTTATATACAATTGAAATAAATTATAAAAATATTATAGGGGATGGAAGGAAAGAATTAGGATTATTTTATTATAAAGTACTCACTACCTGTGAATTGGCATATATGGCATTATTTGAAAGTAGAATGGATTAACCGTAAGTGTATACTGCAAAATTTAAGGCAACTAAAAAATAAGTATAACCAAAATACTAAGAAAAGAAAGAAATAGAATTATATAAGTGTCAATTAAAACCACAAAAGACAGAAAATTAGGGAAAAGCAAAAAGGTTATTCTATTTCTCTGCAGTTTCTTCCAACATATTGATATTATTTTTTTCAAATTAATAAATATTTGTTCATCTCCATATTTGAGCAGCCTTATCTAAACTGTCATCATACTTAGAAAACATTTAGATACTGATTTCTTAAAAATCTATGTGCATATTTTTATGTTCAAATTAAAAGAATTCAAAAATTATATGATAAAATCATATCATTGTATTTAAAATATTTAATTACAAAGATAAATCCTACAACTTGAAGGAAACAGATTTAGTAAACAACTGTTTTTTAATTGATAGAGAAATCTCACCTGTAAGATATAATAAATGTAGATACTCCAAGTAAAAAATAACAAAGAATGAAAAAATTTTAAATCAAATCTTGAATGTTTCTTTTATTTAACTCATCAATATTTAATTTTTAAAAATCTTCCCAAACTATTATTTAATCATCACAATCAATTATTAACTATATAAAAATAACAACATTATGGGAAGAGAAGTAAATGTGTTTAAAAAGTTGTGATGTGCTTTATATAATTTTATTTCAGGTAATTTACTATTTTTAGATTGTGATTTTTCAAAGCAGAACCTGTCGGTTTTACACAATTTTTGTCAGTAAGCCACAATGAAGCATGCCTGTGATGCACAGCAGATGGAATTGTAATAGATTGTCTAATTATTTCAATTAGGTATAATTTTTTAAATGTAACATAGTCTCAAAGAAAAATAAAAATCAAACAATAGTATTCTTGAAACAAAACTGGTATCATTAGATGAGTTAATTCAACTTTAAACATGTGTAAAATTGCTAATTTAATAATTGTGCTAACTTAAGGAAACCAAGTGACCAAAAAGTAATGTAAAATTCACTTCAGTGAAAACATTACTTTGAAAAATCAGGGAAATATGTAATTATAAAATCATTTATTTAAAAAATTAAATAATTTAAAAATTATTTGAACATGTGTATTGTAATAAATCTCTATAATGGGTTATTTTAATAGACATTATTAAATACTAAATTCTTAATCACATGGGAGCAATATAAACATTGAAGTAAAAGTATGTAATTTTAATGATTTTAACCTATCAAATGAAACCAATTTAATAAAAACTAAGTTAAAATTCTATTCTATTTTTAAACATTTAAAATAATTTTCTAGCACCTTTTAAATACCAGCATTGAAATAAAGTTATGATTATGTTTTTTTCAGAATTTCTGTCCAAAGTTATACGTATTTAAAAATTATAGTCTACTATGTCAAGGAGTTAAAACAGAAAGGCCCAACTCTGGTCTCTTGAGTGAATATTAAATGCATCAAAGTAGGCCAGAAAATTGCAAATATGAATGAGGATCCTAGTAGTTTAACAGAAGTTATGTGTGATAGTCACATTGCTAAGTGTTTTTCGTGTACTGTCAAATTTAATCTTCATCAACTCAGAAGTAGATTTTATTTCCTGTTTATAGAGATATCAATAAGACTAAAACAGTTGAATAACTCACATTACACAAATGTTAGAAAAGTGTGAGAATCAGAATTCATCATAAATGATTCTTTCAACAAGCTTTCACAAGGAGATAGTCTAGAAAAATTAGAATGAGTCTGTTAAGAAAGGGGGAAATATTCAAATGAAAAAAATACCATTTTGGAGATTATTTTGGAGAGCCAAATTTCTTTAACTGTTATTGTGAAATACTTGTTTCTCTAAAACCAATATTTAAAAACAACACAAACGAAGCAAAACAAGGGGAAAAAAGGCAAATCTTTATCGTTGAATTTTGACAAATCATCATTTTTTTTAAAAAAAAGAATTCCATATTCTTTCTTCATTTTTTTCTACTGAAAATATATAAAACTTAAAAATTGCATAAATATAGAAATTAAAACATAATAATTCAACTATCTCCCAAAATATTTAGTTATCTATGACGTTAAAAAATAGTACATCATCAATTTTCAGCCCCACCACTAATCAAATGACAGGGCATTAATCTTGATGGTAGTTCTCCCTGCACTTTGATAAATTCCATATACATTTATAAGAAAAATATTTAATGGAGAGAGCTATAGACTAAATTGTCAGAAGCTTTTTTTAGGAAAGTGACACTAATAAAAATACTACTCAAAATATTGACTTATGAATTTTAGTTATTTTTTCAGCAAATGAGTGACATGATAACTAAAGAACAAATTTTCAGTGTAAATCTCTAAACCTAAAATTTTTATCTTTGACAAATGATTAAAAGAAATAAATTGTCAAAATAATCATAGTGGAGCATCCAAAAAATCATCTAAGTATAACATAATAGGCAGTCGATACACTTTTATTCTCTTATTTTTCACTTATTGTGGTAATGATAATATATACCTTAGAGATAGTGCAAGGTTTGGTTCCAGATCACCACAGTAAAGTGAACATTACAATTAAATGAGTCACACAATTGTCTTGGTTTCCAAGTGCATAGAAATTATGTTTATACTATACTGTAGTCTATCAAGTATGCAATAGCATCATGTTTAAAAAAACAATCTACATAACATAATTAAAAAATACTTTATTGCTTCAGCAAGTCATCATCATTTTGCTGGTGAAGCATTGATGGCTGCTGACTGATCTGGACGCTGTTTGTTAAATGTTGGAGTGATTATGGCAATTTTGTAAAATAAAACAATGCTAAAGTTTGCCTCATTGATTGACTGTTTCTTTTATGGAAAATTTCTCTGTAGCATGTAATGTTGTTTGATAGCATTTACCCACTGTGAAACTTCTTTCTAAATTGGAGTAAATCCTCTCAAATCATGCTGCTGCTTTATCATATGTTTATGTAATATTCTAAAATCTTTATTTCCATTTCAAAAATCTTCACAGCATCTTCACCAGGAGTATATTTTGTATCAGAAACAAAAACCAAACAACTTTCTTTGCTCATCCATAAAAAGCAACTCTTCATTTGTTAAAAGTTTTATCATGAGACAGCAGGAATTCAATCACATCTTCAGGCTCCACCTCGAATTCTAGTTCTCTTGCTATTTTCACCGCATATGTTCTTACTTCCTCCACTGAAATCTTGAACCCCTAAAAGTCATCCACAAGGGTTGGAATCAACTTTTCCCAAACTCCTGTTAATGATAATATGTTGACCTCTTCTCATGTATCATAATTTTTTAATAGTATCAAGAATTGTGAATTCTTTCCTGAAGGTTTTCAATTTACTTTGCCTGGATTCATAGAGAAATCAGTAATGATGACAGCTATAGCCTTATAAAATATATTTCTTAAATAATAAGTCTTAGAAGTTTAAATCATTACTTGATTCATGGGCTGCAGAATGAGTGTTTTCTTAGGAGGCATGGCAAAAATATTAACTTCGTTATACATTTTTATCTTAGTTCTTGGATGACCAGGTGATTGTTAATGAGCAATAATATTTTTAAAGGAATTTTTTTGTTTTCTGAGCAGTAAGTCTCAACTGTGGGCTTCAAATTTTCAGTAAACCACAGTATAAAAAGATATGCTGTCATCCAGGCTTGTTTTTCCATTTATAGAGCACAGACAGAGTAGATTTAGAGTAATTCTGAAGGGCCCTAGGATTTTCAGAATGAAAAGTTGAGCATTAGCTTCAACTTAGTCACCCATGCTTTACCCCCCCAAAAAGAGTCAGATTGTCTTTTGAAACTTTGAAGCCAGGCATTGACTTCTCTTCTCTAGATATGAAACTCCTAGATGGTGTTGTCTTCCAATATAAGGTTGTTTCATCTACATTGAAAATTAGTTGTTTAGTGTAGCCACTTTCACTAGTTATCATAGCTAGATCTTGTGGATAATTAGCTGTAACTTCTACATTAGCACTTGCTGCTTCACTTTGCACTTTTATGCGTTGGAGACAAGATGGCTTCTTTCCTTAAATCTCAGTATCCAACCTCTGATACCCTCAAAAAAACTTTTCTTCTGTTGCTTTCTCACCTCTCTCAGCCTTCATAGAATTGAAAAGAGTAGGACCTTGCTCTGGATTAGGATTTGGTTCAAGGGAATGTTGTTGTTGATTTGATCTTCTATCCAAACCACTAATACTTTCTCCATATCAACAAAAAAGTTGTTTCTCTATTTTATCATTTGTGCGTTCACTTGGGTAGCACTTTAATTTCCTTCAAGAACTTTTCCTTTGTGTTCACAGCCTCGCTGTTTGAGGTGGGAGGCCTAGCTTTTGGCTTATCTTGGCCTTTCATATATCTTCCTCACTAAGCTTAATCATTTCTAGCTTTTGATCTAAAGTGAGAAACATGTGAATTTTTTTTCACTTGAACATTTAAGAGTCCATTGGAGGGTTGTTAATTGGCCTGATTTTAATATTTCTGTGTCTCAGGGAATAGGGAAGCATGAAGAGAGGGAGAGAGATGGAGAACAGTTGGTCAGTGGAGCAGTCAGAAAATGTATTTATCGATTAAGTTCACTGTCTTATATGGGCAGGGTTTGTGGTGTCCCAAAACAATTACAATCGTGACATCAAAGATCACTAATCACAGATAAGCATAACAAAGATAACAATGAAAAAGTTTGAGATATTGCAGAAATTACAAAAATGTGACACAGACACAAAATAAGCAAATGCTGTTAGAAAAATGGCATCGATAGATTTGCTTGAGCCAGGGTTGCCACAAGCCTTCATTTTGTAAAGAACACAATTATCTGTGAAACATAATAAAGTGAAGCACAATAAAATTAGGTATGCCTGTACAATGAAAACCATCTCATAAAGCTGTAACTGGGATTAGTAAATGTGGTAAACCATCCAATTTGACAAAATTTATTAATTTTAACATTGATGTCAGCTAGAACCATTATAATGCACAGTATATTTGTATATGTATAAATAAGTCATAAATAACCAGAAAGACAGATAGCAAAAGGTTTAAGGGAATTGACTGGGTTTTTCCACTTACAAAAAGACCGAATACATTTCCCTCTTTACTAATAAAGTTGGGTTTTTTTTCACATGTTAGCTGGTTAGGTTATACTTGATCATAAGTCCAAGTGACCATATATGGGCCCTCTATTCTGGGCCCATATTCTGGGCCCTCTATTCTGTTCCATTGCTCTATATGTCTATTCTTGTCCAGTACCACACCATTAATTACTGAGACTATTTAAAAGGACTTATATTCAGTAGAACAAGTATCCATCTTTATTATTTTTTGCTCAAATTGTTATGTGTATAATTGGCCTTTGGATTTCCCTCTAAATTAGAATTGGTTTGTCAATTTCTACAAAAACAAACAATATAGAAATTTATCAAAAATTAGAAAAATATATTTTGAAATTGTCATGAAACTCCATGAGCATCATTGATCAATTTTCAGTAAACTGACATTTTTACAATAAGGAATCTTTCAAACAATGATACTGCTATATCTGAAGAACTTTTTAGGTCTTCTGAATTATTTCTCAATTTTTTCTTTGTTTTCCACATAGAAGCTTTTTTTTTTTAATTAATAAGAATTTTTTTTTTTTATTTTTCAGTTATACTTGGCATACAATACTATGTTAGTTTTTGGTATACAACACAGTGATTAGAGATCTATATAACTTAAAAAGTGATCATCCCAATAAATCTAGTGCCCCTCTGACGCCATACATAGTTATTATAATATTGGCTATATTCCTCATGCTATACTTTCTATTTCCATGACTATTTCACAACTAACAATTTGTAATTATTGTTTTTCTCCCCTTTCCATCAACTGCCTGAATTCCTCTCCCATCTGATAACCCTCAAAATGTTCTCTGTATCTATGTTTGTTTCTGCTTTTTTGCTTATTTGTTTATTTTGTTCTTTAGATTACACATATGCATGCAATTATATGACATTTATATTCCTCTATCTGACTTAATCCACTCAGCACACTACTCTCTAGGTCCACCATGATATATCTTTTTCCATCCTATTACTTTAGACTGCGTATATCTTCTAATCTGAAATGAATCTTTGCGGGCAGCATATGTAAGGGTCTTGTTTTCTTATCTATTTAGCTGCACTATCTTTTGATTGGACCATGTAATTCTTTTTCATTTGAAGTACTTGTTGACAGATATATATAGTTATTGCCATTTTTATTTAGACTTTTGATACATATTTTTTTCTTTCTCTTAAAGAATTTCCTCCAACATTTTCTGTAATACTGGCTTGGTGGCGATGAACTCCTTTAGATTTTTCTTGTCTAAGAAGCTCTTTATCTGTCCTTTAATTCTAAATAATTTTGCTGGGTAAAGTAATATTGGTTGTTGGTCCTGGGTTTTCAACACTTTGATCATTTTATGCCAAACCCTTCTGGCCTGCAAAGTTTCTGTTGAGAAATAGACTGATCATTAATACAAGTTCTCTTGTAGGTAACTAACTGCTTTTCTCTTGCTGCTTTTAAGATACTCCTTTTGAATTAAACCTTTGGCATTTTAACTATGTTGTGTCTTGGTGTGGGCCTCTTTTGTATCATCTTGTTTGGGTATTTCTAAATTTCCTGTAGTTGTATGTCTATTTCCCTCACCAGGTTAGGTAAGTTTTCCATCATTATTTCTTCAAAAAGGTTTTCAATTTCTTGCTCACTCTCTTTTACTTCTGGTACCCCTATGATTCAAATGTTGGTACTCTTGATGCTATCTCAGAGGCCCCTTAAACTCCTTCTCTTTCTCTCATTGTAGTTCTGATTGGGTGTTTTCTGCTACGTTATCTTCTAAATTGTTGATTCGATTCTCTGCTTCACCTAATCTGTTGATTCTCTCTAATATGTTTTTCATTTTAGTTATTGTATTCTTTATTTTTTATGTCTCCTAACTCCATTTTTACATTTTCTATCTCTTTGTTAAAGTTCTCACTGAGTTCATCTACTCTTCTAAGTTCCTTGAGCATCCTTATAGCCAGTGTTTTGAACTCTGCATCTGGTGGATTGCTTGTCTCCATTTTGGTGAATTCTTTTCTTGGAGCTTTGTTCTGTTCTTTCATGTGAGACATACTTCTTTGTCTTCCCATTTTGGCTGCCTCCCTGTGTCTATTTCTATGTATTAGGGAGGACTGCTAAGTCTCCTGGTCTTAGTAGAGTGGCTTTATGTACTAGGTGTGCTGTGGGGCCCCTTGGCACAGACCTGGGAGGGGTCCAGCTTTAGGCCAGTTCATCTGCAGCTTGTGCACCTCCGGGTCACCTGATAAGAGTCACTCAGCCATCCACATATGGCTGCCACCTGTGCAGGGCTTATAGGTGCCTCAAGGGGCCAAGTCAGAAACTGAGTCTGGCTGCCACTGGCATGGGACTTGGGACTTCTCAGCAAGTAAGTCTATCAGCAAGTAAGGCCAAACATGGGCCCTTTAAAAGGAAGGTCTCCAGTACCTTCAGCCCTCTGTCTCACTCATCCTCAGTATCCACTGGTTTTCATATCCAGAGGTTGTGGGGACTTTTTTTCCCCAGTACTGGCACCCTGAGATTAGAAGCTAAGTCACAATAGGACCCCTTGCTTCTCAAGTGGGGGTAGTGGCTCTGAAGCCAAGATAGCCCTCCCAATTCTTGGCTGCCACACACAATTGTGAAACCAGGCCATTTCACATCTCCTCTCCTCTAACCGTTTTGAGGTGACCTATTATTTGAAGGGACCTAGTTGTAGGGCTTCTGTCCAGCCAGACCTCTGGTGATTCTGTGTCCTGGTTGCTCTGTAGTTTTGTTATAATTTTTGTGTGGTCACTTTGTAGAGGCATGCATTGCCTCTACATTCTATGCCATCTTGAATCCTCTACCCCCATATAGAATTTTTAACAGCTTTTTTCAAATTTATATCTAAATACTTGATTTTATATTATATTTTAGAAGCTTTATTGATATATTACTGATATACAAAGAACTTCACATATTTAACGTATGCAATTTTAGTTGGGACATATGCCAAAACCTGTGATACCATCATCGCAATCAAAATAATAGACATATCCAACACCTCCCAAAGTTTTCTTGTGTTCATGTGTGTGTGTGGGTGGGGGGAGGGGGTTAAGAACACTTAACATGAAATCTACCCATTTAACAAATATCGAAGTGTGTAATACCATATTATTAACTATAAGCACCACATTTTACAGCAGATCTCTAGAATTTATTCATGTAGCATAAATAAACCTTTGTATCTTTAGAAAAATAACCCTCTATTTCTCCCCATTACCCAGCTTCTGACAATCACAATAATACTCTCTACTTCTCATCAGAAAAAGAAGTGGAAAAAATAATTCCTTTTGGAATTGCAACATAAAGCAAAAAATTTGTAGGAATAAATTTAATCAAATATGTGAAGGGCTTGTATAATGAAAACTACAAGACTCTATTAAAAGAAATCAAAGAAGATACAAAGAAATGGAAAAATATTTTGTGTTTTTGGATTGGAAGAATCAACATAGTTAAATTGACCATATTACCTAAAGCATTATACAGATTTAATGCAATCACCATCAAAATCCCATTGGCATTTTTTAAAGAAATAGAACAAAAAAAATCATCAGATTTGTATGGAAGCACAAAAGACACCGAACTGCCAAAGCCATCTGGAGAAAAAAGAATGAGGCTGGAAGCATCACTTTCCCCAACTTCAAATTATACTACAAAGCAACAGTAATCAAAACGGCATGGTATTGGCAGGAAAACAGACACACAAACCAGGGGGAAAAAATCAAGAGTCCAGAAGTAAACCCACATTTCTATGGGCAAATAATGTTTGAAAAAAATAAAAACATACAGTGAAGAAAGGAAAGCCTCTTCAATAAAAGGGGAATGCACTAGCTATTAGAGAAATGCAAATCAAAACCACAATGAGATACTATCTCACACCTGTTAGAATAACTATTGTCAACAGGACAAGTAATAACAAGTGTTGGAGAGGATGCAGAGAAAAAGGAACCCTCATAACCTACTGGTGGGACTGCAAATTGGTACAGCCACTATGGAAAACAGTATGGAGGTTCCTCAAACATCAAAGAATTTATCTACCATATGATCCAGCAATCCCACTACTGGGTATTTACCCCAAAGTCTTGAAAAACCATATCTCAAAAGATATTTGCACACCGATGTTCATAGCAACATTATTCACAGTGGCCAGGACATGGAAGCAACCAAAGGATAGACATCTATCTGTCCTACGATAGATGATTGGCTAAAGAAACTGTGGCACATATATACAATGGAATATTACTCAGCCATAAGAAGAGATGAAATACTGCCATTTGTAACATTGTAGATGGACCTCGAGATAATCATGCTAAGTGAAATAAGCCAGACAGAAAAAGTAGAAAATCACATGATATCACTTAAATGTGGGATATAAACCTAAAAGCAACAAATGAACAAGACAAACAGAGACTCAGGGACTTGGACAATGGACTAGTGACTACCAGTGGTTACCAGAATGAGGGAGGAGGGGAGAAGTAGTTGGGGTAAAGAGGGTCTAATATAGGGAGGTAGGGGGTAGGGTGAAGTGGGTAAAGGGGATCAAATATATGGTAGCTGAAGGAAACTGGACTTTGGGTGGTAATTACACAAAAGAATATATAGATGTTAAATTATAATGTACACCTGAAAATTATATAATTGTATTAACCAATGTTACCCCAATAAACTTAATTAAAAAATAATAATATTCTCTTTTTCTATGAGTTCAATTATTTAGATACCTAATGTAAATGAATCACCCAGTATTTGTTCTTCTGCTACTGAATTATTTAACTTAGGATAATGCCTTCTACATTCATTCGTATCATCTCTAATGGTAAGATGTTTACCTTTTTAAGTCTTAATAATATTTTATTGTATGTACATACCATGTTTTCTTTATTTATTCATCTGTCATCGATACCTGGGTTATTTCTTAGCTTTTGTGAGTAATGCCATAATGAGCATGGGAGTGCAAATATCTTTTCAAGATCCTGATTTTAATTATTTTGGATACATACCCAGAAATAAACTTGCTGGATCATATAGCAGTTCTAGATGTTTTTGAGCAAACTCAGTACTGTCTTTCATAGCTCCTGCACTATTTTACATCATATATTAGAAAAAATACATGGGAATAGACACATATTAAGCTGTCATTTTAACTCCAAAAGCCTAAAACACCATTTTAATAGCTACTACTCACAACTTAAGAGCTTTATCTTTCACCTGTTAAAGAATATTTTCTTTAAAAATATATCATAATACTCATGCAAATATAAGATGAACACATATCAACCACTTTACTCATTAAATATTGATTCAAAGGAGAATTCAGTGAATGCACATAAATAATCATGAAGGCTGAAAAGAAATTCAAATAGATGCAAAACAGCTCACTATCCACAGATTAATACTCAGTTGTGTTTTACCAGATAATTGGTTTGTATTTTTATAGAAAAAAAATAATATGTATTATTACTTATTTTCTACAATTATAGTCCTGTAAAATATTTCAAAGACAATGGAAAGTGGTGATAAAGCAAAACTGTGCTGGGTAGAATAACTAGTAATCTCTTTTGCCAATTTTGTTTTTTCTCAGTTTTGCCTAAAATATCTGTATGTGGAAACAGGTTAAGATTTTCAATTATTACATTTGAATTTTAATATTAACACTTGGGCTTCTGCTGATCATTGCATATAAATTTCCTTTGCTCCCTAAATCTCTGCTATTAAAAGTTGTTTCTGACACTTTGGCAAGTCTCCAATCATTTGATCATCAATTTTTATGACATAATTTTTCCCCCCAAGTGATGGCTCCCAAATATCATGTCTCCAAAATGTTCATAGGAGAATTTCTGCTAAGAGAAAAACTTAGCACTCTTTTAGTCTTCCGATTTGCATGCACATTATTTCCCTAACACATATTTAACTTCTAGTATTGGTTTATGTCAATCTAATTGCCTTTGGGACAATCCAATTGTCATTGTGCCCAGTGAGTCCATTACTAATCACTCAGTGAGAAGCTGTGTATGAGTTTTGACCTTTGGACTATTTTCTTCTGCTGCTGAATTTATTCCACATGAAATAATGCCCCCAATGCCTTGATAACAGATATTAGCCCTAATATACAGTAATTCATAGAACATTGTTTCTTTCATTTATTGAGTAAAGTGCACAAATCTTAAGAGTTGGGCAAAATTTTACATACGTATACATTTATGTAACCATAATGTAAGTCAAATAGGCAACATTGACAGCATCTCAGAAAGCTCTCATGCCCTTACCCAGTCACCTGACCAAGTAGATTTAATTGTAAAAATGAGCATTCCCCTACTTCACTGCCTTGGGCTTCTGCTGCGTTCCTTAAACTTCTACTTCTACATGTTCAAAGTTGTTCTGTCAACTTTTACCCACTTCATTGTAGGTAGTTTCTATATTACTAATATGTGTCATTGGTCTACTTATTTAACAAATGTACCACATAGTTTTAATTAATATAACTTCCTCTGAGATTAATATCTGATTATATAATCCCCCAAATTTGTTCTTTTAGTAAGTGATTGCCTTCACTTTTTTGAGCTGTTTTGAAAATATTTATTGAGCTTGCTGCAAATCTGTGAAACGATTTGTGGAAAATTATTATTTATATAATATAATATACCTTATTAATATGCATGAGATTTTCTTTCATCATTTAAATCTTATTAATTTTTAATCATGTTTTCTAGTTTTTCAGTGTAAAGGTCTTGAAAATATTTCATTAAATGTATCCCTTGGGATTTTCAATTGTAAATGATATCATTGTAATATTGTATTTCCGTTGTGTTTCCTACACATGCACTGTTCAAAGCATACAAATTTGGATTATTATTCCCATTATATGCTTCCTTTTGTGGGATAGTAACATTATCAGTTTTCTTTGGTTGATACATTTACATGGTATACCTTTTCCATTCCTTTCTTTTCTTTTCTTTTTTTATTTTTTAGGTAAGGCAACCCTTGGTTGATCTCCCTGATTGAAAGGACCTTGTCAGCTTACGACCCCTTAGTTTTTACACTTACAGCATCTGGTCTTCCTAGGTGGTCTCCCATCCAAGCACTAACCAGATCCAACCTTGCTTAGCTTCCAAGATCAGACGGGATTGGGTTTGTTCAAGGTATCATGGCCGTAGACTTACATCTTTGTATTTAAAGTATATCTTATAAACACCATATAGTTGCATTTTTTTTGTTTAATTGTTTTGTCTTTTTATTTGTTTATTATTTTCAGTCCGATGATCTTTGTTTTATGGTGGACTACTACATCAGTATGTGATATCTTGTAGTTTATATCTATCACCTCACTTTGTGTTATCTATTTATAGCACTAGTTTTTTCCCCTTTATTTCTTACTTTTTCTTTTATATCAATCAGGTATTCTCATATCATTTTTCTTTTCTCATCTATTATCTTGACTGTTCTCAATCCTTATTTGTTCCTTTTCTTGTTACTCCAGGATTAAAAAAATTTTTAAATCACTTTCTGAGCAATGACAGAACCTTATAACAGTTGAACTTTTCCCCTTTCTATTTTTTGTGTTACTGTTACTGTACAGAAAAAAAGTTAATGAAGTAGGCCTGAGGCTGCTATCTTTAGAAGGGCTTCCTTGGCTAGCATCTGGAAACTTTGATTCTAAAATTCTTCCTGATAAGTTGTCTCTCTGTGCCTACGGTGTGATTTATAGTGAACATCTGTATTCCTCTGAGAGTCCGGTAGTTGAGCTAAAAGCTTCCAATACAAATCCTAAGCTCTTATTCTCAAATGAGTCTCCCTGGGCAGAAATACTGCACTATGTTGCTGTATTTTCTTGGCTGTAGGGATGGTACTCTCTGTGTGAGCTCTCATCAGAGGAAGAAAGTATAGGAAGCCTGCACATGGATTGCTCCAGACTCTGGTTATGTCTTTTTCCTTTACTGACCCAGCTGTGCATCTAGTGTAACTGTATTATTATATTTCTGCATTTCTGTAATAAATATAAGCCATGGGGCCAACTATATGCTGAGTCTGTGAGTCCTTCTACTGAATTACTGTACATGTAGATGGACTTGGAGACCCTGAAACAATTTCTACACATGTTATTTGCACATGTCGTAAACTACATAAGACTTTACTATCATTTACTTAAAAAGTCATTGTATTTCACCGTTCTTTCATATATTTTCTATAGATCCAGCTGGGATCATTTTTCTTCTGCCAAAACTCTCTTTATTTTTATTTTACAGAAAATGTTATTACTTTACTTTTATCTAAGAATAATATATTTACTAGGTATAGGATTCTAGGCTAGATCTTTTTTTCCCAAAACTATTGAAACTAATGATGATTTTTCTCCAATAACTTTTTAAGTTTTTTTTTTTTTTTTTTTGTCTTTTTCAGCAGTTTGTTGATGATGAACTTATATGTGGTTTCCTTTATATTTGTCCTGTTTGGAGTTTTAAATTTTTGTTGAATACTCCAAGAGCATTTGAAAATCTTTACCCTGTGTTTTTATAAATATTTATTTTTTTCCTGTATCTCTCTCTATTCTCCTTTTCATATTCCAATTATACATATGAGAGGACTTTTTTTCCCATGCATGTTATTATATCTTTTTTGGTATTTTTTGTACTTGATTATTCCATGCTTATATTAGGATTCTTTCTATGGATCATATAAATGTTTTATGTATTACGTATTTTTATTACTTCATGTTAACCAACGTAGTGTCTTTATGGGCTATCAGTTCACATTTAAATGTTAGATAGAAAATAATGTCCATGGGCACATTGAGTTCATTTTTTTTTTTCTTGTGTTGCTCCTTCCCTGCCCAAATGTGTCTTTGACTGTTACTATTTTGTTAAATTCTCACATAACTTATTTTTAAATGAATCTCTGACTTTAGAACTAATTTCCCTTGGTTTTATTTTTTCTTAATAGATTATTGTTAATTGTGCATAAATATAAACTTGGCATTTGAAATGCCTATAAATAGTTCTTTACAAACATTTCCAAAGGTTTCATATTTTTATTTTATTCTTAATCATTCTTTATTGCTTAGAAAATAGAAAGATACATAAGTGATTATTATTATTTTCAACTAACTTAAAACATTAAAACATCATATATTTTTTAACTGTCACAGTTTTAAAGATTCAAATGAATTTATAAAATTCTCTGTAATGCTCTATTCTGAATTAGAAAATTAACATGGCATTACCTGAGATAAAAGTTAGCATTGCTCGTTGGAAATACCCACATAATTAAAAAGAAGGATATGAGATAATGTACATCATTTACCAAGCACTAGTGTTTTAAAAAAGCTTTAATCTTTTTGTTCTATAGCTGCAACGAAGGGATAAAGTAATTTTACAGATAGCATTGTATGAATATGATGACTTTGATCAACTGATTTCTCCTAATTTATAGTATTCAATACCTTCAAAATATTTAATTATGAAATTTGAAGAGCTTTCAAAATGAAAATTCAAAAAAATAATTATGACCCATTTCCTAGATAGACATGTGTTATTTATATAACTCCTATAAGATCTGCAATCTGAAATCCATTTTGGGTACTATGTGATTACAATAATTATCAGTCTGCACTCTCAAGTTCTTATCATTTTATTGAGCCAAATTTTCAAAGTAATATATATTTTCAATGACATAAACCTTTTACAACAGAAATATGTGACATACACTTTTTGAAATGAAATGCAAGTTATTTCCTCAAAAATGACTAAATCAAAAATATTTATATTATAGAGTATATAAACTTATAATCTACATTGTGAAGTTGAGAACTAAATTATTGATTTACCAAAATATCTATGATAAACCAACTAAAAAATCTAAATAAAACAGAAAAATGTCAAACTTAAAAACAAGAGAGAACCTAACTCACTCAAATTACATATAATTTGAGCCGAATTATAAAATAACCACAATGCCAATGCCCCATCCTAGGCTATTGCTCTATGGGGATGACTTTCTCACCCTCAGGTCAACATTGTTTTATAAGCTCTTTGATACCTCTAAAAAGATAACTTTTGTGAAGAAGTTTGGCTTTTTAAGTTTCTTTTAGTGGGAATATTGTTTTCCTTTAGTTACTCTATACAACCTAAAAGAAGTCCCATTTTCTAGAAATTTTAACTAATTTTTATCTCATATAGACTTGGCTTCTTAAGCTTTCCAACACAACAGCACTTTACGCATAACGATATAAATTAATTGTCTCCAAAATCCATAAACTTCATTTATAATGAATACTAAAGCATTTTGTATGTATATGAGGGGGGAGGGGTCAATCTTAACATTGCTTCTATAAAATATGCCCGTTCAGAATAAAATAAAAATACATTAGTATACTGCATATGTTACTGGCATTGTATTAAAAGCAGTGTTCTCATTTGATTTTTAAAATTTAATTATTTGCACAGTTATATCTCCGTCTGGTTCATCTCTCTCCTAGGGTTACCAGGTTTTGGTAAAAAATAAATTAATAAACAAATACATACAGGATATCTAATCAAATTTGAATTTTAAATTGAAAAGAAAAAACAGCATACATATGTCCATAAAGAACTGGGAGATACTTAAATTTTAAAGATATATTTTGTTTAACTAAAATTCAAATGTCACTGAGTGTCCTGTATTTTATCTGGCAAATCTACTCTCTCCTAAAGGTATGATATATATATTGATCAGAGCAAACAAGTTTTGTGAAGATAATGTCAATTTAAACATAAAGAGGAAAAGTCAGAAAAAGGCTTTCCTTTCCCTCCACTTGAAAGTATACACATAATAAAATCCTTTCCACTCTCTTAAACTTTTATGTTCTGCGTAATTTCCTCCAGGGATAGATGAATGCAGACAGTTAAAAGGCATGAAGTATAAGGTATAACTTGCAAAAAACAAAAAAAAAAACAAAAACAGTATAAATTGTAATAAGTGCTAGCATTTTTAGATAGTTTATACAATGTGCTTTTCTATACATCATTATATATAACAAGAAAGTATATAATGTGTTATTATATTCAGATGAGTAAATATTACAGTTTAAGTGACTTGCTCAAAGTCACACAGAAAAAAATTAAATTTTGAATTTGGGATGATTTCAAATACTTAGACTTACTCAGAGATCCCTGACCACACTGAATATAAATCCCACAGACAAATGCTAAATTTAACTAGATTAAAATTAGAGTCTTTGCAACTACTGAATTAGAGAGGGAGAGTTGTCATGTAAATAAGTATAAAGAATGTTGTAGTAACAAAACTCTAAGTCTATACGTTTTACATTAAGTTTTATTCAGCAAGTGTGTAAAGACAGGAAGTTATTCATTAATTCAATTATTATCCATTTATTTGCTCATCAAATAGTCATGACTGAACATATGAAATATGTATGATACCTGAACAGAATACATGTTTGCATCTCGAGAAGATACTGGGAGGACAGAAGGTTAAGGAATTTACTCCGAAAGATACTTCTCTTGCTTTGACAATTTTCTATCACGTCAAGAATCTATATACACACCAGGAAAAAAGAAGCCCACAATTAATAGTAGTGAGAAAAGATAATACCTATGAATTAAGTTTGATTCATAGAAAATGGAGATCAAACTGATCTCCATTTAGTACAAACCAATGTACTAAAGATGAAAAGCTGAATTCTTTCACATTCAGGGCTTTGTACTTGCTGTTTCTGCTGCTTGGAATTCTTCTTCCTCAAATATATGTAGTTCGTTCCTTCACCCTTTCCAGGTCAGAACTTTAACATCATTCTGTTAAAATTGGAGCTACCACCTCCACAGATATCTCTCTTCTTTATAACCTTATTATCTGACATATAAATATTTATTCACTTTTTATCGTTATTTTTATTGTCTGCCTCTCACGTAAAAGCTCTAGAAGCACTTGTCTTCTTTTATTTATGACTATTTTATCAGCACCTTGAAAAGGGTCTAGTTTAACATAGTTGCTCAATAAAGATTTCAGTGAATGAATGTTTTAGAACAGAGGAGAGGTTAGAAGACATACAAAAATAATTCAAAATAATTCAAAGGAAATTATGATGTATTTAAAATACCCCCAAAATTGATTCACAAGTAGTCAATCCTGAAAACTTTTGACTATAAGAATAGCCAAAGTTTAATGGCATCCTCATCACTCCATTGATGAGGGAATGGTTCTTGCCCTAAGGTTATGGGGATGCCCAAACACATAACACCTTCATTGGAAAGATGAGTTTGAGTTTTATAGCATATATATATATATATATATATATATATATATATATATATATATATATAGACAGCAAATACCACACAGGCAACACAAGGGCTACAGGTGGAAATATAGTGCACTAGGGATTGCAGGAGGCAAGGTTAAAGTACTAAGAGAGTGAGGGGAGGGCTTCCTGGTTGCCACAGGTGGATGTGATTTGCTTGTTTTGAGTAATTCGGTGAACTGCTGATGCACTGAAATTGCCTCCTCGGGGATAAGCAGAAACTTTGCCTCGTACTTTTGATAAGATGAACTGTTTGGCTAGGGGAGCTTATCTGAAATAGCAGGATGAGAAGGAGAACCTGTGGTTAGGTCATTCAAGGTTTTCCCAGTTTCACCAGATAGCAAGACAGCACATGTCTTCTGCCTTAAATTTAGTATTTACACCACAGGCTGATACAATAAGCTCCTTATGTTTTTTGTATACATTCAAAATAGTTCAAAGGAAATTATGATGTCCTAGGGTAGGATGTGAGGGTCAAATTTAATGTCCCTTTTTGGGTTGTTGCCTTTAGTGGATTTTTCATGGCCAATAGTAGTCCACACTGAATATGTCACATTTGCCTGATATTAACTTAGACTTGAGGATGAGAGAGGGAAGAAGGGAAAAGAATCTTGTCAGCTAAACATTTTTTAAAACCTTCTGCAATTTTTCTTAAAGAGAAAAAATGTTATTTCATCTACAAAGGAAAAAAAGCAAGCTATCCTCAGACTTACTTTTAATACTAATGCTAGAAAGAATGGAGCAACAACTTTTGAATTTGTAGAGTAGAAAAATTAAGTCTCACCCTCACATTTTAAAATCCAAAAGGTTTGTTTTTGTGATGGCAGTAGAAAATAATTGCAGATATTAATGTTTTAGAAAATATAACATATTTTTATGCTCCTAAAACTACTACTTGAAAACAGCTAAAAATTGGGGAGATAAGTTATTCAGTGGAAGATACTGAATAATGAAATTAGTTAGACATAGAATAATATACATGATTACAAAACAATGTAAAAATATTTTACAGAAGATTTTAATAGTCATCATTAGATTACTTGGCAAAGGAAAAAAAAATTAAATATGCTAAATTAAGCATTTTATCAGGGACATGGTCAATATACATAAGTAAAAGTTTACTTACATTTAAATAATTTAAGCAGGTTTAAAAGTATATAAAATAAGTACTTATCGATATATTAATATATTTATATATGAATTCATATAATACATGGGCATTTATATGTATCTAAAATATGAGCTTATAGAGATAATACACACATTCCTGAAACAAAAACACTTCAATATTAATATATACATATCTTGATATAGAATTATGGATCATTTTATTTTTGTCATAGCTTTCAGTACTTCCTGTACACATTTTAATAAGAACCGTCTTTTAATTTTACAAGCAGAAAGTGACTTTATTTGTATTTTTAAAGAACTCTTGCAAATATATTTTAAAAGAAACTTTTCTTCTTTATCTGCTGTCTCAATTTTTGTTCAAGTCCCCTCTGCTTAAGTTCTTAAATCTGTTGGGGAGAGCTTATTTATTATGCCCCTGATGGAAATATTTTTGGTGTAAGGTCCATATTATTCTCTTTCATCATTCCTCAGCTCTTTAATCATTGAATCCCACAAGAGAATCGCTCTCCACTTCTGCTCCTCCAAGCTCCCCAAAATACACATAACCACAATTTTTTAAAATTTACTTATTTATTTATTTTATGGTGACATTGGTTAACAAAATCTGATAAGTTTCAGCTGTACATTTTAACAGCAAGGCATATATATTTACATTGTGTGTTCACCTCCCATAGTTAGATTTCTTTGTGTCACCACATATTTGACTCCTTTTACCCCATCTACCTCCCCCCTCCCCACCACCCTCTACCCTTTGGTAACCACTAGCATATAGTCCATGTACATGAGTCTCTGTTTGTTTGTGTTGTTCATTTGTTGCTTTTAGGTTTATATACTGCATATAAGTGATATCATGTGATTTTCTACTTTTTCTGTCTGACTTATTTCTCTTAGGATAATTATCTCAGGGTCCATCCATGTTGTCACAAATGGCAGTATTTCATCTCTTCTTATGGCTGAGTAATATTCCATTGTATATATGTGCCGCAGCTTCTTTAGCCAGTCATCTACCATAGGACAGTTCCTTTGCTTCCATGTCCTGGCCACTGTGAATAATGCTGCTATGAACATCTTTGTGCAAGTATTTTTTCGGATATGAGTTTTCAAGACTTTGGGGTAAATACCCAGTAGAGGGATTGCTGGATCATATGGTAGATCAATTCTTAGTTTTTTGCAAAACCTCCATACTGTTTCCCATAGTTGCTGTACCAATTTGCAGTTCCACTACCAGTGTATGAGGATTCCTTTTTCTCCATACCCTCTCCAACATTTGTTATTTCTTGTCATGTTCATTATAGCTGTTCTAACAGGTGTGAAGTGATATTTCATTGTGATTTCAATTTTCATTTCCCTAATAGTTAGCAATGTTGAAAATTTTTCATATAATCATTGGCCATTTGTATATCCCTTTCGGAGAAGTGTCTGTTTAGGTACTCTGCTCATTTTTTGATTGGATCAACATAACCACAAATTTACAACTCTGTTTTCAAAGGTCCAAAAATTGTTGCCATTACTTAATGGCAGTTGAGGAGATCTGAGGATAATGAAGCATTAAGAATAGAATGTGTTTGCAGCTGAAAGGAGCTGATTCAGGATAACTAGGGAATAACTGATTTTCTAAAGACTCTCCTTCCTCCCTCTCATGTTTGCTTGTGTGACTTGGTGCTTACTTCTGAGATGCCTATTTTAATGAAATGTGTTACTTTCACAGTTTATACATTGTCAGAAGCGCATTTCACTATACGAACATTACTGCATTGCTGTGCTTGGAAGTTTTAAAAAAATTAAGATAAATAAGCACCCTCTTAAATTTCCTTGAAACTCTTATTCTTTCTCATCTTCATTTTTAATAAAAAATATAGTAGTCATAACAAGACTAATATACCTATAAGGTTTTACTAAACTCAACATGCTATTAACCAATAATTAATTTACTGTCAATCATACAATCACTTTTATACAGAGTATAAATAAACTTTTGGGGACATTATTTGCTTCATACTTTATTGACCATCAATTTAATAATTAGTAAAACAAAATGAATCTCAACTTAGTTCCAAATTAGATGGCTAAAGCTCCTGTGCAATGGAGTTGAAAAACAGTCAGACGCATAAAAGGAAAAAGGAGGCAGACTTGCAGATGCAGAAATTATAATTTTTTTGAGTAACTATTTTCTCTGTTTCTGGTGTTTATTAGCATCAATTGTTAGATCACCACCTTACAATTCTAAACATGGACTATCAGGCAACTTAGTCTTCTGATTCTCCTGGAAACTTCTTACAATTCTGAACTCACATGTGACCAGAAAGCTGATAATTATTCTATAATTTAATAAGAGTGAAAGTCAGAATTATTGGTAGGAAGACAGTGAAGTGAGATATTTCATACTAAACCACTTTTCACCATGTTAAGATATTCTTCTCCACTTTAAAGAATAAAAACAATTATAACCATAACCCATATTGCCCAGGCCAATATCCTCTTGTCCGCGCCTCACATAATGAGACAAGCTAGATGAAATCAACCAAGTGTCACATCCTCTTTACTTATCTCTGTCAATATGACTAGGAAAAACCTCTCCGCTCATCCATTAGCTTCTAAACTCTCATTCCCTTCTGTCCAATTCATGAACTTAACTGATTAGTCTTCTCCTCTCCCCAACCTTTCCCCTTGTATTTTCTGGAATCTCTATTCAGGTACCATATATTCTCAAACTCATTTCTGAATCTTCACATCTGTTTCTTCAATAACATATTTTTTACCTTTGATATACTATTTCTTTCAGTCTTTTCAGTGGGAAGCTATAATTTTTTACAAACCATCTTAATATTGAGAACAGGACTGATATCCTCTTTGCTCTTTGTTGTTGCTTCCAGATTATTATTTCTACTTTGTTTTTGAAGTTCTCAACATTTAGCTACACACTTGCTCTATACTTCCTCAGTGATTCTCAACTGTCTAAGGCATCATTCCCTTCCTTACAAACCTTAACAGCTAGCTCATAATACTTAAGTTCCTCTCCATTCCTATTCATGATACTTCAATATACTTTGTGTATCTCATCTTACTCTTTAAACTCTTAACATTTTCAACTCCAAAGGATTTTTTTCTTTACTTTACACTATCATGGTCACACTGTGTATGTTGTCATTATCACAAACTGAACTATCTCTTAAATCAATAATTCAAATTTCCTACTATAATATCTTCCTAACAACAATAAAAAGTCAAATATATTGATTTTAAAAATCTTGCTATGTGAACTTTATCAAGTTATTTAACTTTTCTCTGTCTTTGTTTCCTTTTCTGTTAGATGAACATAATGATACTTTACTCATAGAGTTAATGTGAGGAATAAATTTTTTCAATCATATCTCTTGCTCCCATCTCACTTTCAGTCTGAAAAAAATGAAGAGAAGGTATTTTTTAGTCATAATAAAATTTATAACAAATCTATAGTGGTAAATATATGTACTTTTTTCCTCCATTCCTTCATATGTCTACTATGTTCATTTTTTCATATTAGGGCCTTCATTCCTTTAGAGACTATCTCTTCTGAATCTTTCTACTTCTTAATGGAATCATACCCACATTTATTAACACAAGCTCCTGTATAGATCTGGCAAACAAAATGCCTTTAAGAACTGGAAAAAATTTAATATGGTGAGGTCAAATGTAGAATAGTCAGTGATGGAGATCAACACAAACGAGAGTACATGACACAAAGATATCACCTTTCATTGTTTGAAGACTGTTATCTACAAAACATATTTGAAGGGCAAGGGCAAATTTCCCCTGTAGAAGGCCAGCCTGTTCTCATATATCCCATAGTAAAAAAAAAAAAAATAGAATAAAAAATTTTAAAAAATAAAGGAAGATTATGACCTACCTATCCATTCACATATCTCACATTATTTCTATAAAAATAGAACATTTAAAATACATCCCTTCAAAATGTATTTCTTTGCTGATGCTGAACCATTATTATCTGTCTATAAATTTGATATGCCTTTATACTTTCTAATTTTAAGAACCACAACCACTATTTACTCATTTAATCAAGCTAAGGATTCATACTTTATTCATTCCTTTTACCTAATTATAGCATCCTACAAAACAACATTCTAGTAGATTCTACCTTAAAAATATATGTTAGGAGATTGACTTCTGGCATGACAGTGTGAGAGCTCCACTAATCAGCTTCCCGTTGAAACTAGGAAAATCTATTAAAAAATCAACCATTTAAAGCCTCTGGAAATAGTCCCAAGGTTAAAAGCAAATGAAGATACACCTATTCAAGAATATCTTCAAAAATTGCTTTTTAATAAATGTGAGAGTTCATAATATTGGAATCAAGACTGCACGCTCCTCTTCCCTGCTATCATGCTTCCCATCTTAATTATGTGTGAACTCCACTCCAGACTCTCACAGCCAAGAACTCAGGGTTTCCTCTCTCCCCAGATCTTAGAGGTTTTTATTTTTCCCCCTGGGAGAAATAAGATGTCCAGCTTCCAGCCAGATGCTAGAGTTTAGGTCATAAAACAAAACTAAATGAATTTAGAATAGAAAAAATGTGAAGTATATTATCTGACCACTATTGATTTCTAGCAGAAAAAAAAAATTGAGAAACTCATAAATATATGGAAATTAACCAACTCCCTTCTGTATAACCAGTGGATCAAAAAAGAAAGCAAGGAGAAAACTTTTTTAAATACTGTGGTATGAATAATGAACATATCAAAACATCTTGGATGTAGGTAAAGCAGTGCTCAAAGGGAAATGTATAGATGTAAATGACTATATTAAGAAAAATCTCAAGTCAATAATTTAATCTTTCACCTTATGTTACTAAAAAATAAGAGCAAAATAAATCTAAAGCAAGCAGAAGAAAGGAAATAATAAAAGTTATAATGAAAATGAATAAAATAGTGAACAGAAAATAATAGAGAAAATCACTGTAACCAAAAAGTAGTTCATTGAAAAGATCAAATATGACATAGCTTTCCTTAGAATGACCAAAAAAAGAAAGCAAACACTCTAATCACTAGAATTGACATGAAAGAGAGACTACTAGTATTCACCCTACAGAAATTAAATATATTTGTATATGTATATTATATATGTGTGTGTGTGTGTTTGTGTGTGTGTGTACAAATACACACACACACATAGTAAAAGAATACTGTGAACAGTTGTACAGTAACATATTAGAAAACTTACATTAGTGGACAATTTCCTAGAAAGTAAAAACTACCAAACTGACTCAAGTAGAAACAGAAAAATTGAAACAGACTTGGAACAAATAAAGAGATTGAATAAGCAATAAAAAATTTGTCTGCCAAGAAAGTACAGGCCCAAATGACTTCATCAATAAACTCTACCAAACATTTTAAAAAGAAATGCTACCAATTCTTCACAACTATTTCCCAAAATAACTACTCTTTTATGATATTATAGCCAAACCAGACAAAGATATCACAAGAAAAGAAAACTACAAACCACTATCTTTTATAAATACAAAAACAATCCTCAAAAAATAGTAGAAAACTGCAAATGGCAATATACAAAAATAATTTTAAAAGCTGACTAAATGAGACCTATTTCAATATTGCAAGGTTGGTTTAATGTACAAAAATTAATGACTATAATACATTATATCAATAGAATGAAAAACAATAAAAAAACACACGATCATCTTAGTAGATGCAGAAAAAACATTTGACAATTTCTGAAATCCTTTTGTAACAAAGTCAATCAACAAACATGATAGAAAGGAAGTTCATCTAGTTGATAAGAGCATCTACAAAAAACCACAGATAACATCATGCTTAATAATAAAAGACTGGATGCTGTCCTCTAAGATCATTTAGAGAAGAAGTATATCCACTCCACTTCTTTTTATCTTGGTACTTAAGAATCCAGCTGGGGCGATTAGTGAACAGAAAGAAACAAAAGATAACAAGTTTAGAAAGGAAGAAGTATAATTATCTTTATTTGAGATGACGTGATTTTGAATGTATAAAATCATAAAATAATCTGCTAAAAAATTAAAACTAATAAATGAGTTCAGCAAGTATGTAAGATGCGAGACAAATATACAAAAGACAATAATAGTATTTTATATATTTGCAATGAATAATATAAGTGTAAATTAATTTCATTCCAAAAGCATAAAGATGAAATATTTATACTCAAAATATATAAAAAATTGATGAAAGAAATTTAAAAATAAAGGAAATAAATTGAAAGCATTTACATCCATTAATCTAAAGATGTAACATTGTAAAGATGGTAATACAATTAAAAATGATCTAAAGAAGCAATGCAATCCCAGTTGGCTCCTAGGTAACTTTTTTTTGGTTGAAAGTTACAAACTTATTCTAGACTTCATCAGATTTCAAAGAACTTATTTTCAAATAAACAAAAAATTCTGAAAAAAAATAAGGTGGGAGCTCTCATACTTACCAGTTTTGATATTTATTACAAAATAATGTTAATCCAAATAGTATGGTACTAGTATAGAGAGAATGATAGAGCAATGGAATAGAACTGGAAGTTCATAAATAAAAAATATATGTATGGCTTTCTTGGTCACTAGTGTGCAATGACCATCTAATGGAGAAAAGAATGGTCTTTGAAATAAATGATATAGGCACACTGGATATTTATATGTATAAATAAATAAATAGAATAACAAAATGAATTTATAACATACATACAGAAAATTAACACAAATAGATCAAAGACTGAAATTTAAGAGTTAAAACTATAAAACTCTTATAAGAAAACATAGTGGGGGAAAGCATGATGATATTAGATTTGGCAAAATAATTCTTATATGAGACACAAAAAGCATGAGCAGCAATAACACAAATAATTTAAACAAAATTAAAAACATATGTGCTTCAAAGAACACCATCAAAAAAGTAAAAATACTTGAAAAGATTAATAAAATTGACAGACCCCTGGCTAACCTTGCTGAGAAAAAATAGAAAGGACACAAATGAAATCAGAACTAAATGAGTAGAAGTTATGACAGATACCACTGAAATACAAAGTATACAATAATATCATGAAAGATTATATGTCACCAAATTCAATTATCTAGATGGAATAGACAAGTTCTTAGAAATATTTAACCTTCTTAGACTGAATTACAAAGAACTGAAAAATCTAAATAGACTGAACAACAGTAAAGAAATAGAAATAATCATTAAAAACCTACCAACAAGTAAAAGTTCAGGACCAGAGAGTTTCACCATTGAGTTCTATTGAACAGTCAAAGATGATTTAATACCTGTTATTCTCAACCTTTTCTAGAAAATTGAAAAAAAGACAATACTTTTTAACTTATTATCTGGTAAAGATAACACAAAAAAATAAAATTATACACCAGTATCTCTGATGAATGCAGATGCAAAAGTCTTAAACAAAATACTAGCAAATAGAATACAACAATGCATAAAAAGATTATACATCATGATCAAGTGAGGTTCATTCCAGGGGCACAAGAATGGTTTAATATAGGCAAATTGATTAATGTTATACATTACATAAACAAAATAAAGGATAAAATCATATGATCATATTAATAGATGTATAAAAAGCATTTGAAAAAATACGACATCCTTTTATAATTAAAACACTTAATAAAATGTGTATAGAAGGAAAGTACCTCAACATAATAAAGGCCATATACAACGAACCTTCAGCTAACATCATACTTAATGGTGAAAAATTGAAAGCTTTTCCTTTATGATCAGGAACAAGACTAGGCTTTTCGCTATCACCACTATTATTCAATATAATGTTGATAGTCCTAGCTAGAGCAATCAGGCAAGAGAAAGAAATAAAAAGCAAGCATTCTACCACTGAACCACCAATGCTACATCAACAGATGATTAGGAAAAAAAAAGGCATGGTTCATATATACGATGGAATATTACTCAGCTATTTAAAAAAAATCAAATCCTACTATTTGTAATGACATGGATGGACCTAGAGGTTATTATGCTGAGTGAAATAAGTCAGACAGAAAAAGATAAATACTATATGATTTCACTTATATGCAGAATCTAAGGAACAAAAAGAACAAACTAATCAAAAACAGACTCACAAATATAGTGAACAATTTGGTGATGAACAGAAGAGAGGGAGTTAGGAGGCTGAGAGAATGGTGTGAAGGGTTAAAGAAGTACAAATTAGTAGTTAACAAATGGTCACAAAGAGCACAGCATAGAGAATGCAGTTAGCATTAATATATTGGTTAGGCGGAAAACCAGAGGAGAGAAGTAGCAATTAGGAGGATCGTTTATAAACCATATAAATGTCTAACAAGTGTACTATATACTTGAAACTAATTTAAATAAATAAATAGAAATTGAAAATGAAAAGGTCAGACTGTTATCTTTTGAAGATGATATATATATTTTTTAAATAGAAAACCCTAAAGATTCCCCTAAAAACTATTAGAAATAATTAATAAATACAGTAAATTTTCAGGCTCAAAAATCAACATACAAAAATCCATAGTGTTCTTACACATTAACAATAAATTTTCAAATAAAGAAATAGAAAAACAATTCCTTTTGCAGTTCAACAAAAAGAGTAAAATACCTAGGAATAAACATAATAGAGCATGTGAAGGACCTATAAACTGAAAACTATAAGACATTATTAAAAGAAATTGAAGAAGACACAAAGAAATAAAAAGATATTCCATATTCATGGTTTGGAAGAATCAACATAGTTAAAATAGTCTTATTACGCACAATACAGAGATTTAGTTGAATCTCCATCAAAATCCCAATGGCATATTTTAAAAAAATTGAACAAAAATCACAAGATTTTTATGAAGCACAAAAGACCCAAAATAGACAAAGCAATTCTGAAGAAAAGAACAAGTCCAGAGGTATCACTCTGACTTCAAATTAGACTACAAAGTGACAGTAATCATGGAATTGGCAGAAAAACAGATACATAGACCAATGGAACAGAATCGAGAGTCCAGAAATAAATCCCCATATATAAGGGCAAACAATTTTCAACAAAGAAACCGAAACATACAACAGAGAAAGAAAAACCTCTTCAATGAATGGTTCTGGGAAAATTGGAAAGCTACATGCAAAAGAATGAAACTAGATTGCTATCTGTCACCATACACCAAAATTAACTCAAAATGGATCAGAGACCTAAATGTAAGATCTGAAACAATAAATTGTATGTAAAAAAGCATAGGTACTAAAATCATGGACCTTAGATTTAGAGATTATGTAAATTTGACCTGAAAGACAAGGTAAGTAAAAACAAAAATAAATAAATAGAACTGTATCAACTGAAAAACTTCTGCACAGCAAAAGAAACCACCAACAAGACAAAGAGGCAACCGAGTGAATGGGAGAAGATGTTTAAAATGATGCCTCCAATAAGGGGCTAATATACAAAGAATTTAGACAACTCAACAATAAATAAACAAACAGTCCAATTAAAAAAATAGACAGAAGATCTGAACAGACACTTCTCCCAAGAAGGCATACAAAAGGTCAACAGATACATGAAAAGTTGCTCAACCTAGCTATTAGGGAAATACAAATCAAAACTACAATGAGACACCACCTCACACCTGTTAAAATGGCTATCATAAACAGGATAAGCAATAACAAGTGTCAGAGTGGTTGTGGGGCAAAAGAAACCCTCATACTTTGTTGGTGGGAATATAAATTGGTACAACCACTATGGAAAACAGTATGGAGATTCCTCAAAAATCTAAGAATAGAATTATTATATAATCTAGCACTTCCTCTTCTAGATATTTACTCAAAAAATTTTAAAATATTAATCATAAAGATACAGCCACCCTGATGTTCATAACAGCATTATTCATGGTGGCCAGGACATGGAAACAACTAAGGTGTACTTTGATAGATGATTGGATAAAGAAGATGTAGTACATATATACAATGAAATATTATTCAACCATAGGAAAAGATGAATACTGCCATTTACAGCAATGTGGATGGATCTTGAGAAAGTTATGCTAAGCAAAATAAGTCAGGTAGGAAATGTTGAGAATAATATGCTGTCACTTAGATGTAAGTTATAAATCTGAAAGCAACAAACAAGACAGAGACTCATGCACACGGACATCAGTTTAGTGGTTACCGGAAGGAACGGGGTCGGGGGAGGTAGAGAAGAGTAAAGGAGATCTAACATATAGTGACAGAAGGAAATTTAACTTTGGGTGGTGAACACGTCCATTCAATATACAGATGATGCATTATAAAATTGTACGCTCGAAACCTATACAATTTTATTAACCAATGTTACTTAGCCTCTTTTTTCTGGATGCTTTCTTCTCCCTCGGTTTCTCAGATAGGGCTCCCCTGATTACATGGTAATTTGAATTAGTTTCCTATTTTATATTATCTTTAATATTTTGAAAATTATCTTAATTTGGGGACATATTTTTACACTTGATATTACATTTGATATTTTAAATGTCTACCCCATTAATTGATAGAAACTACTTATTTAAAAAATTTTTCCATATTATATCCTCAAAACAAAAAATGGAGAAGGGTAAAGGAAGGAAGAGAAAAAAGGAGAAAAGGAAAGGAAGAAAAAGTAAGGTGTAAGAGAAAGATGAAACTTAGGTAAAGGAGATAAGATAAATGCAGGTTCATTGTACCATAATTTTATTTTTTTTAGTGAGTCTGAATGATTTCAAAATAAAAGATGGGAGAAATGGCTATAAGCTTCAATAGAAAGGAAAAATGTTCATTTCAAAGTTATGAGGATAATGTCTGGCTTTTAATAGTCCTCAAAAATATTTGCTGAATAAATGAATGCACATTGTTCTATTATTTAGGGATTGATGTAAGTCAATTTTCCTCGGAATGTAGAACAAGGAGATTTTTGTCCCTATTCAATTAATGGTGTGTTTCCTTGAATCAAGCAGTACAAACTAAATTTGTCATCTTGACATAATTTTGCCTTAATGAGTTAGGGGTTTAGAATAAAATGTAATCATGAAATTCAGAATCTGTATTTAGTCAAGTTCATGATTGAATATCTCTTTGTTATTTACTTTAATTCATTATATATATCATATTTATTTTTATTTACTTATATTATCTATCTTCTCATATAAGCAGGTGTAACTAAAAACCAGATTATTGATTAGACTGCCTCTACGTGGCCTCTTCAACTTGAAGATGTTAAGATATTTCATCTTCTTATATGGTAGTTTACTTCTTGCAGGTGAAGCTTTCCATAGGGATTCTTGTAACATTTTTGAATTGGATTCACGGAGAAGTCACTTGAGACTGGATTCCTTTAATTTCAGCCTTAAACTAGTGGTTAAATGCTCTACTCTCTTCCTTAGATCAATTGGAAGGAGACATGTGGAAGTCAATTCTCTGAGCTTCAGCAGCATACTTTAGACTTGTCAGAGACTGGCTCAGAGCTGAGCACTATCCTCCTTCGCAAGTCCAAAGCCAACTCCCAATTATCTCAACAAGGGCATCTTTCTAGAGACATCCACCAGAATCCTCAGTCTCCCTTCAGCCTCCCAGTAATCTTTTCTATAATGTGTCTTGAATAGCTGTCATGGACATAAAACCTACATAAATTGAAAAGCGTATTTTCCTTGATAAAAATATAGAAAAAGACATGGGGACTAGAGGTATTGAAGAGGTTTTAAAATCAGAGTTGTTCTTGTTGGTATTAGTGGAGTCCCTGAGGCTCCCAAGTATGTGCCATTAGTGTCTGGCAGAGTAAGGTAACTGAGAAAAAAAGATGACAAGGGATTTTTTTGAAATTTCATCTCACTTAACCATGTAATGGAGTATTCCACGGGGTTTGTTTCAAGAAAGTTCTCTGCTGCTACCTTTTTGGTACCAGTAACATGTATTATATTTCAATACCTTAATTAAATTTTAATGTTACATTGATGTTACTTGTCCAGAAGTAAATAACTCTAAGGAAGGAGTTGACATTTTATCGTTACTCTTTTGATCCTGTTTAGAGATTTTAATGCTTAGCTGTAGATCTAGTGATGAAAAGGGAAACGCTGTTGACTTACATTTCAGGTTGGCATTTGGCACAACTGTAATTTAAAAAATCATGTCACAAAAATCTTTTTTAAAAAGTAGATGTCCTCTCTGTTATATACTTTTTGTAAAGGTTAAGTGCACAGTGTTTCACTTTTAAGGTGATTCTTGAATTGATAACAAAGATACTCCCATTTTATAGAGATGTCAACCATAATACATGGTTCATTAAATAATGACCCACAGTCTTTTTCACTCTTGATGCCTTCCTTTAGTATTTTAAATAAAAACCTATGCTTGCTTCCCTTACATAGAAAGTTTACTGTTACTGACTTTTCTATGTAACAATCCAGGCATTATAATTCACCTATTTGCATCCCATCAAAAATAATATATTTTTTAATAAAAATTGAGCCAATCACTGGTTAAGGTTTAGATACATATGCTTCTAAATGTCTACATTTAACTAACCACAAAAGATGACTGAAGGAAGAGTATATAGTGCTATTAATTTCCCATAATGTGAAAATCTATATGCTAGCTAATTGTTTATAGTTCAGATGACTTTGGAATGTATTATAAGTAATAGTTTATTTCTTGTGTTAAAGTACAATCAAATAGAATGTTACAAAATTTTGTGATGAGTATATAGATTAACTGTGAAGATTCCTGTTCCTAAATCAAGTAATAATATTAAAATCGCACACACACACACACACACACACACACACACGCACACACAGGTTTTAAGTAAATGACTGAGTGCTTTGGAGCTCAATCTTAATATGCAAATAACACATTGACTTCAGAGTTTATCAATAATCCCAGTTCTGTGACAGGTGTTTTGTTTCGGTCCTGAGAATGAATGCAAATAAATTAATTTACTAACATAAATTTATATTAAAAATTTTAAATAAAGTGATTACCTTTTTCTGTACCTGATGATAACAACAACAAAAAATACTCTCTTTTGAACATTGTACCTATGTGTTCATGTGTGTGCGTGTGTTTGTTTTGTTTTAATATTGTCATCTAATTTTCTCTTTTGATTACTGATGGACTTATTTGGGCTAATTTGGATTTGCGCCACTATGAAACAAGGGTAGATCACAGTAATGATGCTTTACAGACTCTTTGTTGTTACTTAAATAGTTAATGTAAATTTTGATTAGTTTAACACCCTTATCATTTTTAATCAGTAAAAATATCAGTGCAAATTATATTTCCTTACATGTGAGCAAGAGAAAGTAAGCAGATCTCTAGCAAATAATTTTCTTACCAATTGTTTATCCTTTTCAACCTTTACTTCTTCCTCTGTTCAAAATATTTGATACTGCAAGGAATCTTTCGTCTTTCCACATCGGGCACTATGGGGAGTTTCTAAGCAAAGTTGACATAATTTCTTCTCTAAATTTTATTTTTGCAAATGTTGACTAACAATGAACATGTATCTCTTTTGTAACAAGAACCACAAAAATTATTTAAAATCTGTGTTTTGCAAATTGTAGACAGCTACACTATCACTCTTTTGGCTTTTGTTATACTCAGCTATGGCATCCTCTATTCAAAAGTACAGCTTTTCTCTCTAAACTCCAAGTGCAAGTTGAAAGACAACTGACTTGATAATTTGTACTCTCTTAATTAAAGTATTTACATGGTTAAATGCAGTACTGAAAAAGAGAGAATAAAAAATTCACTGTGTTTAAATTTTAAGAATATTGCAAGTCTTTATTTTTCACTTACTATCACATCCAAGAAGGAAAATATTAGCGTTGGTTTCACATATGATTTTCAAATAGATGATATGTATTAAAAATAACCTTTCAATTATATCATCCACAGTGAGCTCCATGAAGAACCCTAGCTATTTGTTTAACTGAGTTTGAAGCAGTTCTGATAAAACTTTTCTAATCAAATAGCTAGAATTTTATTGATTTTTTACTTTTCTTAAATGACTTTCCCACCAAGGCTCATTTCATTCTAGTAATAGAAGTAGGATGATATGTTTAATTTTTTTCAAGCAATTTTAAAATTCTTAAAATTGTAAATTTAAGTAAAGTTAAAATATGACCATTATAATTTAATCTTTCAATTTTATGCTTTCTTTTCACAAATTCCTTGATAGCAATAAGCAATAAGATATATTTTTTATAAGATATAAACTCCATTATAACGACTCCAAAAAACATTGTTCCTAAGAACGAAGACTTGCATTTGAAATAGAAACACTTATTTAAAAAATATTTGAAAAATGATCCAGAAATATGTAAAATCTCCCCAGAAAAACCTATTCAGAATCAAAGCAGTCATTGAATCTTCCCTGTCCAGATGTTGCAGCATTTTGAACAGTTCGAAACTCAGAGAAATTCTTGTGAACAAGACAAACTAGATTAATTTACAGATTTCATAAAAACAATATATCCTCTAATACTGAGGCTAATCCCAGATATTTTGAATTATTAGATGTTGCTCAAACATCTCTATATTTAACCAAAATTTTAGTATTCGCAGGATGATGTAATGACAAAAATTCTGGGCCAAGAGCTGGATTTAGCCATCAAATGATATAAACATGGAAATATGGAACTCAATTTCTACCATTTATTAAGAATCTGTCATTTCTAAGCTTTTGTTAAATACTGTATTTACATATTATTTATATAAGTATAGCCAGAGGAATGAGCAGAAATTCTAAATGTACATTAGTTTCAGTGAGCTCTTGCTTTTGCGCATGTATACTTATCAGCATAGAATCAACTCTTATCACTTATTATTCTTTGTACAAAACATGAACAAGAACCAGTACGCCAATTAAAGGTTCTAAAAAACTACACTACTTTTTATTTCTAATTCTAGTTACTTTTAGGATTAAACTGGTGATAGCAAATGTAGTAATTAAAACATGTTTCCCAATATATGTCTGTTACCTTATCTCTTCCTAAAGTAGATGTTCTGAAATCACCAAAGATGAAATAACTGGTTAAAGTATATAATATATATCTCAGTCTTAGTTATAATAACAAAAAGGATTTAATTTTCCTATTAGAAAATGGTTAAAAGATTGTGGTATGTCTTATCATGGAATGATTTATAGCCATTAAAATAATGTTTCTGAATCATATTTAATGTTGTGGGAATATTAAAAAGATAAAGAATAAAACCTAACAGACAATATTATATCAATTGTGTATGAATGTGTGTACCTATGAATACACTGGACTTCTGACAGAGTAGTAATTTCCTCACAGTATTTATAAACTTTCTATGTATTTTTGCACAGGTCCTCAGCTTGGAGTTAACTGGATGTTAGGGAATTAGGTTGCAGCAAACAGCAAAGAACCTAATCATAGAAGGAAAGAGGTGAAATGAAAAATACGTAGCATTGTTCTTTAGCAGTGTGACAAAGTGGAAGCCATGACACGTTTTTGCAACTGTGAATAATTCCTAAGGGAAATCAGCAATGCTAAAGAAGGGTGAGATAAAAACTGAAAATTCTGCATTTACTCATTTTGGGGCCTCAGATAATGTCAGTTACATGTAATTCAAATGGTGCCACCCGAAATCTGGACAACTGACGATTCATGCAGATTGTGTGAAAATCATGGAGTAATTTTGTTTGGAATCAGATAAGGTCCAAAGCAAATTGGTTGGAATATATTATAGTATTTTATCCATTATCTCATTATAGTAATTTAATTTATGAAATTAGAATGTTACATTATTTCAGTTAATGGTCTCTATTTATTATCTACTGATAGAATGACAAGCCTTTTTGTCCCTAAATCATGACCAGTAACTACACAATTTTAGTTTTTGCCTGATTTTATTGGTTATTTCTAGTTTTAAAAAGTTGCAATAATATACAAGCAGACATGATCTAATCCCAGCCTACATTTGATATATTTAAAGCAAAGTTAATCTGAAAATATGTTATTTGCGATGCACAGTTTTAAAGGCTGCCAAATCTTAATGAGCTAATCATACACTAAGATATACCCTTTTGACCACAAAGGTGAAGAACCTTACTAATTCCTTCTAGTGGTGGTCGGATTGTAGAGAATGTGTTCCTGCTACTGGCAGTTGAATGAAATTGCATTATGTTTGACAGAAAATTTATTCATAAACCTGAGTCAAGGATCTTTTAGGAATTTAGAGCGCTCTTTCTGCTAGCTCTATTCAGGAAATAAATTCATATAGAAGATAAGTACTTTAAACATAGAGAAATAGAGCAAACACAATTGCAGATTTTCAATCATGATTTTAAGATAAAACAAAAACACTAAAATAGTACTTGTCATTAGGAAAATTTAGCATTTGATTTTTGCTCCATAAAGAATAAATATTCTTTTTATAAAATCCATGAGCATCTTGTCTTCAAAATTCCTTGATTAAAAATTTTAGCATGTCATTTATTTTATTCTCTAATTTCTACATTCTTGAATATACTATTTGTCTTAATGTCAATTATGATTCCTCAGAGTTTCTTAAAATTTAAGACTCATGTTAATTTCAATTTTTTTCCTGTTTGACCTGCAATATTCACTTTTGACTATTTTCAGATCTCATGCAGGTGGCCACTTGCTTTTTAGCATCTGTAATATTTTTTTCCAATTTCTTTATTTCTTTTTTGGCAGCATAATATATTTGGACCTAGGATGAAATATATGAATATTTTGTTAACAAATTAGAGATCTTGACTACACATTTATTGAGTTATAGGAACTTAACAGGAAAGTTCATATAAAATAATTTTTCACCTCCTGTACCTTTATAAGGCAAATTCATCCTAAAATGTTATTAATATTATTGTCTAATTATTGTCTAATTCCATTTTTTGACATTTGGCAGCTGATAGCTTTCAAGCTCTGCCTTTTCTCTCCTTTGCTATGGTCTAAAAATTAGCGTCCCCTCAAAATTCATGTTGAAATTCTTAATCTCAAAGATAGTGGTATTAGAAGGTGAGGCCTTTTGGAGATGCTTAAGTCACGAGGGTAGAGCCCTCATAGATGCAATTAGTGTCCTTATTAAAAAGACCTCACCGAGCTCCCTATCCTTAGAAAGAAAGTGCTGGCAATGAACTAGGAAATGGTCCCTTACCTGACAATGATGGCATCCTGATCTCAGACTTCTAGCTTCCAGAACAGTAAAATAAATTTCTATTTTTATATGCCCCCCAGTCTGTGGTACTTTGTTATATAGCAGCTCTAACTGATTAAGATACCCTTTCTTCCTCACATCTGGGCAAGCTGATAAGAAATCCATGGGCTTCCTTCTTTGGCTCTGAAGGGAAATTCACACCTCATAAAATTTATCTTACTAGTGGAAATTGACCTAGATGTTCTCTTTCACCCGCTCAAGCAGGACTTATTTGTGCCTGCACCACCTTCCTCAGGCTTCCTTGAGTGAGTGATAAACTTTGTTTTAAATTCTCCTGGTGTGTGGGATATCATCAGGCTTAACATTTAAATATTAATTAAGAGGAAATCTAGCTCACCTTCATGGGGTAACCACGAAACAAATGTTTAAATATCTGTGCTTACATCTCAGTGCTGTGCTAATTACAAAAGTAGAAAGTATCAAGTATCTGGAAAAATAGAAACAGTTCTTGTTCCTTTAGCAGAGTCACTTCGCACAAGAAGTCTGAATTCACTTAAAACAGATCTCTTATTGCTCCATTTTTCTATCATTTTTGTAGATAGAAATTTTAAAGGATGGCAACATTTAAATGTTTGGTGTGAACTTTTGTAGTAAACCAAAGAAAGCATGTAATGATGATAGTATTTTGCCAAATGAAACGACTCAACTTTTAGATTTATAATAGTGACTCAATGAAAGAATTACTTATTCTATCACTTGTTCTCTGTGTTTCAGAAAAATAAGACCCCTCAAAAATTCAAATAAATCTATTAATGAATTCTAAAGGAGTTTAAATAATTGGTAAAGTCACATTAAAAAATTACTGAGATTTTTCAACAAGTTATAAAGAGAATTTATTAGATATCTAAATGTCTAAGACTTTCTAAATTTTAGACATGTAATAATATATAATTTTATTTGAGAATATTTATTAAACTAGGATCTATAAATGATATTGCTTCTTATTTTTGTTGTTTAGATCTATAAATCTGAGCAAGTCACATAAATCTTTTATGCATTATTTTTCTTCTTTTAAAAGGTATTAATACTTATGACAAATTTATATTGAGAATGAATTAAAATAATAGAGTAATTTCCTTGTTACTTGTCATGTAAAGATCTAGAAGGTAATTATTTTAACCCATTTCTCCACTTCCATATTGACTTAGAAGATTCTGTTATCTTTTTGAATAAACTTTTAAAACAGATTTGGATCTACTTTATTTTTTATTTAAAATTACATCTGGGATATTGACTTGTATAGCATTTATTTTTACACATTCTATCATTATAATGATTCAAAAGCATTTAAAATTTAATGCTTAAATTGGTGCATGGTGTAATTCTGTGATGGGATTGTGACTCATTAACTCTGAAAAGATATATGAAAAAAGTGTTTATTGATTCTACATCCATATTTATATTTGTAAAGAAAATATAGTTATAAAATGCACACCAACCAATCACATGTTTTTAGCAAAGGAAGAACGAAAAATAGAGTCACTACAGTATATGTTATATTTTTCTCGTATTTTATTTTTTTGGAATGTTAATCCACATTCAATCTAATTGTTTTCTTATCAAATATTATTTTCCAAAACCTTCAATGTCTTTGACCTGTTTTTGCACTTCAAGCTTTTTTTTTTAAACAAACAAACAAACAAAAACATTTTTACCTGTTATTTTTTTGAGGTTGAATTAGAGAGCTGTTTCTTTGACTACTGTATTTTACCTACATCAGATGAAAAAAAAAATGCAGGACCATGTTGTCAGGATACCTGGATTTTCAACTTGTTTCTGGTACTAATTAGCTTGATTATTTGGAGGATTCAGATTGTTTACATTTGCATAAAAATGCCAAATGAGGTTTTATCTAGAAATTCTGGCATTTTTAAAATTTTGTTTTTAGTTCCAGAGCAGGAAATGTATGAAAGAAGATTGCTTTAAAATGCACTAATTTTGTTGTTTAGAACATTAAGGCCCTTTAGAAGAGGCCACTGGTTTTCCAAGAGGGATTAAAACATAAAACTTTTTTCAACAATATAAATGGATCTTGAGAATATCATGTTAAGTGAAATAAGTCGAAGTTGAGAATCATATGATTTCACTTATATGTGGAATATAAAAGAGAACACAACAAACGAACAAGACAAACAAACAAAAAAAAACTCATAGACACAGACAACAGTTCAGTGGTTACCAGAATGAAAGGGGAGAGTGGGGAGGTAGATAACGGTAAAGGGAGTCAAATATATGGTGACTAAAGGAGATTTGACTTTGGATGGTGAACAACACAATGCAATATACAGATAATGTATTATTGAACTGTACACTTGAAACCTGCATAATTTTATCGACTACTGTTATCCAATAAATTTACTAAAAAATAAAAAATAAAGCTTTATGTTTAAAGAATCAAAGAAGACAATCTTAATATGGAAGTTTGGATCTTCAAAAATTAATAAGGAAATTTCAAGATCCTGAAAGTGATGAGGACTGAGAGTAAGTGCCTAGGGGAGAGGGAGTGACACTTCATAGGGAAAGATGGGGCAATTTGTGCAGGGACTGTATAGTTTTCATGAGATTCTCTGTGGCTGAGCTTTGCATAGTGGCTGTGGTGACCATGTGGAGATGATGACCTTTAAATTGATCATTGAGATCAGGGCAAAAGAGAACACCATACTACTAATACTGTAATTTTATTATTATTTTTTGTTATTCATGCCTATAGTACCTAGTCTTCCTAAGTGATCACCCATCCAAGTACTAACCAGGTCTGACTTCCGAGATCAGGGTGGCATAGCCATAGACCAAGGACCGTGGGTCCACTGGGGCGTGAACTCAGGACCTTCTGCGTCAGAAGCAGATATACTAACCTCTACACTATGGAACTACATCTGAAATACTGTAATTTTAAAAGTAAACCCTCCACCATTTTCCTGGCATTGAATGAGCCTTTCATTCTAATATTTTACAATGGATAGAAAGAAATATTATAACAATGATAAATACTGGATTCTTGCTAGTAATATTAAGTAGTTCAAGCTGAATGTAAAATAATTTGAAAAATTAGAATAATTTAAAATAATTACAAATTTGGCATGTTCTATCTAATAAATTTTCTTGTAGTAATTTACAGATTTCACATATACAAACAGAGCAACATCATTTTTTCTGTGCCAGGTAGTGTAATAAGCATGAGGGATGTGCCATTCAGAGAACAGAGGCCCTGTTTCATGAAACTTTATTCTGTTGAAAAAGATGGGGGTGAAGAGAATTTAAATATAAAATAACCTTAGATAGTGATGAGTTCTATGAGAAAAATAAAACAAATTCCTTTGACAGAGTTATTAGCCAGCCAAGACAAACAGGTCACAAAAGAGGAGCCATGTGATCTGCTACCTGAGTGATGAGAAGGCGTGAGCTGTAGAAAAATAAAGAAAAAACAATCAAGAAAAAGAAACAAGTGAACAGGCCGTGAGTGGAAAGCAGGTCTGCATTTTAAATTGAATACATACTAAAGAGAGTCCAGGAATATTATCTCCCATAAGATTTCCTCTTTCACTATAAGCTGCCTTATGTTTCCTGGATGGATATAATTGATTTCAGATTTTTCACTAGGGATTATTAGTACCTCCCATCATATTCTTGACTGAGTAAAGAGGGGCATGTGTCTTCAGGGTTTTCCTAGTAGCTTAAATTGCAGAAGTTCATGAGGAGTTAGAAAGAATGTCCAAATTCTATAAGACATCAATTAAAAAAAGAAAATGTTGTTTACATTTACAAGATTGATTAGGCTATGATGAGATATCATATTTAACTAAGAGACAAATATTTTCAAAATACATTTGCTTATCTAGCTACCAAATTTAATAGTACCATTAAACTTAAGCTGTTATGAATAATGTAGCTCTAAATATGGAAGCACAGTATCTCTTTGAGACCCTGCTTTCATTTCCTTTGGGTATATGTACAAAAGTGAAATTGCCGGATTATATGATAATTCTATTTTTAATATTTTGAGGAACTGCTATACTATTTTCCATAACATGGAATAGCTACATATAAAATGGCTACATTATTTTATATTCCCACCAACAGTGCACAAGCATTCTAATTTCTACACATTTTGCCAACAATTGTCATTTTTTGTTGTTTTTTGTTTTTAAGTAGTCATCCTAATGAGTATAAGGTGGTATTTCATTGTAGTTTTAACTTACATTTCCATAATGATTAGTGATGTTCACCATCTTTTCATGTGCTTATTGACCATTTGTGTATCATGTCTGAAGAAATATATATTTAAGTCCTTTGCCCATTTGTCAATTGAGTTGGTTGTTTTTACTGTTTCTTTAAAAAATTATGTATTCTAAATATTAACCCCTCATCAAGGTATATGACTTATATCCTCTTCAGATATGTGAGTTGGAAATATTTTCTCTTGTTCTTGCCTCTGTTAATTGTGCCTTTGATGTAGTTTTTTTTTTTTTTTGATGTAGTTTTTTTTATCTCTTTTTCTTTTGCTGTTTATGCTTTTGCTGTCATATTAAAAAAACAAACAAACATTGCCAAGTACAATATCAGCTTTTCCCCTATGTGTTCTAAGGGTTTTATAGTTTTAGATCTTACCTTTAGGTTTTTGATTCATTTTTAACTAATTTTTGCATATGACGTAAGGTAAGGATCTAACTTCACTTTGTTTTCATGTGGTTATTCAGTTTTCCCAAAACCATTTGTTGAAAAGAGTTTTCCTTTTTCATTAACTATACTCAGCACCTTTGTCAAAAATCATTCAGTATATGCAAATGAAATAGTTTTAATTACATATAAATTACATTTTGGTCTCAAGTAATTTTAATCTCTGTTTAATGTGTTCAAATTATGCCAAAATCTAATAATGAAAAGTGAAATATATTACTTTTAAAAATATTATCCACATCTTAAAGATACCTTTTTCCCCAACAGTACATTTTTTCTGTTGTATTTTGAACTTAAAGTTGATGCCATGTTTGGTGGTAAAGATTGAATTAATTTTAAAACTGAATTAAAATCTCAATATACTTTACATTTTGGAAAATATTAATCTGAATGACTAAAATATTACCTTTGTAGGCTAGAATTTATTGGGATAACTGGATATAAGGAAAACTATTTTCCATGTTTCTCTAAGAGGTGTTTTTGATAAATTACCAGGGCACCCTACGGATGTAGAATCTTGTTATCTCAGCTGTCTGCTGTTTATTGGCACCTGTCTTCACTACCAGTAGCAAATTATAGGCTTACTAACACAACTTTCAGAAAAGTGCTATCTCTACCCCACTCTATTTCAACATATTAGTAAATTGCATGACACCCTCTTCACCTAATGTACGAATGCATTTATAGCAAAGTGAGAGTCCACATGCTTGATGCAGACTGATATTGATAGCATCTGAGTCATGTTCAAGGTTGCAAGAGGGAGTCTTTTAAGATGAAACTAGAGTCAAAAGCAGAGGGGCAGGCCCCTTGTAGCATCCATCTGAAGGGAAATGTGGAAAGACTCAATTCAGGAAATGAATAAAGTCCTGATATCTCATACTAGAACAGGGAAGTATAAGAAACTAAAATATAACTAGTATGACAAAGACTATCTAGGAGTGCCTAGAACTTTAGCTATACTTGGCATGTAAACCAAAAATGACTAACAGACTGGGACATAGTTCTCAGAAAGTGAAAATTAGGAGGGTGAGGGAGCGAGAGAATAATAAAATTCAATAATGAAGTACACCACACACACACACACACACACACACACACACACACACACACACGAGAAATGATGTTAGTTAATAAGACCTAAAGCAGCAAAGAACTAAATAATATGGTGAGAAAAAAAGTTGCAATTCTAATTAGGATAATGAATAGAAAAGCCTCACTTAGAAAGTAACCCAAGTTAAGACTTTAAAGAGGTAATGGACTTCTCCAAGTGCTTAGGCTTGTGCCTGAGATATCATTCCAGGAGAAGAAAATGGCAAGTACAAACTCTAGGCGGAGTGTGCCTGTGTGATGGAGGAAGAGTATGGATGTCCATGAGGCTAGAACTAAATGAGCAAGGTAGACAAAAGTAGGAAATGAGCTTGAAGAGGTAATGGATACTCAATCTTAGAGAGTCTCTTTGAGTACTTATGCTTGAGTCATGTAAGAAATCATTGGTGAGTTCCGAAAAGAAAGAAAACATATTGTTATATTTGAAAGCTGATATTCTAGCTGCATTGCTGAGAATCAGGCCTAACATTTATGTTTCCATTGCCCATGTTACACGTATTTTACTGTGGAGTTACAATGTCATAGATATTTCAGAGACAGAGCCACATTTCACTGAAGTAATTTATTTTATGAGAAAACAGACTTCTTTAAATATTTAATAAAAGAAGCCAGCTAAATATGAAATACAGTTCAATGAGGATCTATAACTACCTAATAAGTCATATTTTTACCTAAAGCTTAGTCTTAACTATAAGTTAAAATGAGATTGAAAATAATTGAATGCTAATTCATTTTCAAACAATATTTTTTTTCATTAAGCATTTCATTATTAATAAAATTTTGAATTAAAAAAGAAAAATTCAATTGATTTTTAAAGAAAAACATCAGGGAACATAAGAAATTATAAACATGTACAAAGGACTTCTCTATCTTACCACTTGAGAAATTATGAATATCATTTTCCTCAAATTTTATTGCAGGCGATAGAACTGAAAGCTCTTGGCATTCTGATAATTAAAAGAGCAATAAATAGTATCTCCACAGAGCCAACAAATATTTGAAAAGATGTTCAACATCGCTAGCTATTATGGAAATGCAAATCAAAACCACAATGAGATACCATCTCACACCTGTTAGAATAGTTATAATCAACAGGACAAGTAATAACAAATATTGGAGAGGATATGGAAAAAAAGGAACCCTCATACGCTGCTGGTGGGACTGCAAATTGGTACAGTTACATAGAAAGCTGTATGGAGGTTTCTCAAAAAACTAAAAATCCATCTACCATATGATCCAGCAATCCCTCTACTGGATATTTCCCCCAAAGACTTGAAAATCTATATCCAAAAAGATATTTGCACACCGATGTTCATAGCAACATTATTTACAGTGGCCAGGACATGGAAGCAACTGAAGTGTCCTATGATAGATAATTGGATAAAGCTGTGGTATGTATATACAATGGAATATTATTCAGTCATAAGAAGAGAGAAAATATTGCCTTTTGTGGTGACATGGATGGATCTTGAGATAATCATGTTACGTGAAATAAGCTGGACAGAAAAAGTAGAAAGTCATATATCACTTATATGTGAGATATAAACCTAAAAGCAATAAGTGAACAGGACAAACAAACAGAGACTCATTGTCTTGGACGATAGACTAGTGATTATCAGAGGGTAAGGGGTAGGGAGGAGGGGATAGGTCGGTAATTAAAGGGCATCAAATATAGAGGTATAGGGGGAGAGTTAATTGGGTAAGGGGATCAAATATATGGTAGCTGAAGGAAACTGGACTTTGGGTGGTAAATACACGATAGAATATACAGATGTCCAATTATAATGTACATCTGAAGATTATATAATTGTATTAACCAATGTTACCCCAATAAACTTAATTTAAAAAATAATAAAAAATAAAAATAAGAGGTCTAAAAGTATATATACAGTTGCTATGAATTCATATGATCCTATTACTATTGAACTGTTAATATTCGTTGGCTTATAGTTGTTTTCATATTTCTTAGCTTGTGCTAAGCCGTCTATTATAAACTTAGATTTATTTATAAAAACATCTTCTGCTTGGTTAGAGACAATCAGAAGTTAGGTTGCAATGGCATTTTATACCTCTTTTTGATCCCTGTAGAGAAAGAAGTCTCAGGTTGACCTTCATGTACCTATTTAAGGAAGGCTATTATTGAACTGCTGTACTTGATAAGGTGATCTAATTCCACAAAATAGTAAAACTGGAAATAGAGAAGAGGAAAGCAATATTAGAGATGATATTTTCATTTAGCACAAGGTGAAAAGAGCCAAATCCTCCCAGAACAAAATATTTATATTAACTTACATATAAACAAAGACAAAACTACACAATTTCTATACTACATTGTGTGTGGTAAGTAACTGATCACTACTTGAGCAAGTGACCAGCTTATATTATGTTTTAAATTTCTATTAGAATACACAGGCATATATTATTCATTTATAACATTTAAAATATACATCGATAGCATCGGTATAAGTTAAAATAACAAAATTTAATAAAGGAACGAAGGAAAAATTAATGTAACTATTTTTCATTTTTTGATCTTCATTTAACTATGTGAATTTGATTTCTAAACAGGGAGCTAAGACCATAGAAAGACTCATGCTGAAAACAATAGATTTAACAGAGAATACCAGAGAGTGCCCAGAAGTTTAAAAATTATAAATTAGAATCTTAACGCTAGTTAGTTCAATGCAGAATGTTTCAATCTTCTCAAGAAACTATTTCCTTCATAGATGTGGCTAATAATCATTCATTAAATTAAAGCTTTGTCCTTAATTAACCCACCTCTTAAATTACTCCTATTCATTGAATGAATGCCAGCAAAGGTAACAGTTTTTGTGTCAGAGTGTGTGAGTAAAGAGGACTAATGCTATTTCTTCTCTTCCAGGAACTTATCCCCTCAGAAACAACTACAAAACAGCAAAAGGCAAGTACTTTTATATCTTCATGGAGATAAATATGACATATTATGGGAGCAAAGAAGGAAGGTAGGTTAAGAACTATTTTTTTTTTCTCTTGGTGGGATTTAGCAATTAATTGACTGATGGAAACTTTCCCAGAGAAATGTTACTAAATTTCTGAATCAGAATTTAGATTGTGGCATTACAAGTGGATGAAGATTGTAGTAAGCAAGACATTGAAAAGAATCAGAGAAAACTGAGATGGTCCTAGTAAAGGGTGATGAGTTAATTGGCAGAAATCTTAAAATATTAAAGGCACCCAGAATCCTAGCTGTAATTAGAAGGCAAATAGTTTGGAAAACACTTTTCTATAAACGCTCATCCAACTAATTAAGTGTTAAAAAGGAAAATGTTTGCTTGTTATTTTATTAATATATATCTATATAATACAAATAAATTTCAGATGAATTTTTATTCTATTCAATTTATATTTGGGTATCATAAAGAAACTGACTAATATAGTAAACTTTCTTGTTGATTATTACAAGGTCTGAATATTCCTGGACTGCTCCTAGACTACAGTATGTCTAAAATCACCTTAATATTCAGACCCATAATTCATTAGTGACTCTCAGTCACCACCATATCCCACATTCAATAGTACCTATTAATAAAGAAAAAAATTCAAAACTTAGAAATAAAGGGGAAAAGTAATAGCATGTCCTTTCAATATCATACAGCACTGCCTAACAAAACACCTAAGGGTTAATTGACTAAAAAATTCTAATTTTGTTTTAGTTGTATTTGCTATTGATTAGACAGCAAACTCTATAGTAGTGGTGAATGATTCTTCATGTGGTAGAGAAGGTATTTCTAAAGATTGTGGTTTAATTTCTTTTGAGGACAATGACCAGTTTATATCCCACTAAATCTTATACTATCATTCTTTGTTTTTTATTTATATCCTTATTTAAACCAGATTTTTAAAATTATTGACTTTATCCTCAACAAATAAATTTTAGCTATATACTAAATACTTATATAATAACCGTATTTTTTACGTTTTGAGAATTAAGCCTTGCCCTACCTTAAGCCAGTCCAAGAGGACATTTATCATGTAATACTACTTTCAGATAGGCCCCCTGGCCACAGGTTACAACTATTTTAGTTTATCTACCATTTTTTTAAAATTAGCTTTCTGTTACTGCATAAAAACACTACAATCTTAGCAGCTCAAAACAACATGAGTTTATAATTTTACAGTTTCTATGCATTAGGAGTACAGCATATCATGGCTGGGTTTTGTGTTTACGGTTGCACATGAGGGAAATTGAGAGATCTTCTAAAGCTGTGCTCTCATCAGAAACTCAAAATTGTCTTTGAGCTCATTCAGATGATTGGTATAATTTAATTTCTTAAAGGTGTAGCACCGAGGTCCCTTTTTTTGCTGAATATCATACAGAATGTTTTTGGCTCCTAGTGAGTACCCATTATTCTTGCCATGTGATCTCCACAAGACGGCATTTTCTCCTTCAAGTCTAGCAAAAGAATAACTCCGTTACTTCCAAAATTTAACTTGCTATGTCACTTACTTGTAGACCTTGTAATAACCCACTTTAATTATCCTCTTTTTGATTAACCTAACATCAGTTCATTAGTAACATTTATCATATCTGCAAAAATTCCTTTCAAGCTATAATGTACAGTAATTTCTTCTTAGGCATGTGGGAAACGTTCCAAGATCCCCAGCAGATTCTTAACAACATGGATAGTACCAAACTCTATATATGCTGTTTTTCTCTATACATACATATCTATGAAAAAGTTTAACTTATAGATTAGGCATTAACAAAAGTAATTAATAATAAAATAGAACAGTTACAACAATATACTGTATAAGAGTTATGAATAGCTTTGGGGACATTATTGAGTAAAATAAAGGTTACTTGAACACAATCACTATGATACCCAACAGTCAATCTTATAACCAAAAAGACTACTAAGTTACTGATGAGCAGGTAGCACATACAGTGTGGATAATTGAGAGAAAAAGATGATTCTTGTCTAAGAAACCTCGTTTCTTTAGGCTATCCAGCTCCCAGGCCATTTTTAATAAAGACATTTAATCTATATTAAATTTCTGAAATTACTTTGACATAGATTTATTTTCAATAACATTATTTTAAAATATTTTATAATTACTAGTAGGAAGATTTATACTGAAATAACATTATAATTTCAACAGTTAATGGATTTATTTTGTTATGTTTAAAACTATAATACTACATTATGTGCACAAAATCCTATTGAAGTATCCTCTGTCACTAAAAGTTATATTAAATGAAAATATATCGGGATTATCTTTAAATATACTAGTATTTTTTAAAGGGAGGCTTTTATGTTAGTATCACATTGTGATACAGTTTTTAATAAATTAGAAAGTTACATACAAATGTATGAATATAAAATAATGGATTCAAAACTATAATTCTCCTATTTCAAAAAACCAATAATTTTACAGGTGTATAAGATAAAGAAAAAAGGTAAAGAAAAAATAATTGGGGAACATGTAATTTATCATTAAAAATATTAAATGAAAGAATGGTAGTAATAGTCATAGAAAACATAAATTCGTATCATTAGGACTGATTTCTTCCAAATACCTTTCTATCTTCTTCACTAAAGAAATAATGTCACTTGATTTGTAAAAACTGATATAGAATTATATGTAAATAAGAAGTCATAAACTTCTACATGTTCAGAAAAGAGTGATTTAAATTCAAGCTGTAGAAACCCCCAAATTGGAGAATTCCAGAAAAGGGTTTCTGAGCCTGAAAGCTATACATAAGTGCCATTTCAGTCTCTGCCTCCTCATGGAATACCTTCAGGCAGTTCTCTGATGGAAGGAAAAATAGCACTATACTTGGTCATATGGTATTGCCAGTTCTCTGGAGAGGGGGATCAGTGCCCCTTCTCTTATCAGAACAAAGACAAAAAATCTCTTTATAGATTTATTTTTTGGATAGAGAATATGTCACAGTAAACTGGGGATTTGGAGGGAAAGGAGACACAAATTATCTGAAAAAGCAGTGACTGGGCCTGGTCTGCTATGGACATTTCATTTACAAATACATTAAAAGCACAAAATTTAGTCTCTGCCTTTCTGAACACTACATTCAAGAGAAAAAGAAAACCCACATGAAAGACGTATTCAAGTTCTAAAATGGTCAATAGAAGAATATGATATAAACATGAAAAATAAATTTAATCTGATTTCTGATTAAATGTTTTGGTCTTCAGATTTCACCTACTTGAAGTATATTGACAAGGCTTTAGAAAAAGAAAACTATTTTCTGTTTTTTAGTGAAAATTACTAAACGAAAACTACACTACGTGTAATGACACCTATTTTGCTTTTATTTTGTGTCAAGCTAAATGTGTATTTTAATAATCAATCAGGTAAGAATGGAAAGAATTGATCTCAGCAAGAACCTCTTTTCAGTCCTCCATCAGTGACTGTAAATAGAAGTCTACTAAGACTGCAGCACACTGTGTATGCAAAGAAGGGTTATCCCACTGTGTTTTTGTGCAGCTTCACTTTCAAAGGACACAAAAAAGAAAGATCACCCTCCGTACTATAACATAACTTTCAGTATTGGGCACTGAGCAGCTGGTCTTTCAGATTTCTGAACAAGAAAGGGGTATTTTATTAAGGACAGAAAATAAAAACTGGCTTTCAGTTTTATCAGAAGTGAAAAGTGAGATTATTGATTTATAAAGTAGAAAAATATTGATTTGATGCTAATGGTCAAAGTATGACTCAGAAATTAAATCAAACACTATTTTCAAATACCAATTATATTCAATGAAATGTGCACAGTGACAAGTTATTACAAAAATTTATTTCATAGAAATTTAATGTGTACAATATAATAATGTACACATTAAATTAATGTGTAGAATAAGAAAAGTTTTTTCTTCTATCTCAGTATTTCCAAAATAAGGTTCCTAAGGACACTTATTTCAAAGCAATAGCAGAAGTCTTTACAGAAAGGGAGGGAGGTGGAGAAAGGAAGAGAAGAAAGCAGAAAGAGAAAGATAAGGAAGTTATTAATTGAAAAAAAATGCTAATGTTTGAGAATCAATCAAAATAGTTTATAAAGATAGCTTTTTCTATTAAATAAAATAAAATTTATACTACCTTGGATACTACCGTAGACATAGCGTTAACCCATAAATATTTCTTGACTTATTATAGTTTGCTTCGATCTGTTTTTCCATGATAACCAGTACTGGAACTGTTCCATGGGATATGTGCACTGCCATCCAAATGTGTTTCTATTGAACACATCTATTCTGTGTTCAATAGAAATGACCTGATCTATTTGCTTTAATTAATTCTGTTGTTCTAGTTTCAAGAACTAGACATGGTGTAGTAGCCAATCAAAAAATTGTTAAACTTAGAAAACTGCATGTAGTAAATCCCTCCTTTAGTAATACAACCTTTAAAAATGTATATCTGTATCTATATCTACATCTGTACTTATATCTGTAATATAAATTGTATTCTTTAAACTAAAGTGCCCAAGAAACATATCCTTATTTTCCATAATGATTCAAGTCTTATTTCTTATATGACCTAAGTGATAAAAAAGTTCGTTTTAGCCATTCCAGAGGATCTCTCCTAATTTAAGATCATATTACGATTCAGTGTGGGGAGTGTCTGGATCTAACTGAGGTCCCAATTGCCCCTGGAGTATCTATTATCCCTGTCTGTCCACAAGGCCTTCAAGTTCAGTGGTTCTTTCCTGCTCCTGCTCCTGCTCAATCTCTGGTTCTGTGCAATGGCAGATCCTGATTTCCATACAAAAGGGACCTACAAGTTGCAATAGAGGTGGAAGAGAAATGCTAATGAATTCATCTTGAAACTGAATTTGCATAGTCAACATTGTTTTTCTAATTGTGCATTTATGTGACTAGGCTTTAAGGGAGCTGATGGAAACTATTATGGAGTCACTAACAACTTGCTAAGCCCTCTCCCCAGTCACAACTTGATGCTGCTATTAAATTTCCACTACACTTGAGGCTCACAATCTTTCATTATTTCTTTGCCTTGGTTAGTACCTAGTAAACTTTTGTGATTCCATTTCTTTAGATTCATCATATTCTCTCTGGTAAGTATGAACAAGTCATTCTTTGCTACTATACTCTAAAGAAATCTCGCTCTAGGCAAGGAAAAATTATTCTCCATTTTTGTTTTTCAAGAAATGTATTGTGAATGTCAAACTCCCTTCATGTTATGACTCTTTAAGTATATGGAGGTCCTAAGCATTTGAATAAAATTTACCAAATATTTATGTACTTTTTTTTCACTGTATATAATATAACTTTACCAGTAACCTGCTTAAATGCAAAAGGAATGTGAGGATAAAACTTACCATAGCCTTAGGCTAATCAGGCTGTTATACTGAAATATTATGAGTTTATCAACAATAGAGATTTACTTCTCAGTTTGGAGGTTGCAAGCCTGAGTTCTTGGTGCCAGCATGTTTGGATGAGGGCCTCGGGTGGCAGACTTCCCCTTGTATCCTCACATGGTGGAAAGGGTGAGGGCTCTCTCTGGGGCCTCCTTTACAAGGGCGTCAATCCTGTCTATGAGGACCCCACCCTCATATCTTAATCACATCCCAAAGGCCCCATCTTCTAATTTCATCATACCATCACCTTAGGGGGTAAGATTTCAACATATGTATTTTAGATGAACAACAATATTCAGATCACGACACTATGACAAAATATTTCCCAAGCCATATATACACTAAATATTAGCATAAAGAAACTTGGTAACATATTTTAATCAAAATTGTCCAAATTCCTTTGACCAAGAAACACTTTACTCTTTCATATTAACAGCTTATGGTCCGGAGGACTGTAGAACACCTTTTGGGAAAGCTTAGGTATTTACAAAGATTAAAATGTGAATATTTAAATTGAAGTATATAGTATCACTAACTGATAGTTATGCAGTTACTAACAAGAAAGAAGAGAAATGGAAAAATAAGAATTTGTTTAGTTTGGAGCAAGTGAAAAGTGATGACTGTCATGAAGTACAAAATGAGTAATTGTGGAAAATGAAAAACAATTGCTTTTTTTTCTTCACCAAAGAAAAGAAATGAGCAAATATTAAAGCAAGAATTTGCTTGAACAAAAGTAGATTATTCATTATAACATATCCAAGTACTAAAGCAGATCACCAACATATATAGGATTTTAACTCCCGAAGAACTTTAAAGGCGAGATAGGTAAATTACTTCCCTAACAAATGTACATTAAGCCTATATTGACTGTGTAGGAAAATGAAATTAAAATAAAATAAAATAAAATAAAATAAAATTGTGCCCAAATTGTATTTTTTTTTCCCTTTTAATCTGCCAAGTAGAGATACCCTGCTATTCCCATTTACTCTTATGTTATAGTCATTTACCTTAAACTTAAGTTCTAATCTAATGTTAAAGAAAATCTCTACAAAATCATTGGTACAAAAAAAATTTTTTTTTTGCTAAAATCAAACAACCTTCATATATGTTATTCTTTTTCTGCCAGAGTAATTTTCCTTGAGCTCCTTACACTAATTACTGATTCCTGACCTCTTGATTTTTTTTTTAGTGTGCTCTGATGGTATCCAAATTGTCTGAAGGCATCTTTGCTTGGCATAGCAGGTGCATATGAACTAGCTTGCAAATTGATTTCAAGATTTTTTACTTTATTAAATCTAAAATTGGCTTTTAAGATTCTTTACCAATTGCTCCTACCACTTCTACCCACTCTCCATTCTTTCCTATATCTGGATCTGAAGAGTCTGTTCTAGCCAAAAATAACAAATAAAATGGGGGGGGGTTACATATATTATTTTATGCCAGCAACTCAAACTTAGGCTCTAATTATATTCTAATACTTAGAACAACACCTAATACAGAACAGGCTTTCAATAAATGTTTCTCTAAGGGAAGAATGAGTGAGAGAATGAGTGCCAAACATAAATTTGGGGCCTATTTCAATACGGGCTGTCTGCTTCTGAAGCTTTTGGATCAATAGTATTGGGAGAATTGGAGTTATGAGTAGGATGATGAATTGACTGTTCATGGAGGTACTTTCATATTTTATAATCTGGAAATTTAAATATTTTTCTCTGAGGAAACTAAACTTAATATGAAATGATCAGAGACAGGTATTCTGTAAGGTATAGTATCTGAGAAGGAACATACTAGGATTACATAACTAGATAGAAGGAAGGATGACAGTTAAATTTGTGTTTGCTTGTCCATTTGTTCATTTTTAATGTTGTGATGCTACTTTATTAAGAGTCAAATGCTACAAAATAAAGGCTCTTTCTCTGATAATGAAGATCTTACTTTTGATTATTTAATCTCTGTTCTTTAAATCACTACTTTTCCTGAATAGAGGATAATAGATGATTTGTTCATTAATTGTCATCTCTCATCCTTAACTAACAAATATGCCAAACACTCATACTCCTGCCATTTTTTCCTAATAATCGAAAGTGATGATTACTTTGGATGATATTTGTATGCTATCATGATGTGTGAAATAAAGTAGATGGTCAAAACATATGTGTACCCTTTTCCTAACGCAAATAAAAGACAATTTGCTTCCAAATTTACCACTATTGTATAGTTTTTCTAATTTTTCTTAATTTATATTCTTTTTAAAAACTATTGATATAAAATAGTGAAATATCTTCTCTCTGTTGAGATATAAGGATCCAAGTTAGAAATCACTATAGATATCAATTTGTGAAAATTGTTTTTGATACAGCCTAGGTTACAAAATAGTAACCATGAAGTTTAATGCTTAGCCTTTAAAAATTTGAACCATAAGTTGTTCACACACTAAGACACAAAAATTATTGTAAAAAAATTATAAAATCTTACTTTTATTTTCCTGTAAAATGTGACTTGCAAAAGTTATTTTTCTAACTTCCATTTAGTAGTTACTAAAATTTTCAATTGAGGAAGTTTGGTATTTTTAATATATTATATTTATATTTTATTTAAAGAACTGTAAGCAGCATCTATTCATCTAACATGCAAAATAAAAAAATAATAATAATCAAAAATTTCACATAGTTCCAAACATTAAATATAATAAAATATCTCAGAAAAAAATACAGCTATATACTTGCATGATTCAAATATTATAATTAAATATGTATTTTGTCCATCTCAGAAAATATGTTTTATAATTAGAAAAATAATATCACATTTTGAATATAAACCAAATCAAAAACTTTTAAGTGTATCAGATAACTTGAGTGCTAAAAGTGTTTCTCCATATAATACTTAGTCAAATTTTAGAAATTTGCCTTAGGATTTTTAAAAGCTGTTTTGTTGTTCTTTGTTTGTTTTTTGTTTATCTTGGATAGCTACCCAAGAATATTAAAAGAAAGAGTAGTGTAAAAAGCAATTTAAATATTATACAATGGTGCTTTTGATTTAATTCTTATAATGTACTTATGGACCCTGAATGTGTGAGTTTGGGAAGATGTCTAAAATATGAAATTTTAAAATATTCTTTGAGATAAGCCAAAAGATGTAGAAATAATAATCCAATGTTATAAATATCACCTTCTTTTATCCTGTCCACTGTCTGGAGAACATATATTGGCCTGGCTTTATGACTAGATGAAGTAGTTAATGTGAGCGGAAAGATTCTAGGATTGGTCAGTGTCCACCAAATATTCTCCTCAAATCTAGGTGCTACCCATTGAGTCTTTTAAGTTCTCATCCATGAGATTCTCCTATAAAGTATAAACATTTGTAGGAATTTTTAATAATAATAATAATATTTATTACTAGTAGTACAAAGAACTATAATTACGATGACAATGGCTAAATACTTTTCTACTATTTACAGTGTGTTAGATGCTGTTCTAAATACTTTTCTAGTATTTACAGTGTGTTAGATGCTGTTCATACTTTACAAATATGAATTCATTTAATCTTCACAATAAATCTAGGAGGAGATACTATTATATTCCCAATTTTACAGACACAAAAGCTGAAATACAAAAAGTTAACTTGTCCAAGGTCACCCACCTATTATTAACAAAGCCAGAATATATTACATGAATCCCTGTACTGTGTCAGAAATCTCTCAGAAACACATTTCTCTGAAAGGAGAGAACACAGAGGTCTAAAAATAGAAACAGTGGGTGTTCAGTTGAGGAAGTATACATACATGAGAGAGGGAAGTAGGAAATATGAATAAAGGGAGAGATCTTTAATAACAAGTTTTAGCTACTTCTGGCTTTTTATTTACAACTTTAGTTTTAAGCATTTTTTCTAGAATTAATTTATATAAAATACCATGTGTTGAAATGTTTTTACTCATCAACCAAAAATAAAATGTTCATGCCTTTTTCCTGCTCCCTATTTATATTTAAAGCATAAATCTCCAATTTCTAAGAAAGTGTTTATTATTATTATTGATTAATAAAATGTTGTCTAATGAAGGAAGATGCTTCTCATTTAACAAGTAATTTTGTTTCCTGTAGCTCTTGTAAATTTTGTGAATGTGTGTCATGAATCTGCCCAACAAGATTTAGTTCTCTGCCAAGTACATTTACTACAAAATCTCTTTATCCATAATACTAGTCAATATTTCCTGCATAGCTCTTCCTCAGAGCACCCTTTGAGAATTGATTCTAAAAGAAAATTCAAACCAAAGTCAAACTGGTTGATCTAAAATTGGGTTTTACCTTGGGCTATCTAAAATATGAGTTCTTTTGGTAGAGTTTGTAGTGACTTATCCTTCATATATCCATTTATTGTCCTTCCATTTATACTGTCAACATCAGGTGGCAATACAAAAGGATGCAAGACATTTTAGAGATTAATGATTTCCATAGAATAACAGCTAACAGACATTGAACATGTTCCAAGTATTGAGTTTCTTACAAAAGGTAGGTACTATTATCATTGCCATTTTATGAATGAAGAACTCAAGCTAAAAAGAGGTTAAGTTACTCAGTCAGGGTTACATAGTTGGTCATTAGCAGAGCTGGGTGCCCGGCAGCGAGTGTGTGGGAGGAGTCACCCGGCCTTCAGAGATCCAGCTCTTAAGGGGAAAACAGCAACATGCATAAGTCAAGGGTGGAAGTGGGTAGGGGGGACGGGAATTAAAGAGAGAGCGAGAAAAAAAAGAAATCATACGGTATTTATTTTATTGTGTCTGGATTCTTTTACTTAAATAATATTTTTGAGTTTCATCTGTGTTTCTCTTATATTAGTATTTATTCTCTCCCTGTCCCTCTCCCTTATCCTCTCTTCTTTTCTTTTGTTTTCTTTTCATTACTGAGTTGTATTGTATTAGATGTATATACTATCCTTTATTTTTCAAGTTTGGCCAGTCAGATGTTCTATTTCAGGACATAAAATTCTGTTGCGCTAACACAAAGATACTGTCAATATAGATATTATTCACAGTAACAACACTGAAAGAGTCCAGAAGCAATAAGAATCTGGTGATAGTAATAGTAAATAGATATGATCCTAAACACACAATTTCAGCTGTGTGATCTCATCTATAATTCTTGCTACCTAGGTTTCCTTAGCCTTCTCCATGAGTTCTCAGAGTTTCTTGATACCCTTCCAATTAGGTTTCTGCTAAATATATCAGAACTGCTTTCTATTGCTTGTCACTAAGAACCTTTATTGGTCAAATCATTTCCTTCAACATCTTAAAATTACGGGTCTAATACTCTTATTTTATGCATAGTCTGAGGTAACAAAAGTTTAAAAGTTTTAATCATAGCAACAAAAGTAGTTACTGAGAAAGTGGTTACTTTTTTTTTGTCATAGGATCAAAAGTTTATTTTAATTCATATAGATATCAAAGTTCAGGGTCATAAATTTTTTTAAAGCATTTATATACTTATTAATAAGTAAGTACAAAATTAATGATAAAGAAAAATGTTCACTACATGTTTTGGGGTAAATACCAACATACATATGATTACCTTATATAAAGATGTGTACTGATTTTTATAAATATATTAAGATGTTGTTTTTTCAAAGTAAAAACAATATTTGTTTAGGATAGAGATAATTTTTAAAAATCATGCTATTAGATTTTTTTTATTTTCCACAATAAACATAAATTTTCTTGAAATCAGAAAAAATAAATTATATAATGCTAAGTCAGTATAATACAATCACTATTTTGTTCCTTTAATATTTTAAAAAGGTAAGATGTAGTTGTTCCACTGTATGTAATATATTTTACCTAAGAGAGAAAGAAAGATAAGCAAAAAATGACAGAAAATAATTTTTTTTTTAATTCAAGAAAATAAAACATACTATACAAATACTCTTAGAAGGAGGTGGCCTTTCTGCCAGGAATGAAAAAGAAGCTTCAGACAGAAGGAAAAATTATAATCCTTTCTGGAAGAAGCCACAGTGAAATAACGTATTTTCAGGTTATGGAATGTGGCTAGAGCTGCTTTTGACACATAAATTCCTAGAGAATTTTCTTGATTTCAATGATTATATTTTCACAGTTAGCTTTTATTAATAACAATTGGTATTGAGTGTATGTTTTTTGAAAAAAAAATTATTAAAATGTAAGAAGTTATCAGTGTAAGAATAATGCTAAATAACAGCAAAGGTGGCACTGAGAACTGGTAAAATAGCAAAGATATTGTGACATTAGCTGAGGGTTGGGAGGTTTAAAATAAAGTAATTGAAATGTTTAAGGTTTTGCTTAGAAAACTTTTTCTAAATTTATGCAAGTCCTTAAATCAATTACTTTAAATTAAGTCATATATTTTAAATAAGTTTTCAGATTTTTTTCTTTATAATTATAATTAAAAATGTGTGGTATAGTGAAAAAAGGAGCAGCTATGGAATCAAGGTCTCTATTCTATGATTATTTCTGCATATTTATAAAGCTTAGTTTTGTCATTCACTCTGAGACCTCCAATAAGTCGCTCAACATTTTACAATTTCTCCCTCCCTTCAGACTTTCCTTTTCTTCAAAAAGATCCTTTTAAAAGCATATAGATAAATGAAGGAACTGGATATGTATCGTTAATTTTCGGTTCATGATTTGAGATTTCCACAGATATTGTGATGGTAGAAATGGAGAGTTTAGCAACAGGGATAAGGAAATTTTCTTCTCCAACTCCTCTACTCCCTTTCAATCTGAACGGTTACTCTATTTATGAATTTTAAACATTTTCTTAAGTGAATGTGCCCTTGTATTCAATTAGAAAGCTTTTTAACTAGATTTTTTCAAAAATCTTAACCAACCTAAATATATATATGTGAATACACACACACACACACACACACACACACACACACACACATCCTATTGATTCCTTGTCTCTGTTCATGCTGTTTTTAACTATTAAGTCTGATAAAATGTCTGTACTGTCAGATATTTATAATCAGGATAATGTATTATTAATTTGAATGATTGTAACACAAATACTCATTTTTGAAATGTGTAGGTTTACTCTCTAAGAAGGAATGGGCTATATACATGTTATCATACAGTTTTTCTTGTGGATTTCACAATTTGCTTTTAGAATATGATTGCAGAGGTGCCCAGTTAAATAAACTACCCAGTAAAATCAGAGACAGCATGGGTACAGGTGATAATAAAAGGTAATTTTTTCTCAGATTTTTTTATGTAAAACAACAAAAAAAATCTTACTTAAAAATCTCACTGTCAGTAAAATGGAGCAATTGAAATAGAGTCAGATTCAATTTAGTTAAAAAAAAAATGTAGTTTGGCTTTTCTGCAGAACAAATCTATTTAAACTCAATAGGACACTTATCTCTCTTTCCCCAAGGTTCTGTTGGATACTAAGTAGAGTAGCATATAGCAATTACTGTCATATTAAAATGACAAAATTTAGCTTCTAAAAGGGTTATAGGACTTCGGTATGAAAGAAAAAGTTTTAAAAACACAGACACACAATGCAAAGCCATTAACCATTCATTCCTAAACACAGAAGAATTTAAAGATACATTAAAGAATATGAGTGTAGATCTTACTACCATTTATGGCAAGTGTTTAGGGAAATAGTGAGATTTTGATTTCAATTTAACCTCCACATGAATAATAAGACTTTTCAGATAAAAAATATGTTTATGAAATGTAACTATCTAATAGAGCTTTAAATGTTTTCAACAGATTTTATCTTGTTAAATAGTTTCAAAATTCCAAAACAAAAATAAGAAGATAGCACAATGAGCTCCATTACACCCCCTCATTAATTTTCCCTGTTATTAACATCTACATTAGTATAGTATATTTGTTACAACTAAATCAATATTAATACGATTTTCTTAATTTTTATCTAAGGTCCTTTTCTATTCCAGGCTACCACATTACATTTACATGTTATGTCTCCTTAGGCTTTTCTTAGCTATGACCGTTTCAAGATTTTCCCATTTTTGTGTGTAATTGTGTAGAATTTTGCAGGATACCTTCTATTGAAATTTGTCTGGTATTTTTCTCACGTTTAGACTAGGGTTATGATTTACTGGGAAGAAGATCATACCTGTAAAGTGTCATTTTTAATCACATCATATCAAGAGTACATACTATCAGCATGATTTATCACTGTTGATATTGACGTTGATCACACATTTGGAATAGTGTTTGTCAGGTTTCTCCACTGTAATGTTATTCTTTCTTCCCTCCATGTTTTCATACTGTACTCTTTGAAAGAAAGTCACTGCGCCCAGCTTGCCTCTTTGGGGACATATGCCCACCTCCTCGAAGGTAAAGTATGTACATAACTTATATACTACAAGAGATATTTGTCTTTCCAGTTGTTTATTTATGCATTTATTTATTTATATCAGTATGAACTTATAGATATTTATACTTTGAATTATAATCCAATATAATTTATTTTGTTGCTTAAATTGTTCCAGTTTTGGCCATTGGGAACTCCAATTAACTTTTATTTCTGTTTGACATAACCCCAAAAGTGTGCGTATGTATGTGTGTGTATACACACACACACACACACACACACACACACACACACACACCTTGTTTTTTCTTTTGAGCATTTTCTTAATTTCTGACAATGCAAGATGCTCTAAGCTTATTCTACAGTGTTCCTGCTCCAGTTCTAGGATCAGACATCTCTCCAAGAAGCTCTGATCCCTTTCATTGGACAATAGTAGTAAAAACCAAGATACATGTATTGGTGTGCACACTGATACCAGAGTGTTGATATTTCCAGGATCTCTTAGTTGACACGACAAAGAAATATATCTGTGTATACTAATCTGCATATATACAGAATTTCTTTGAATAATGTTTAATTCAACATCATTTTATTATAACATAGATGAGATGCCAGAAAATTAACTCTTGTTTATATCAATTCGTTTATGGTGAAATTGGTTTTGTTATACATTGTTTCATTTAAAGTTATAGGACTTATCGATGATATTATGTGAGGACTTACTGAACATATATCTATAAACATTTTATATGCAAATACACACAGACACACACACACACACAAACACACACACACACACACACACACACACATATCTACATTGGTCTGTGAAATCATGCTTCAACTCTGATCCATTACCCCATGAATCATTCCAGCCTCCTCTCCTTGCTTATCTGCAAACTCTCAATTGAACTGTGAGAAACCTGGCTCCCACAATCTGTCATCCTTTTACTTAGTTGTTCAGTTCCAGTATACAAGGATAGAAGTACCAGAATTGTTAACCTGTGGATCCCTAAAAACAGCCTTTCATACCACAGTATAATGCCTACCTGCAGCTCCTTTCTCTTAAGTCGTGCAGAGTCCACTCATTTCCAGAGTTACTCTAGGGCTGCAACTTTACTCCCACTCTCTTTGGTGAGCTTGTTTCATGAATTTGTAATAGTTAAATTGTTTTGTCACATTCTTTATTCTATCCTGTGATCTCCCACCTCCTAATTGATTTTTTTAAAATTTGCATACATTAAGGCATATCCTGTAAAGTTCTGTGGGTTTCGACAAATTCATAATGTCATTTATCTACCATTGCAGTATACAGAATAGTTTCACCACCTAAAAATCCCCCGGGGTTCACCTATTCACCCTTCTTACCTCCTCCAGAGCCTCCAGCAACCACAGATTTTTATCGTCTCTATAGTTTTGCCTTTTCAAGAGGCCATATATTTGGGGCCATATAATATGTAGACTTCTTATATTTGAAATATGCATTTAGGTACATCTAAGTTTTTTTGTGTCTTGATGGCTCATATTTTATGATCACTGAATAATATGCTATTGTATGGCTGGACTACATTTTGTTTCTTCATTCTCTTATCAAAGGACAACCTGGTTGCTTTTAATCATTGGTATTTAAGAATAAAGCTTCTAAAAACATTCTTGTTCAGGTTTTGTGTGGACCAAAGTTTTCAAATTTAGTGTATGTCAAGGAACACGATTACAAGACTCTACTTGGTAAGTAAGACTTTGTAAAAAAGGTTGCAAGAAACCACCAATCTGTCTTCCAAAGTGGCTGAGCCATTACGCATTCCCACCAACACCGAGGGCTTCCCTTGCTCCATTTAGGCAGAATAATTGCCCTTTAGTCTATGTGACATAAGCTTTTATATAGTCTTTTACAATGGGGAGCAGGCCTTTGTTATGAATCTAGTATTTTTCATAATGGTTACTGTTATCATTCTGCCTCTGATTTTCCTTAGTTCTTTACCTTGAGAACTTGGTGGGGTTCCTGGAAGTAAATCCACGAAAGTGTAAGGGTCTTCTAAGATTAGGGCTTCCAGAAGTTTCTTACTCTCAATACTCAATCCCGATTACTGAAATGGTCCTATCAGTTTATGACTCCCGTGGTTTTTGGTCTAAGTCAGCTGACCTTGGCTGTGACTTTATGTATTTTCCTGTCTCTCCAGATTCCTGGTCAGTTGTTTTCACTGTGACCTCAGTTCTCGAATGGGTCAAGAAAGGTCATTAATTTTTGATTTGATCAGATTTTATCTTGCTGTAAGGATAGAGGTGACTACTTCCAGTCTTTTAACAAGTAGAAGTTGGAACCGATGTCGGCTTCAAATGATAATTCTTTTTGTTGTTTATTTGGAATGCATTTTCTGATATTCTGTGATCAGTTTAAATCCACTGAATCTTTTCTTTCCCTCACAAAATCTCTCTCATCTCTACAACTAATTATTTCCCTCCTTCTTAAATGCAATAAAGCCATGAATCTTTTCTCACATCTTTAATTTATTTTCAGTGCAAAGTGCCCCAAGTTACGCACTCAAAGAGTAACTTAATACTCTGTGTCTCAGTTTCCAAACCCCTAAAATAAAGGGTTTAGTTTTAAATACTATGCTAGATTATCTGTAAATTTCCTTCTGTTGCTAATATTCCATGTAAAATTCTGTGTAAAGCAAAGTTTTGACAATGGAATTACAGCTTAGTCTTTTAAAGCAATGGTTCTCAAAATGCTGTTACTAAACTATCAGCGCCAACATTACCTGGAAACTTTTTAGAAACACAAGTTTTGAGTCCCACACAAGAACTAAGAAATCAGAAACTTTGCACATGGGACCCAAGAACTATGTTTAAACAAGCCTTACCTTGCTGGTGATTTGGATACAAGCTACATTTGAGAACTACTGCATCAGGACAATGTATTACTTTACATAATCTCACTCTAAAATTTTGGTAAATTAAATAATCATAATTTATATTTATTATTTCTATCTATTTGAGCTTTCACATATTGGTTTTCAAAGTGTCACTTATGTCTTTATTTATAAATATAACCTTTTGTATATGTCTATCTCTTAATAGCATAATTTAGTTTCTGTAAGAGCCTGAGATTGTAGGTAGATGGATCATTTAACATATCTATAGATTCAGTTGGGAATATTTGTCAATATAAATAGAAGTGGAACAATAATGTTACAGGGATTTATGAGTATGACTTTTTAAATGAATTTGTTGTAAATGCTTAGAATTTGAACTTCCACGTTGACTCATGTAAATGCAAATCAGGATAAATTGCCAGTTATGACTTCTTCATGGTACTAGATTTTATAAATGTAAACACAACTAAAACATATTTTTTCTTAATAGGCTTAGGAGCTTTTGTTTAGAGGGTAAACATTTGAATAATATTTTGTTTGACCACAGACGAATCATCCCATATTTTTCCTTATGTCAGTATTTAGTTTCTTTCAATATGCATAATGCATAGCATAGATCAACATTTATTTCAAGAATACATTATTTTCTCAGGTGATAAAGCTTTAAATGAGAAACATAGGTGCTTTCTGTAGAGTAGGTTCAATATCAGGTAAATGATTTGTAACAAATAATTTTGACAAGGTTCTTTATAAATTTAGATGGATGTTGAGAAGGGTGAAGAAGTCAAAAATTTCCACAACATATTCTAATATGACTCCCTTATAAAGCAACTATTTGTAACTTATTATTTAAAAAAAAAATCCTTCTCTTCCCCCATGTCTGGACCAATGATTTTCTATAAAAATATTTATGTAGGAAGGAAACAGTGATCAAGACTGTATTTTTAGTTTGATCCAAAGAACATCTGGAACAGAACTATGATATTTAATGAATATGTAAATTTCAAGGTTAGATCAATGAAAGAACAAAATAAAAATTTGGAACCCAAATATCGGCTCAGAATAAACCTAGAGAAGCTCAAGATTCTGTTAAGAAGTGAAGTCATTTTTTTTAATCTATTGAAAACATTTAGAGAGAATTGTTATTTGTCCTTTGTAGTGGGAAAGGTAGCAAATCTCCTAAGTAGACTGATTCATTAAAGCTCTACTAATAATATGTGTCATTATATTAACTGTAATGATGTCCTATTATAAAATTTAAATAGTATTCATAAGATAGAATTCTGATATTTAATCTGCTACATAGCATGTAAAGCATTAAATAGGATGTGACAGTCATTATTTATTTTTTTAAAATCCTGGTTTACTTCCCCAAAGATGTATAATACACTGGGGAATATTTCTATTAAAATACAACTTAAAATAATAGCAAATATAATTACTTTATTTTAGCCTATCGGAAAACAATAAACCTGTTAGGAACCAGTGACATATAAAAAGTAACAATGATTTTTACTTTTCAGTCCTTTCAATTTCTTTTCTTTCCTTCTGAAGTATTGACCTGAAAATAAAAAGCTGGTAGTGTTCATATCAATACTTAAACCAATCTCTGGACATTAGCTCAAAAAAAGTAATACATTTAAATATATAATCAATTATTTAATTAATAGGATATTTACATTGGATCAGATTATGAATGTAAATACACTAAAATCTAAAATGATGGAAGAAATAGAATTTACTTAGAATTATTTTGTAAATTAAATAAGTAAAAGATATGAAATATATTTCAAGTTTTTGATTCTATGCCTGACAATGTAACATCCCATCTGAATTATTCAGAGAAAATTTAAAAAGAGCAATTCTTATGGGGTCTCATGACCCATTGATCTTGTTTCTTCTTGGGAAAATAGTCATACCTTTTGACTGATTATTGATTTAATCATTAATTCTCAGATTGCTGTTGTTAGAAAAACAAGCAGTGGATTGTATTTGGTGGACAGTATTTTGTACTTGTTCTAGATGGAGAATGTAAATAAAGAAGACATTTTATCCAAAAATTCAATCCAGTGGGATTGAAAGAATGAAAGATTTTGAATAACAGAAGAATACATTGTAGGAGCCTGAAAAGTGTTATGAAAGATGGAGAAAAATTAGAAGCAGGACTACCTCTAGCTTGTGTAGAGGCTGGGACAAAAAACAAATATGTGCATATAATATAATACTAACCATTGAAAAGATAAAAATTAAGGTAATATTTAAATAAAATATAACATGTATACCTACGTTGAAAAATGCATCCATTTCAACAAATTTAAAAATATATAATTTTTTTAAATGTAAGCAAAATATAAAAACAAAATTTAATTATAATACATATAGCATGTTCCGCTTGTGATCTGACAATGTTATTGAATAATAAACACTTATGCATTTAAGTTATGTTACATAAAATATATTTCTTATCTTCATTTTAACAAAATTAATAATTATGTAGTCATAATTTTTCACATTTTACTTTGTTTAATAAAAATAAAAACATTTAAAATAAATTTATAAAATTTATTTGTATTTGTATATACAAATTTATAATAAATTTTAATTAAAAATAAATATCCAATTGTATCAACTAAAATTATTTTTAGATGTTTAAAAATTATTTTCTTTCTTACATATTTGAAATTATAAAAATTTAAAAATATAATTTAGTTGAAATATATCTCTATTTTTTAAAAAATATGTAACTAAAACACATTTTAAGTTTTTGAAGATTTAATTAAATCTTTTTTAAATGATTTGAATGATTATATAAATAAAACTATTACAATTTTAACATTCAGAGTGATTTGGTTGTTACTATAAAGAATTGTTAATACATTTTAGGTAACACTGAACCTATTTATACAGAAATTTAGGAGTCACATGAAGTAATATTGCAACATATTCTGCAGTTGCTAGGTACAATTTTGGTGTAGTACATTAATGCATATTACTTCATAACCACTATTTAGAAAGTAAAAAAATCAAGAAAATGTACACCTCACACAAATGAGAAATGATTCTTCTTACATAAGGCTTTCAGCTATCTGAAATAAAAAAATTAACCAATTAATAATGTTATAATTTTCTCACTTAAAAATTCTGCTAAATATGAATAATTTTTATTTATTAATCACACCTGAATAAAGCTGGAGAAAGAATATAACAGCTTAAACTTATTTGAAGGGAAACAAAGTTTTTCTATCCAAATTCTCCCTGCAATTTAAAGCATTGTCTGTCTCTAACTTTGATGGCAGCACTACTTGAAATATTTCAAGACTTTTAGCTGAAATCAACTTTTCTTTCAAAGATACAAGGCAAATGATGTCCAAAATATTTTTCTTAGTTCCTTTGTCACCATGAAGCAGATTAAGATAGAACTCAGAATTAATATTGTTAATATACTCAAATAGAAGTTCATATATTTTCATATTTTGGCCAATTTCACATACAATTTTATCATTAATGTTTTTGTGAAAGAAAATGTGGTATTTTTAAGAGTCGTTCACAAATAATATCTCTTCCTCTAATGTAAGTAATATTGAGTTAGGCAAGACCTTATGACTTGCTGTAGCCAATGGAATAAGAGCAGAATTCACATGTAACTTTCAAGTGCAAATATCTGTGTCAGTTTACAATTCATCAAGTCTTTCCTTCTTACCATAGTGACTGATATTCCAGATGGTAGAAGACTCATTTCCTATATTGTTGATTAGATGGAATTAGAGCAGAAAACCCAGACAATTTACAATGAACATGAAATGTAAATGATAAATAAATCTTGTTTTTATCCACTTTATCATAACCTAGCCTATTTTGTATGGATCTGAGGACGTTTTCTAATAGCTAAGTCATTTGAATTTTACTTCAATAAAAAATTTATTTGAATACATAAAAAGTGGTCATGTAGTTATTGACATTATGATCAATGATCTTTCCAAACAAAACAGAGAGGGTTAAAATCATATTTCTAAATATCAATATTTTTCAAAAAAGATTTTGTTTTATTAAATTTAGGAAAACACATAACTAGTATGTATTTCCTGTAAGGTTTCAGGTTACCTTTGATTTGTGTGGGTTTGTGTGTGAATGTTTGTTTCCCTAAACAGTAAAATATCCAAAAAACAGAACTTATATGACATGTTAGGTCATGAACATTTTTTCATATATCAAAATACTTCAGGAAACAATTTTCACTCTTCACATTATAACCTCTCAAAATGTTAATGCTAACCAAGATAAAGAGTACAATGAAATATGAAAATAACTGTATGCTGTGGTCTAAGTTGATGATTTCAGCTTCCTGTAGGCATTCTAGACCACAGATAATAAATCTAATGAGAATCCCCATGGGTTTCTGTTACTCAAGAAGTTTATAGATGTATTTTGATAATATTAATCAAAAATGTCTCATAAACAAACTCCATTTACTAAGTTTACTGATAAGATGTACTAAAAATGATTATTTCTTAATCTGCATCAGTTTTCAGAATATTTCATTTCCGTAGTTGGGGATATCAGCACAATGCAGGATTAAAAGTCTGAGATTTGGTGCCACACAGAAAAGAATTTGATTCCAAATTCTTACTGAGTGGACTGGGACACATGAAAAAACTCTTTGAGTCTTAGTTTCTCCTCTGAAAATGAGAATTTAAATAAACTATTTGTAATACATAATTGATTCATATACCTAGCATGAATATCAGGGACAACTTACATAAAATGCTTAGTATCTGAGCCAAGTACACAATTCATATTAGCTAACATTAATTATAGTAATTGTAACGATAGTAGTTGTAGTTGATTATGCAGCAACTACAAAAATGATAAATAAAATTTTCTCATTTAAATGAATAAATAAAAATGATATGCAATAGGTCAAAAAAAAAATAAATCCATAAGTGGTTTATGAGAAAGTATATTTCCAACCATTTATCTGAGATATTTTACGTATGTATAAACATCTAGAAAACCATCTAACTCAAAATTAGTTCAAAATAATATGACAAAATTATGAAACTTGTAAAAAAAGATGCTTAGAAGTTATTACAAAAATCTCACTACCTGTGATTAGAAGTTGCATATATATTTTACTTGTAGATGTTAGTTAGCTTCCATGTTGGCCAACTAAAATATGTAAGTCAAAAGCTACAGAATCAGTTTTTCTATGTCTAAGTTGTTTAGGATAGGAATTTTAGATCCTTATGATGAAAGTTTATTATGGTGATACTGTTCCATAAGTTCAAATTTCCTGTTTGCAAGGAACGTTATTAAATTAATAATCAAGTATTTATTGAGAGCATATTCTTTTCTGAGAGTTCTTTCATGAAAATATTTCTTAGCAAATTGGAATTTTCTTTTGTATTATTCTTCTTCAGCTTAAAAGAAGAAATAATCATTACTATTCAAGAGACTAAACTAAAAATGGGTTTGAGAGCACATAGACACACATTCAGAGTAATTAACTACTTACACTATTCTTAATGCCAAATAATTTGTCTTGAATTCAAATATTAATTTTTTATAACAAAAAATTTACATAAAATCCCAGTTCATAGATTTGGAGATCTTTCAGGTTGATGTTTTGAGAACGAAGAAGATGCTTCCAGAGCATTTTTCAAGGATTCTGCCAATACAAAACTAAGTGTTTATTACAAGTCTCCTTTAAAATTTAATTTTTCCAGAACTTTCCATTGGACCCTGTTTATGTACTTGCATGAGTGTTCACATGTGTGTGCGCCTACATATTTGTGTGTTTTAACTTATGGTACAATGAACAAAGGTGGGACTACAACAGAATTATAAACACAATCTAAAAAATAACCTTTTAATCATAATTTTAAAATGTGTGCCTGTACCTATAGAAGTTTGGAGTTAACATCTAAACTTATTGACAGTAACTAATAATATTTTTTTGACAAATCTCTTTTTATTTCCAAGTTTCACTCTCTCAGATAATATAAAATACCTGATAATACAGAAATATTTGATAATAAAAACTAAGAATAATTTAATGAGAATTACTTTGAAATTCAATTAAGTTTAAGCAGCAATTATTTAAATGAATTATTCTCAAAAGTCACTTCATTTAACAATTCACCAGCTATATAGACGGATCTTATCTGATTGATGTAAATTTGGAATATTTTTTTCTCAAGTTTAAGATATTAGAATAATTATATTTTTTCTCTGTTGCTTAAAGTATTTTTTCCAAAAAAATTTTCAAAAAAAATTTACATTTCCTAGATATCTTGATTACCGGAGCAGTGGGTATTAACAAGGATAAAGACACTGTAAAGAGCGTGACAACCTCTGGTAGGTGCCAAATTCAACACCAAACAGGATGAAGGTCAGACAGACTTTATCATATAACCAGAATTCACTTTAGAGATATGTTATTTTTCTTCTTATCTCCTTTAATCTCCTGATCTCTGGACTTTTTATGTATAGACTTATTTTGAATTTTTCATTATGACTAAGCAACTCCTTTGAGATCAACTTTCTACCTTCTTACATACACACTGAGATACTCAAAATATAATTTCCCTATGATACTTGAGGTCAAGTAATGTCACAAGTTTGTTAGAAAACTGAATCTCAGGTTTTTTTTTTTACACTGCCGCTCCCCTTTCTTGAGATTATATATGACCCAATAAACTTGTCCCACTAAGAAATTAGTGCATGTTCTTGTTAGAATTCCAGTGCTGCCCACCCAAGGATCCAAGGCATGTCTCATTAAAATGAATAAGTGACATCTGAGCCGTTGGATATGCAAGCACACAAATAAATTAAGAACCATTAGAGTGATTAAAAAATCACTCTACTATGTTAAATCTCTTAGGTTAGTTAATAGTTTCATCATAAGCTCAAACTAAAAACTTAGGAACCATATTGAGCTATTTATTCTTTTTCTACTCTATTCAATCAGTTTACATTTATTCTACCCCAGTAAAGTTTCTTGAAATTGCCCTACCTTTTATCAACCTCACTGTCATTTCTTTCATTCAGACCTTTTATGATTTTTCCTCATCTCCAGTTTTTAATTACTCTCACTCTGTTTCCTTCACCCACAAGAACACAACACTCCCACTTATACTTTATTCTGATTGCAGTTATTTTTCTAAAAGGATAATAAAATTTATCAACTTTATGCAAAAACATACATGTTGACTCTCAGTTTGCTATGTTCAAAGTAAAATATACAATTTTAATTCTGATATACAAGATTATTTACCAGTCAACTTTACCCTCACTTTGTTTCATCTTTTTCTATATCTATATGCTCTTAAGCTCTATTCTCTTTAATCTTGCTGTTCCTCAAATGTCTTTTGATGTCCCTGAACATTTCTCTGTGAGCAACATGCTGAGCCATGTAAAATCCGAATCATCCTACAAAATTTAGTTTAAATATTAATCCCCAAATCTCTGCTTTCTTATTTGTAACTCCATAGTATTTTACACTTATTTCATTATATTTATACCTTATTTTCACAATTGTTTCTTCCACTAGGTCATGATCTCATTAAGGACAGAAACCATGTTATGTTATGGAATATTCTTGTCCAAAGAAAAAAATTGTAAACAAACAAACAAACAAATTCATTTGATTATGGGCCCAATTCATAGAAAGTTCTGATCATAAATATTCTGTTTCACTCCTCCCATGATATGTATTTACCATGAGTTCTTATATTTTAGTTTTTAGTCCAAAGATAAAGTAAACATAATTGAATTAATTTTAGAGCTAATATTTAAATGCTGTGATTTTTTATTCAGGACTAAATGTAAGCTCATGAAATCTGAGAGGGTTCCAGGCGTATTATCTCATGTTTTCCCATCACAACTAATTTTAATGCAATAAAAATGTCTGCTTCATTGTTTACAAGCAACTAGGGGCTTGAATTCCTTCATCTAGAGCCACTAGAGACTCTAGATGAAGTAGTAGAATAAACAATTTAATGAATAAATAATTAACACACAATTAAAAAGTTATTAAAACAGACTGGCATTAGCAATCTGTGTACTGGAGGTCTCATAGGTCTATACTAGATAAGCATTCAATACTTTTATCTTTATTATTAATCTTGGTTAATGGCATTTTTAGTCTTAAGTAAGAGAATTTTTATAATATTCATCCTCCTAAGATCAAAAGATGCAAACTAAATTGCTTAATTTTTGTGTATAGATTTTTAGAGCAATAAAGTTTAATTATTTTTATGTTTTATTTTAAGAATATTTCTAGACAAACACTACCAATCATTAAAAGTGCAGTGTTCTCATAAAACATCTTGTAGTTGGCCCTTGGGCTCTAATAAGCTTACTGTCACAGAAATTCTGGAATATAGTAGGCAAATTAGATGATTCCCAATGCTAACCACTTTAATTTCTTGAATAACTTCTTAATAACATAGTTTATAGGGGGCTTCACTTGTAAATGTTTTTTTTCTGTGTTACTATGACAAATTTAGAGGTCTCCCAAGTACTTGTACAGATTTCAATGCCTCTTTTTTAAATCATGATACTCTCCTTAAAGTAAGTTTTAAACTTCTTAAGATCCTAAAAGAAATCATTTGGCTGCAACTATATGAATACTCCATGTCTTCATTCACCTAAAAAGTTATCGGGAGATTCTGGGAAAATATGGCAGAATGAGAAACATCCCCAGATCTCTCCCCTTGAAACAACAATAAGCTGAACATATAAACCTGAACAAAAATACCCAAAATGCACAGCAGCATGTCTGAGTATGGGATCTGAGCATACCAGCTACCACAGGTCAAAATCCCAGTGTCGGGTGGCCAATAAGGAGTAATAAAGAAGCTGCCTCTCACAGCCGTAGGAGCTCCTTGCAGGAGGAGGGGGAAAGGGGAAGGTGCAGCAATCTCCCTGATAAGCCCTGCCTGGAAGTGCTGAGACTTTTCTATGCGGCCTCACCAGCACTCGGTCATCAAGGAAGAAAGCAGAGAAGTGAGATGGGACCACAGAGAAACAGCAGTTTATTTCTAACAGCCATGGTTGCAAAACCAAGGCTGAAGTGTAGTCTTCAACCTGAGGACTCCTTCTTCCACATCATCTGAGACTGATCACCATGAAGCTCCCGGGGAATCTGTGTACACACTACCAAAACTGTTGCTAACACTGACAGGTACTGTAATTGAGTGTAGTGAGTAAGATTAAAATCTACAAGAAAATAAAAGACCTTAGACTCTATATAAAGCAGAGTTTCAAGAGTCTTAGACACTACCTACTGAAAATCAAAAGAAAAATACCTTCTTTGCAGCAGGCTAAAGAAACACCTTTATATAATAAATCTTTTTTTCTGGAAAAACAGAATACACTTCCATGAATGCCCAGGTGGAGAAATAATCCATTAAACACCATGAACAACCAAGGTGACAGGACATCTCAGAAAGAAAGAAAAAAGTCTCCAGAAAACATAGAAATACAGACATAGAAATATGCAACTTAAGTGACAGAGAACTCAAGATACTACTTCTGAAAAAACTCAGTGAGTATCGAAATGAGTCATATCAACAACTTCAGAAATTGCAAAAATAACTAGATGAGCAGAGCAAGGAGATTGAAACCCTCAAAAAAAAAATAAAAAAAGAAAAGAAAAAGAAAAACAAATAGAACCAAATAGAGATTGAAAAAAAAACACACACTGCAAGAGTTAAAAATGAAATAGCAAGCTTGAGAAATAGAGTAGATCAAATGGAGGAAAAGATCAATGATAATGAAGACAGAAATCTAGAAATAAATCAGAAGAAAAAAGAGAGAAACCAAGGAATGAAAAATAATGAAAGAGAAATACAAGAACTAGCTGATACCATCAGGAGAGGAAACAAGAATGGGCATTACAAAAGGTGAGGAAAAGAAGCAGGGTCTAGAATGCATTTTCAGACAAATAGTGGATGAGAATTTCCCAAATCTAAGGAATGAGCTGGAGCTTGGAATTCAAAAAGTTAACAGAACACCCAAATATCTCAACCCAAAAAGGCCTTCACCAAGAAACATTGTATTAAAGTTATGAAAAATCAATGACAAAGATAGAATTCTCAGGATAGCCAGGGAGAAGAAAAAGGTAACATATAAAGGAAAACCCATTAGATTATTATCGAACTTCTCAGCGCAGACATTACAAGCCAGAAAGGAATAGCATCAAATATTTAAACTATTAACTGAAAGGAACTACCAGCCTAGAATAATGTATCCAGCTAAGCACTCCTTTAGATATAAAGGAGAAATTAAGACCTTTTCAGATATACAAAAATTGAGGGACTTCTCCACTATGAGGCCTGCACTACAGGAAATACTGAAAGGGGTCAGCTCACCTAAAAAAAATAACAATAACAAAAAATACATAATTAAGAGTAAAGCGACTATCAGGCAACTAGAAGCAGAGGAGTGCAAACTTTACTAGAAACACAGCATTATAATCTTAAATAATAAGAAGAGAATTGCTATAGCAAGATAGTAATGAACATATAGCATACATAGAAACAAATTGAGATAACAATGACTGAAAAGGGAAGGATTCAAAGATCCAAATTTGCAAAGAGGAAAGCAGATAAGGCACACACAGAAGAAAATAGATGACTGTATATATATAACTATCCTTTTACTATTTGTAACGGTATCCACACATTATAGAGTCAAAACCGAACTATGTAACATAAAACAGTAAGAATCAGAGACAAAACTCACAAAAGCCAACTAAAATAAAGAAAACAGATGCAAGGACAAGGAAGCAATGGAAACACCAAGCTACCAGAAAGCAAAAGATAAAATGGCTATAAGAAGACCTCATATTCAATAATCACCCTAAATGTAAATGAAATGACTTCACCAATAAAAAGACACAGAGTTACAGAATGGATCAAAAAACAAAACCCATCCATATGCTGCTTTCAGGAGACACATCTCAGCTCCAAAGACAAATATAGACTCAAAGTGAAAGGGTGGGAAATGATGTTTCAAGTAAATGGCATTCAGAGAAAAGCGGGAGTAGTGGTCCTAATATCAGACAAAATAGATTTCAAAACAAAAAAGGTAAAGAAAGATACTGAGAGACACTTCATAATGATAAAAGGAATCATGCACCAAGAAGACATAACACTTATTAATATCTATGCTTCCAATAGAGAGCCCCGAAATATGTAAAGCAATTACTAACAGAACTAAAGGGAGAAACAGATCAAAACACTGTGGTATTAGGGAAACTAAATACCCCACTGTCAGATATGGACAGATCATCCAATCAGAAAATCAATAAGGAAATAACATACTTAAATGACACATTAGACCAACTGCACATAATTGACATTTACAGAGCCTTCCATCCCAAAACAGCTGCTTATACCTCAATCTTTAGTGCACATGGAATATTCTCAAGAATTGACCACATACTGGGACACAGAAATAGCCTCAACAAATATAAGAGGGTTGAAATCATACCAACCATGTTCTCTGATCATAATGCTTAGATGCTAGAGATCAACTGCAAAAAGAAAGCAGGAAGAACCACAAATATTTGGAGAGTAAAAAACATGCTATTAAAGAATAATTGGTAGAAAAGAAATAAAAAGAGAGATCAAGAGTTACATGGAAACAAATAAAAATGATAGTACAACATATCAAACTTGTGGGACATGGCAAAAGTGGTCATAAGAGGAATGTTCATATCATTATGAACCTATCTCCAAAAACAAGAATAAGCCCAAGTAAACAACTTAAAGCTTCATCTTAAACAAACAAACAAACAAACAAACATAAAATCAAGAACAAATAAGGCCTAAAGTCAACAGAAGGAAAGAAATAATCAAAATTTAGAGCAGAAATAAATGAAATTGAAAACACACAACAATAAAAACAATGGAAAAAATAAATACAACAAAGTGCTGGATTTTTGAGAAGGTTAAAAAAATTGGCAAACCCCTGGCTAGACTCACTAAAGAAAACAGAGAAAGGACACAAATAAACAAAATCAGGGATGAAAGAGGGGAAATTATGACTGACATCACAAAAATACAAAAGACCATGCAAGAATACTATGACAAATTTAATAACCTGGAAGAAATGTACCAGTACTTAGAATACAACCTTCTTAGACTAAATCAAGATCTGGAAAATCTAAATAGACCAATCAGTAGTATAGAAATTGAAATCATCAAAAAACACCAAAAAGTAAAAATCCAGCACCAGATGGCTTCGCCAATGAATTCTACCAAACATTCAAAGAAGATTTAATACCTATTCTCCTCAAACGCTTCCAAAAAATCAAAGAGAAGGAAATACTTCCAACTCATTTTATGAGGCCAATATTACTCTGAGATCAAAATATAGTAAAGAGAACACACAAAAAAAGAAAACTAAAGACCAATATCTCTCATCAACAAAGATGCAAAAATCCTAAATAAAATAAAAGTGAACCAAATACAGCAACATATTAAAAAGATTATATATCGCAATCAAGTGGGGTTCATCCCAGGGGCACAGGGATGATTCAGCATACACAAATCGATTAACGTGAAACACCACATAAACAAATTAAAAAATAAGAATATTATAATCATATTAATAGATACAGAAAAAGCCTTCGACAGGATACAGCAGTCATTTTTAATCAAAACACTTAACAAAATAGGTATAGAAGAAAAGTACCTTAACATAATAAAGGCCATACATGACAAGCCCTCAGTCAAAATTATACTTAATGGTAAAAAACTAAAAACCTTCCCTTTAAGATCAGGAATAAGGCAAGGCTGTCCACTATGACCACTGCTATTCAATATAATATTGGAGGTCCTAGCAAGTGCAATCAGGCAAAAGAAAGATATAAAAGGCATTTAAATAGAAAACAAAGAAGTCAAACTGTCACTATTTGTGGATGACATGATTCTCTATATTTAAAACTCTAAAGACTCCAAAAGAACAGTACTAGAAACAATAAGAAAATACAATAAAGTCTCTGGATACAAAATCAACATTCAAAAATCCATAACATTTTTATACTCTAATAATGAAGCATCAGAAAAAGAAGTGGAGAAATAATTCCTTTTGCAATTGCAACAAAGATAATAAAATACCTAGGACTAAATTTAACAAAACATGTGAAGGACCTATATGATGAAAACTACAAGACTCTATTAAAAGAAATAGAAGAAGACACAAAGAAATGGAAAGATATTTTGCGTTCTTGGATTGGAAGAATCAACATAGTTAAAATGACCACATTACCTAAAGCATTATACAGATTTAATGCAAGCCCCATCAAAATCCCATTGGCATTTTTTAAAGAAATAGAACAAAAAATAATCAGATTTGTATAGAAGTACAAAAGACCCAGAATTGCCAAAGCCATCCTGAGAAAAAAAGAACAAGGCTGTTTCAAATTATACTACAAAGCAACAGTAATCAAAACGGCATGGTATTGGCAGCAAAACAGACACACAGACCAGTGGAACAGCATCGAGACCCCAAAGTCTTGAAAACCCATATCCAAAAAATATTTGCATATTAATGTTCATAGTAAAATTATTCACAGTGACCAGGACATGGAAGCAGCTGAAGTGTCCTAAGATTGATGATTGGCTAAAGAAACGGTGGCACATATATACAGTGGAATATTACTCAGCCATAAGAAGAGATGAAATACTGCCATTTGCGACAACATGAATGGACCTTGAGATAATCATGCTAAGTGAAGTAAACCAGACAGAAAAAATAGAAAATCACATGATATCACTTATATGTGTGATAGTAATCTAAAACCAACAAATGAACAGAACAGAGACTCAGGGACATGGACAATGGACTAGTGGTTACCAGAGGGTAGGGCTTGGGGGAGGAGGGGAGAGGTAGATTGGGTAAAGGGGGTCAAATATGTAGTAGTTGAAGGAAACTGGACTTTGGGTGGTAAACACATAATAGAATATGTAGATGTTAAATTATGTACACCTGAAAATTATATAATTGTATTAACCAACCTTACCCCAATAAGCAATTTAAAAAATAAGTTATCATAATTCAGAAAATAATTATAAAATTCCCTATCAATCGCCTCAAATTTCGAGGAAAATGTTGTATTTTTTCTTAAATAATTAATCTTGTTTTCAAATCTTTAGGGTCAAATGTCTAGAAAAATTTGCAATTTTTTAATCAAATGTATGTATTTTATAAAAGAAAAAGAGTATACTCCCAGAAGTCCATTCACGCACACACAAACACATACACACATACACACACAATTGTAAAGTGATGTGTTACAGCATGATTGGGAAACACTTGCAATTGCGAAATACAACATTGGTCCATTTTCATCATTAAATGTAAAGTAAGACACTATGGAGATTATCAAAACTGCTACTTGACACTTTGATATCCTTCCTTAATTTTTTTTATTGTTATAAGTATAAATGTCAAATACTCAAGTTTTCAGAAAATTCTTTAGAAAATTGATAATTTTTTACCATTCTTTTGTTATTTATGTCATTAATTCAAAATTATCTTTTACATTCAATTATATTATAGCAATAACTCAGTATAGATGCATTTATAAAAATTATTAATAATAATATTATCGATAATCTGTGATATTCAAGCATTAAAAACTAGTTATTTAGGCCTTATTTACTCTAATATAAATAATTCATTGTTCTCAACTGTTTTAACCATATTAGCACCTAACTACATAGTAAAGTAAAACAAAATATATGAAATGTAAATTTTCAAGTATTTTTTTAAATATTTTTTTAATTTTTCAATTATAGTTGACATATAGTAATATATTAGTTTCAGGTATACAACACAGTGATTAGACATTTATAAAACTTACCAAGTTGTCACCCTGATAAATCAAGTACCTATTTTACACTATAAATAGTTATTAAAATACTGCTATGTTCCCCGTGCTATACTCTACATGCCTGTGACTATTGTGTAACTACCAATTTGTACTTCTTAATTCCCTTTCCAGCTTCACCCATCCCCCCTAACCTTCCTCCTGTATTTGGCAGCCATCGAAATGCTCTCTGTACCTATGAACTTGTTTCTGTTCTGATTGTTCATTTATCCTGTTCTCTAGATTACACATATAAATAAAATCGTAAGGCATTTGTATTTCTCTAACTTACTTCACTTAGTTCAACATCCTCTTGGTCCATCTGTGTTGTTGCAGATGGCAAAATTTCATTCTTTTTTATGGCTGAGATATATTCCATTGTATGTATGTACAGCCTCTTCTTTATCCATTTAACTGTTGACAGACATCCAGATTGCTTGGCTATTGTAAATAATGCTAAATTGATTATATGAATGCACTTGTCCCTACAAAGTAGTGTTTTGGGTTTCTTCATATAAATACCCAGTGGGATTATTGGGTCTTTCTCTGTCTCTTGTTATAGCATTTGTTTTAAAGTCTATTTTGTCTGGTAATAGTATTGCAACCCCAGGGTTTTTTTTTTTTTTTTTTCATAAAAGATCTTTTTCTATCCCTTTACATTTGGTCTGTGTGTGTGTCCTTCAATCTGAAGTGAATCTCTTATAGACAGCGTATAAAAGTGTTTTGTTTTCTTATCCATTCAATTACCTATGTCTTGATTGGAACATTTAATCTATTTACATTGAAAGAAATCGTTGATAGATATGTAATTATTGTCATTTTATTATTCCTATTTTTAATCATTTTTTTCTTTTCCTTCTGGTATCCCTAAGATGTGAATGTTGGCATGCTTGATATTGTACCAGAGGCCCCTTAAACTTTTATTTTTTATTTTTTTATTTTTTTGCTATTTTGATTGGGTATTTTCTGATACTTTATCCTCCAAATTGCTGATTCGGTTCTCTACTTCCTCTAATCTACTGTTGATGTCATCTATTGTATTCTTCATTTCCGACTGGTTCTTTTTTTATATTTTCTATTTTGATTTTTATATTTCCTATCTCTTTATTGAAGTTCTCACTGAGATCAATGAGCATCCTTATAACCAGTGTTTTGAACTCTGCATTGGTAGATTGCTTGTCTTTATTTCGTTTAGTTCTTTTTCTGGAGCTTTGTTCTGTTCTTTCATTTAGGCCATATTTCTTTGTATCCCCATTTTGGCTTCCTCTCTCTTTGTTTCTATGTATTAGGTAGAGATGCTATATCTCCTGGTCTCAGTAGTGGCCTTATGCAGTAGGTGTCCTGTGGAGTCCAGTGGCACAGTCTTCCTGGTCACCTGAGCTGGGTGCTCCAGGTGTGTCCCTTGTATGGGTCGTATGTGCCCTCCTGAAGTAGGTGAGCCTTGGTTACTGTTTGCACATCAGTAGGACAGATTGACTCTCAGGTTGATTGGTTGTGAGAACTGGCCATAACTAAAGTGGAGGAGTTATTATACAGGGTCTGACCCAAGGGAGCAGGACCTGTTTATCAGGCCTCTGGTGCCTTTTGAGACTACCAGATGTGGCTACTGCATGTGTTGATTCTGAGACCTCTATTGCAGGCCAAAGCCAGCCCCTGCCTGTGCCCTGCCCAGGGCAACTTGATATGAGCTACAAAGTGATCTACAGACAGTTGCCACTTGTGCTGGGCTTGGAGGTGCCTGAGAGAGACTTAACTGTAAACTAAAGCTAACTTCTGCTGGTGCTGGGCTTGGGACTACTTAGCAAGAGGTCCAGAGCAAATTGGGTCCAGATGCTGCTTATTTGGGATTTGAGAACCTCTGAAAGATTTTAGGAAAGCCTGCAGCATGAGTCAAAGCAGATCATTTGGATGGAAAAGCCACTGGAAGCAGTCCTGGTGTGCCCACAAATTGGGTGGGATCTCAAGGAATCACCAGAGCAAAGTGAATGGTGTTAGCCAAGTTGATGGAGACAGATATGGCACCCTCCTTTTCCTGCATGCTGGGTTTGGGAAGGGCTCACCAAACAATGGCATCTGCCAATTCTTCTGTCTGGCAGAAAGCTGCCCTCAAGCCCTTGCCCTGAAGCCAGACAATTCAGCTCTTCCCCTTATATTCCTGGCACCTTTCAAGTTGCTTCCCCAGCTCCGGAGCTCAGTGTGAGCAAATCTGTCAGCAAATAAGTCCATGTGTAGGCCCTTTAAGAAGAATGCCTGATAACTTCTGCAACCTTCTGGTCTACCCAGCCACGATCTCTACTGATTTTCACAGCCAGAAGTTATGGGGACTTCTGTTCCTGGCACTGGAACCCTGGGCTGGAGAGCACGGTATGAGACTGGGACCCCTCACTCCTCAGGGGATACCTCCAAAACCTAGATATCCCTTCTGATTCTCAACCACCAAGTTCAGGTGTGGGACAGGGTGTAGGACCAACTCATTCTGCATTTCCATCCCATATCAGTCTCCAGGTGGCTTCTCTGCATATCCTTAGTTATAAAACTTCTGTTCAGCTAGACTTCAGGTGATTCTCATTGATGATTATTCTGTAGTAGTAATTTTGCTAAGATTGTGAGAGAAAGCATGCACAGTGTTTATGTACTCTGCCATCTTGACCGGACCTTCAAACCTTCAGGTACACTTTGAATAGTTATTTTGCAACAATGTCTTGGAAGCATTAGAGTTTATATAATTTTTGTTCTTGTTTATGTTAACTTTAGTGACAATGAAATTTAAATTTTTAAAGAAAAAATATATAATTGCATAGAGAGGTACATGTTTTCTTAACATTTCCTATCACATCTTTTTTACTTGAATTAAATGAGATATTACTTTCGATAAACCTCTTAGAACATGTACTTAACTTAAAGGGAAAAGGGAATTAGTAAACCCTTAGTAAATACTTATAGAAGAGAAAATCAGAATTTCAGAAATGAAGGTAAGGAGATACTAAGAAAGGAGATGGAGACTTGAGAGAAGAAAAAAGGGAGAGAGAAAAGCAAAAGATCAAGGCTGTTGTGAAAACCAGTTTGGAAAACAGATAAAGAACAGGAATATCAAAATCTGTGGGATTTTGTTTTGAGAGTATTTTTTGAGGGATTTTTTATTTTTTTTATTTTTTTGTTATGTATAAGCCGCAAAATCTTTTTCACTTCTTATATACTTTTCTTTATTTTCTTCCTTTATTTTACTTCTAGAAAATTCTGTATTTCCCACTAGTACATGTGTGAGTAGGAATTTAGAGCAAAGGAGAAAAACAGCTAGTATCTGCTGACGCATGAAGCCCTCTGCCCCTATATAAATGTTGGATATATAATTATAACATACACTATACAGTTAGAAAACAGGAATAGGTAATAAGCAAAAAAAAAAAAAAAGTTTAAAGAAAATAAGATAGGTTCTGAATTAAATAATTAAGTTGAAATTCCAGCAATGCTACTAGTAGCTGTTAGATCTTGGCAAATCATAAACTTTTATCTTAATTTTACTTATGTGGAAAAGAGGAATACTAATATAACTCATAGGGTTGTTGCGAAGATTAAAATGAAGTATATGAAGTCACCAGAACATTGTTTGTCATTAGTAAATACATATTCCTATCCTAATTCTAAAATCAAACAAACAAAAAAGCCAGTCAATATTTGTTATTTTTTAAAAGATTGCTAAATAATTTTTTTATAAAATTCTATAAAGATTCACATTAATTTATCAAACTGTGTAAGGAGGTTAATGCGTACAATTGAATGCTAACAATCGTTGGGATGCCATGGTGATTTTCTTGTAGACACGTTTATTCATAGATAACTGGAATATATACAACTGGTATTATTTCTTTCATATTATTTCTTTTCATTTATAAATTTTTATTATGAAAAAGGTTGGCTGTTTCTTTTGCCATTATGCACTTGCATATGCTAATTTAGAGGAAACTGGGTAAATTTAACCATGTGGAAGGAGCAGATGTGCCTATTTATTTGCTAAGAGGTTAGGTCTGTAGATAGTAAGGTATCAAACTCGTGTGAACAAGTAGGTAATTTCACTTACTTCACTGAATTACCTAAACAGAGAGAGTAGAAACATTAAATTATTTTTACATTACTATTACTGCTATCATTGTTTTTTTAATTTAAAATATTATTGATATCATTTTAATTTTATTAGGGAAACTAATCAAGTGAATCGTTTGCTCACTCCAACTTTCCGCCCTGAGACATTTGGCAGAGATTGAAATGGGGAGAAGTTGGCACAGTGACTTTGCTAAGGTTGTAAAACAGAGATCAAAATTCAGAGTCTGAGACAGCTGGAATTTTTAGGACAGAATGCAGAGGAAAACATTTAGAAATCCATTTATGTGTACCATGGGTTTGTGCTAGGTAATAATTGCATATCATAGGGTAAGATTCAAATGTGATTGAAAAAAAAAAAAAAAAAAAAAAAGGAGAGCAAATACCAAAGAGCTATAAACTGAAATGGAACTGGAAAGGTTTGTGAAATGTTAAAGTTTAAAAAAAACAACAACAGAAATAATAGACCACATCAAACACTCAGCTTTGAGTGGAGATCTCATGTATTATCTGATATTCAACAATAAAACTTACATTGTCCAGCATCCAGTAAAAATTTATTAGGTAGGAAAATATCATCTATGATCAAGAAAAACATCAATAAATAAAAGAGAACAGAAATGATGAGTATAATGTAATTATCAAACATGGTCTTAAAAGCAGCTATGAATCAGGAATTGTGGATAATGATCGAATATATATTTTTTATAAATCAAACTAACACAGTCTGTCCTCTGGTGTTAAAATGCAGATCTCTTATGGCAGAACAGCCATAAAAGTAAAAAAAGCATTGACACATTGTTAGAATTCCATTCAGTTACTAAAAACTCTCCAGTCCATCATCATATCATATGAAAGTATCTCCCAAGGTAAGTACACTCAGGTTTGCAGGCTTCCATTTGAACTTGTCAGGTTCCAAAAGCAAGAGTGGTTTCAGTAATACATTACTTCACTCTTTCAGACATCAGGTGTAATCAAACTAACAGACAATATGATCTGTTGCTTTGAGCCTCTTTCGAGATGTTAATGTAATGGATTTTTTTTTATCGTGTAACCCATTAATTCATCTATTTATCCATAGTTATTATTTTTCCTTCTTTCCATTTATACCCCAATTTTTCTACCCTTGAAAGGAACATGAGGTTTACCACTGTACTGATCTAGATTGCAGCAGGAATACTAGTTTATCAAGTACCTCCCATCAGTTCATTCCATAAACACAGGTACAAAATTAGAAGGTTACCTTTACCACCAGAAAATATAGCAGCATTCACTGTTAGCCCCAATTGTGCCAGATGGAGGGAGAGTACATTCAGCCCCATCAGACCCTTAGGAATTCTGAATGTAAAGGTTAAAAACATAGTTTTGGTTTCTCGCTTAGGAATCATTTCAGTTTATAGGCTCCTGTAGTTGCAGCCCTGGTCCTATGACCAATGCTCTAATAGGGAAAACACATTGAGTTGATATGGAGGAAAAAAGAATATCAATATCCTTCCCCACCCCTTCTTCTCCAGATCTATCATAAAAAAAAAACAGTGAAATCTATCCTGTGAAGACACTTCTTTACTCCTGTTATGTTCATGTTGAGTTTGAACACATACTCATAAAGGCATGTAAGCCAGCTCTTCATGCTTTTATATCTCCCCATTACTGATAGCAAATGTTTCAATTCTTTGTTAAAGTGATTACTCTAAGGAGGATACCTCTCTGCACATTGTTGGACATAGTGTGCTGTAATGTGTTCTTGGTCTGAAGAAATGATGCTCAGCCATCCAAACTGGTGTATTATCTTCTGTTCAGGTTTTTGCATTAATACTCTGAGATTTGTATCTACTGTTGGGTAAGCAAAGCCCTATCAAGACAATTTATAGCCTCCCAGAGCTATTAGCATCTGACTTACAAGCTATGCTAAGGGCCTCCCCACTAAGGAATCTGCCATATAGCCATAGTCTCTGTCTCTTTTGCTGGCAAACAGAGCTATTTTTATTGGAATTTTGTGCCTCAGAGAGTGCAAGAGGAATATGTCCAGATTCAGCTCTTTTTTACATTACACACATCCTATCTATTCATTTCATGGGCCCAGGTGGCCATCTCAAGGGTGTGCATGGGGATATCTGCTTGCTGATTACAATTGCTTACAAACTTGGAAGGGAGTACTTCTGATGAGCATCGACATGTCTTCCTTTAATGCATTCTTCAAATTTTAATAGGGCCATGCCCCATATGGATATTTCTTTAATAGCTAGGTTTCTATTTCACTCTTGTGAGACCATATAGCCAGGCCATTGGCCACTCATCATGAGTCAGCAAAAACCCAAATATAGGAGCTTTTATCATTGTTCAATTCTTCCATCTCTACTAAGAAAACAGTATGCATTTCAGCCCAAAAGAGCTAACCGATTTTTACTTTCTTCAGTTTTTTCATCCACTGATCTTAATACAGCAGCTTTTCAAACAGAATGTTATCCATTCACCTTGGAACTGCAATCTAAAAACCAAACAGTTCTTTGTCAGTCAGTTGAGAGCTTTTTATAGGATGCTGTCCAAGTGACAGTAGAATATAGTATCTCCTCAGACAATTACAGAATCAGTAGTCCTAGGCGAAGAGGCTCTCTCTCTCTCTTGTATCTCTTCCATGCATTCCCCAGGTGGTGTGATCCTGTACAAGTCATTTCCATTTCATTATGGAACTCTTCTGGGAATGGCCATCCCCATAAAACATTCTTCTGACAATACCCAAGATACTGTGGGTATTTCATATTTCAAGATCATTTTATGTAGATCAGTCATAGGAGTAGCTTCAGCTAATAATGTCAGATACTAAGGTAGCAAATGCCCCTCAAATAAAAATTCTCTAGTCTCAAGTTCCAGTAGTCATGGTTATGTAGTTCCCACAGGTTCTTGTCATAAGCACCAGCCTATGCTGCACATGGACTATTGCACAGAGAATTTGTCCTTACCAGCACTCCACCTTCTATTCTACATTCTGTGGGCTCAAACAATCTTATCAGTTCCAATTTAGCATTTCCAATTAATACTGCTTGAAGAGATTTACAATGTTTTATAATGCTAGGTAGGAGAAACATTTCCCAATCAAAAATCCCTGTAAAACAATCAGGTAAAACAGATGCAACTATTCCACATAATGCCTGTTCAAACATTCCAATTCTCCTATAAATGTTATAAATGTTTACCTTAATTTTATCAATGCTTAAATTTCTAGCTGTAGTCTCCATTAGGACTTCATCAACAGGGCTTTGTTTTATAATACTGGATAGAAGTGTTCCCCAGCCATACATAACATCCATTCCCAATAGTACATGCAGGTAAACACACAACTTATTAACATAAAATCTGCTTACGCATTTCAACTTTCACTATCTTATTGACCATTACATTTTTACATTCTCTCAATCTAATTGTAGCCTGAGTCAAGGCTTCACCAATGAGTTTTTGTACTACAGTTTGTGGGATCCCTGGAAATTTCTGTTGCCCCCAACTCTTTCCCCCAACTGTTATTACCAGGATGATGTGAAATCCAGTCACCCCATTGTTCATTGGCATGGGGGAGGATGATGGTGTTGTGCGTTGTCCCTCAGTTCTTTCTGGCAATGCAGCAAAGAATTATAGGTTGGCAAGATTTAGAAAAAGTAAGATTTACTGAAATTACATTTTAGGAGATAGGCCATTCTAATGAAGGCTGCAGCCCTGTGGAATTTGGGAGGTGAAGAGATAAGACAGAGTAAGCCCCAAGGGAGGAGCAGGTTTCAGCAAAGGAGAGCTGTAACAACATAGAAGTGAGAAGTTCTGCTTATTTTTGAGCTTGCTGGGAAGTACTAGGTGACCCATATATGAGGTTGCTTTGATTGACAGTTGGCTACTATATAACACTTTACTTGTTGTGCATGTGCTTATTCAGAATTTAGTCTGTTATAATTAGATTCATGAACTTCCAGGCATAAACATAGTATTATAATGACAGTACAAAGACAGCTTAAATCATGGGCAAATTAAGATAGTATCTTCTGCACAGGCATCTGTGGCTGGATTAAATAAACTATAGTTTATGGACCTCCTGTCCTTTGAATCTGGGACTGCAGAAGGAATTCTCTAACTACCAATAGGGTGTTCTTTGGATGATCTCTAGGCTGAGCCCCTATTCTATTGTTCCCCTATTGCTCATATCAGACTAGCTACCTAACACAACCATTTTATCCCATCATGTGCAGAAGGTTTTGGGTCCCTAGTGAAGGTAGTACCCTAAGAAACCTGGACCCTTTTGTCAATCTTTAACTTGATTAATTTGCCTAACTGCTGCCCGAAGCAATTGATGGTCAGGTTTCTCATCAATTTTTGCCTTTTGACATTGGAAATTTCTCCAAACTGAGGTAAATAAAGGGACTTATTTAATGTTAGGAAACTAGGAGAGGTTTCTCTGGCCTACAGAGCCTTAGGTAGTGCTGCATTAAAACCTTTGTCTTAATCCCATTAATGTTCATTTTATTCATCTTATTTCTTAGTAACCACCTAAGATTTCTATCCTGCTGAAAAGAGTTCAGTGACTCTCTTGTTTCTTTTTCATTCTGCCTCTATCAATATTTTCTTTATTTGTCTTATTTCTCAATAACCATTTAAAAATTTATACCATGTTGGGAAAGTCCCTGGACACTCCCCATGGACTCTTCCCATTATCTTGTTAATTAACCTATAGTCTTTATTAGCATCTGTAAGACCAATGAGGGGAAACTGAGATAACTGATAAGGCTTCTGAAACTGTGCAATTTTATAGCAATAAAGTTAAATTGGTGTTCATGCAACAGGAACCCTCTTAATTGGAGCACTTACCATAACATGGGTAATGGGCATATTCAGTGGGTGAATATCTTGGTCATGATAAAACTTGCATAGGAAGCATATCAACTGCTTCATGTTGGGTGTTCCATTCAGCATTTATAGAAGGAGTTGAGCAGTCCCTCTTCTCAAGGGTAAACAAACATTGTGGTGGTTTTTATCTGGTTTACCAGGTTGGCTCTACCCTTGGCAGTAATCTCCTGTGTGTCTGAATCCCTTATAGCCATCTATGACTGTTTCATAGTGAACTGTGGGTTCTGTATCAACCCAAACATACTCTTCCACTCTACAGCATTTAAAACTAATGACACAGGCCCCAAATTAGTTACTCTTACAATTCACTTCAGAAAAAGTTCCTCAGGAAACAAATAATACTAATCTACAAAATAAAACAACTCCTTCACATTATATCCTCTGGTTTCAGTTGTTTCTTGGTTTTGCTCTCACCCTATATTAACTACCTTTTTGGTGACCAGAGGTCTTAGAGGTACTTTCTGTTTTCTCTACATAACTGATAAATAAATTGATAAAGAGGTTTGGTACATATATACAATGGAATATTATTTAGCAATAAAAAATAACAAAACTTGCCATTTGCAACAACATAAATGGACCTAGAGGGTATTATGCTAAGTGAAATAAATCAGAGAGAGGATGACAAATACCTTATGATTTCTCATATATGTGTAATCTAATAACAAAACAAAACAGAAACAGATTCATAGATTAAGAGAATAAACTGATGGTTGCCAGAGGGGAGGGAGATGAAACAATGGGTATAAAAGATAAAAGGGAGCAAGATACAATGGGATAAATTTAAATATATATTGTAAACCCTGGATAAAACCTGACAATGAAAGAAATAGAAATATAGCTATTAATAAATAGATGAGTAAAATTAAATATTAAAGTATAATTCAAAAGAATTTTAAAAAATAAAATGAAAACTTGCAATAGAAATAAAAATCCCAGTAGGTTTTCTTTGTTGTTGTAGTTGAAATTAAAAAGACGGTTCTGAAATATTTCTGGAAATGCAAAAAGTGAAGAAATACACACACACAGCAAACAAAAGAAATAAAAAGAATAAAGGTAAAAAAAAAGTTTGTGCTATCTATTTCAAGATTTACCACATAGCTGTACTAGTTGTGGTAGGTAGAATAAAAATAGCCCCTCAAAGATGTCCATATTCTAATCCTTGGATCCTGGAACCTTACATGGCAAAGATGAGTTAAAGTCGTAGATGGATTGAAGTTTGTTAATCGATTGACCTTGCAATGGAGGATTATACTGGATTATCTGGCTAGGCCCAACATAATCACAAGATTACGTATAAATTAAAAAGAGAAGCAAAGGAGAGAAGACCAGAGAGATGATAGCATAAGAAGGACTCTGCCTGATATTGCCGGATTTGAAGATGGAGGGATGTGTAAGAAGCAAAGAAAGTGAATGAACTCTAGAAGCTGTCAAAGACAGGAGAACAGATTATATTTTGCTGTCTCCAGAACAAATGCAGTTCATCTGATACCTTGATTTTTGTCCAATGAGACAGACCCATTTTGAACTTCTGATATCCAAATCTGTAAAATGATTAATATGTATAGTTTCAAACTATAAAATTTTGGGTAATTTTTGTTAATATAAATTTAAAAAATAAAACTATAAAACATATAGAATTAAACATAGGAGAATATTTCCATAAACTTGAGGAAAGCTATTTTTTTTCTCACAAAGAAAACAAAAAGTACTGTTCTTAAAATTACAGGCTTCCAGTCAAAATGGCAGAGTAGGTAAGCACTGTCTTCATCTTCTCTCATGACAACATCAAAATTACAACTAAACTACAAAGTAACTATTTTCAAGAATCACCTGAAATCTAGCTGACAAAAGTCCTACAATTGGGAACACAGAGAAGAGGCCACCTCGAGACAGGTAGGAGGGATGGAAACATGGAATGATCTGGTACCATACCTGTACATGGCAGTTGAGAATTGGGAGGGTTATTTTGGCTGTGGAGGTCCCTCCTGAGGAATGAGGGGTCCAAGCCCACAGTGGGCTCCCCAGCCTATGGTTCCAGTGCAAAGAAAAGAAGTTCCTACAACTCCTGGATGTGAAAACCGGCAGAAATTACACCTGAGTGAGACAGTGGGTGGCTGAAATTGCAGACATTTCACTTAAGGGACCTACCCATGGATTTACTTGGTGACAAACTCACTTACTCTGAGCTCCAGGGTAGCAGCTCAAAAGGTGCTAGGGACATACAAGAAGGAACTGACTTGTCTAGCTTCAGGGCATGGGCTGAAGGGACAGCTTTTATTACACAGAAGTGCTGGCAAAAGCCATTGTTCCTTTCTTAAGTCCTCCCCATACCCAGGGTATGGATGCAGGCAGTCACCATTTCTGAGCCTCCATTAACTTGGTTAACACTGTTTGCTTCACCCTAGTGATTCCCTGCAATCCCATCCCACCCAACATGTAGCCCACCCAAGCTGCTTCCAATGGATTTTCCATACAAACACCCTGTCTTGGCTCACACTGTGGACTTTCCTAAAATCTCTCAAAGATTCACAAAACCTAAACAAGTGGAATCTGGTCTCAGCATGTCCCATACCTCTTGCTGAGCATCTTCAAGCCCAGCAGTAGCTACAGTCAGCCTTTGTTCTCTGTTGAGCCTCTTGAGGCACATCCAGGCCAAGCTTGGATAGAGGCCATCTGCGGATTGCTTGGTAGCTCATTCCAGGTGTGCCCAGGCAGGGCACAAGCTGTGGTTGAACTTGGTCTGTGGTAGGACCCCCCTCCCCAGGAGGCCAGGGACCACGCCAGGACACACCCAACAGGTAGACTGGGAAGGCACCAAAGCCCAGTTAAAATGATTCTTGCTCCAGAGGGCCAGCCCCTTCACAAGAGCTTCTCCACTTTAGTCACAGCCAGTCCTCACGACCAATCAACTCAAGGGTCAACCCCTCCCATTGATGAACAAACTACAACAGGAGGGCACATACAAAAACAAAACAAACAAACAAACACCTGAATCATCCAGCTCAGGTGCCCAGGAAGGACTGTGACACTGGGCAGACAGGACACCTAATATATAAGGCCACTCAACCAAGACCAGGAGACATAGCAGCTCTACCTAATACACAGAAACAAACACAGGGAGACAGCCAAAACAGGGATACAAAGAAACATGTCTCAAATGCTCAAATGAAAGAACAGAACAAAGCTCCAGAAAAAGAACTAAACAAACTGTAGATAAGCAATTTATGCAGATACAAAAGTCTGGTTATAAGGATGCTCAAAAAAATTATGGGAAGAGTAGATGAACTTTAACAAAGAGATAGAAAACATAAAAACGGAGATAGTAAACAAAGAAAAACCCATCAGAAATGGAAAATACAATAACTGAAATAAAGAATATGTTAGAAAAAAAATCAACATTAGATTAAATGAAGCGAGGATCAAATAAGCAACTTGAAAAATAAGATATCAGAAAAGACCCAATCAAAACAGAAAAAAAAAATCTAAAACTATGAGGATAGTTTAAGAGGCCTCTGGGATAACAGCAAGCATGCCAACATTTGCATAATAGGGATACCAGAAGAAGAGAGAGCAAGGAATTCAAAACCTATTTGAAGAAATAATGAAGGAAAACGTCCCTAACCTAGAGAAGAAAATAGTCATACAATCCCAGGAAGTGCAGAGAATCCCAAACAATATGAATTCAAGATCCCACGCTAACACATATCATAATTAAAATACCAAAAATTAAAGACAAAAGAATCTTTAAAGCAGCAATAGAAAAGCAGTTACCTACAAGGGAATTCCCATAAGACTATCAGCTAATTTATCCACTGAAACTTTGCACAAAAGAGATTGGCATGAAATATTCAAAGTGATGAAAAGCAAGGAACTACAACTAGAATTACTCTACCCAGCAAAGCTATCATTTAAAGGACAGATAAAGAACTTCCAAGACAAGAAAAAGCTAAATAACTTTATCACCACCAAACCAGTATCACATGAAATGTTGAAGAAACTTCTTTAAAAGAAGAAAAAATTTTAAAAAGATAAAAAATATGAATAATCAAATGGCAATAACTACATATCAGCAATTTCTTTAAATGTAAATACATTAAATTCTCCAATCAAAAGAGAGGCCAAATGGATAAAAAAAACAAGCCTCTTATATACGCTGCCTACAAGAGACTCACTTCAGATCGAAAGACACAAACTAAAAGTAAAGGGATGAAAAAAGATGTTTCATGAAAATGAAAACAAATAAAAAAGGCTGTAACAAGAGATAGAGAAAAATCCAGTAATCCCACTTCTGGGTATTTATCCAAAGACACTCAAAACACTACTTTGAAGAGACATGTAAATCTATATGTTTATTGTAGCATTATTTATAATAGTCAAGATATGGAGGCTACTTGGGTGTCCACAAATGCATGAATGGATAAGGAAGAGGTGGTACATATATACAATGGTTATTACTCTGCCATTAAAAAAAAAAAAAAAAAAAAACCCTGAAATCTTGTCATCTGCAACAGCATGGATGGACCTAAAGGATACTGTACTAAATGTAAGTCAGACAGAAAAAGATAAATGGCATATTATCTCACATGTAAAATCTAAAGAACAAAATAAACAAACAAAACAGAAACAAATTCATAGACACAGAGAACACTTTGAGGGTTGCCAGATAGGAGGGTTACAGGGTAGATAAAAAAGGGGAGGGGATTAAGAAGTACAGATTGGTAGTTACAAAATAGTTATGGGAATATAAAGTATAGTATAAGGAATATAGTCAATAATATTGTAATAACTATGTACGATGTTAGGTGGGTATTAGATTTATCAGGACGATCAATTTTTAAGTAATACAAATGTCTAATCACTATGTTGTACACCTGAAACTAATACAATATCACATGCCAATTTACTTTAAAAAAATTCAAAAAAGAACATGAACATGAAACATACTTAATCAAAATTATATATGACCTTCAGCAGACATAGGGAAGGAAATAAATAGGTAAGTCATAGAATTAGAGAAAACGTTTGTGATATATCTATCTTACAAAGGACTGAAATCCATAATATATAAAGAAGATTTTAATTCAAAAGAGAAAAGAAGGGACTGGTGCATAAATATTTAAAATCATTTACTTATTATAGTAAAATATAGAAACAAGTCTAATATTCATCAACTGGTAAATGGATAAATTAAGGTACGTGCATACAATGGAATAGTATTCTGCAATAAAAATTATGAACTTCTGATATATACAACAACAAAGATGAATCTTAAAACATTATAATGAGCAAAACAAACCAAGTACAGGAGCAAACCAGATGCATCCGATGTTTCCATTTATATGACTTTCTAGTCTGGTCAAACTAGTCCATATGCCTGGCAGAGATCAGAAAAGGGTGGCCTGAAGTAGGAGATCAGGGTGGATTGACTGCATCGGGAATGAGGAAACTTCGTAGTCATAGAAGTATTCTAGATTTTGATTAAGGTAGTAGTTTTAAAGTGCATACATTTGTCAAAACTTATTGAACTGTAATCTTAAAACTGTATTTTATTATATGAAATTATATATCTTATAGTTCACATATAAAAAAGAAAAATCAAACATGTTAACCAGTTGTCATACACCATCTATAATATGATAAAAATAAAATGTAAAGTCTCATGTTCATAACTCTTACACAAATGTAAATAAATCACAGACTGGCTTCTTCTGTGGAGCTCTTCTGCTTTGGAGACACATTATAATGCTAACTCCATATATTTGGATTTAATGAGGACTGGGTTCAAATTTGCCACTCTTTCTGACTAAATAAACAAATACTAAAATTGCATAAGTCTCAGTGTTTTCAAGTATAGAATTTGAATAATGCTGCTTATCCTGCAGGTCTGTTTTGAGTATGAAAGTTGTTTCTTATCCTTGCCTGTTTCACTTCAAATTTCTAAGGTATCAAGTCATATTGCAGGAGATCAAGTACACCGAATTGGACCCCATTAGAACAAAACTCTACCTTTTCTGTCCCAATAACTTGGGAGGGGAATAATGCCAACTTCCTTTTTCAATGTTTTCTTGAAATGGAATAGGAATTAAATAATTATATACCTAGAAGACATAAAGAAGTAAAATCTCCTTCATTTGTGCCTTGGAAGAGAATAGAAAAGTCATGCTCAGAGGATTTATTTCTCTTTCTCTCAATATCAAAAAGAAAAAAAAAAGGAAACAAAAGAAAAAAGAAAAATCCCTCATAATGTGTTCTCTTGAAAGATACCTTCCTTTTTAGAATAAAATCGGGGCCATTGTAAGACTCAGAAAAGGAGGCAATAATTGAAACTGGCCTCTCCACATTGGCTGAAGTTTAGACTTTCAGAGAGATGAGAAAATATAAAATTATAAAATAAAATAAAATAGGCACAGTTCCTTTGTTTGCTGGTTTTAGGAAGCAAATAAAGACTGTGAGGAGAAAAACAGCCAGGAATCAAGATTGCCCATTTCACTGGAAAGTCTCATCAGGAAACTGAATACATTGGTAGGAAGATGCACAGAGTCATTAAAGCAGAAAGAAAATGGAATAAGAACTAGCCCAGTGCCTAATTGCTTTGAGCTAAGTATGACTTCCTTCTCTCCCTGTTGTGCTTGTGCTTTGACATCACGCTGCAACTCCCAAAAACCTAAATCAGAGGCAGGGTTGATTGGGACAGGAAGAAACAACATCGCTTCCAATGTGCGAGTGAGGAAGCGCCCCTAGATCAAATGCTGGGCAATCTCATTTTAGCTGTTCATTTTTGCTTTGGAACAGGCACTGTCAAACTAGGAAGTTGGAAGCTGAAGCCCATGGTTTATACACATGGAGAAAATAATACATTTCAATATATTGAGATTTAAGTAGCAATGCTTAGAGAAGACTTTCCTTCATGACAGATCCCCAAATATTCTGTTAATAAATCACTGAAAGAGCTCAGGAAGCCTTGCTCGATTTCCAACTCTACCATTATTCTAGTTCCATTCCATTGAGGTAGAAATGATTTAAGGATCACGCTGGTCTTTAAAGCATTTAAAAACATGTTGATCGAATAGGCTGCACTTTGAAGCCTGAGGAGAGGGTTTTATTATTTTCTTTCTCTTTTATTATGTTTATGTTACTAAAATGCAAACAAATAATAAAGTTTCAAACATGCCACGTACAAGTTTTCCTTTTTCAAAAAGAAATTAGATATTGTTACTATTAGAAAAGTAGGAAGAAATCTGCATTCGTGTTACTAAATAAGCTTTAGAAAGATTGTGGTGTCACCTTCAAAGCAATAGTGCAACATAAATAATATCCTGCTGTTTTAACCTTGTTTGTGTAATGCAGCTTACCAAGTGCATTGGATAAATGATGCAATAGTTTCATAAATATGTTGACATCACCTAAAATGCACAGCTGTTCAGTTCAAAGGAAAAAAGTATTCACCCATTATCTAAAATTTTATTGTAACATAATTACGCAAGGGCTTTGTGGGAAATTATTTTGCTTTTGTCACTTTATAAAGTACAGGCACCAAAATACTAACTTAATAACAGTCTCCATAAAACAAAAATTCTAAATCCTGTACATATGTTAAGGAGTGCTTATCACAAGAAAGCAATTATGTTATTTTACCTTTGCAAATGTTTTGCCCTATGCTTTCTGATGGCATTATACTTTATTAACAAGCCCTAATTACAGAGGCAATTAGTGAAAATGGCATGAAAGAGTTGTTATGGATCTAAGCAATGGTGATATAATCATTAAATTTGATTATTTTTAACCTCATTATATTTTAGCCAATTATTCATTTAATATGTACATTTTCTTAGATTATAAATCCATTTAACTGTAAGAAATTTATGTAATAGTATTCAATGTTTTTCTTATGTTTATACACAAACTATGTTATTTTGGTTGATTTTCTTTAGAAACATTCATTTTAAGCACATTATTCAGAAAACAATCACAAATCAGGATGTCTTGAGGAGTAGAGCATACATGAAATATGAAAGTATTAAAAAGATCAATTGTCACTATTTCTAACCACTTTAGCTATAATGATATCTACATGAGTAAAATGAGCTATCTAATTTTTTTCACTGAGTTTTTTTTTTCAGATTCTGTGTTTTTCATTGAGAAAATGAAAGAGAAATTTGAGCAAGATTCTTTTTATGTGAGGGTCAGCCATCTTAAGAGCGAAATTGTATTCCAGCTATATTGATGTGCAAACCTCAGAGCCATTTGCAACATCTGAATATCTGAAACAAGTTCTAGTGGGATGAAATTTAAATAAAATGGATAATGTTAAATGAAGATGAACAAAAAACATTCTCAAGTTATTATTGCTTGGGAAAAGAATATAGGCAGAGTATGATGTACATAGCTAAATCTGGGAAAAAAAGTGGATATTTCCATAGTTTAGACTGACTCCTGTTCCTGTTCCATTTTTATTCTGTGCTTGACAAAGTAAATGTTCAATACTCAATAAATAAGCTAACTATGTTGACTTGAATCTGTGGTAAACTAGTAGATATTTAGCCCATTGTAGTTATAGCTGCGGAAAACTTGAAAGATAGGATAAACTACATGCAGAAGAATAAGTAATGGAGATACAGTGTTTTGTATATATATTCACTAAATGTTTAGTTAGTGGTCAATATGCAGTCAATGGTTATGTTTTGTTGGTCCTATTATTAATGTATTCATTTTTTATTTTCTCCTTTTCAAATTTATATGGAAATCAAAACAAAAAAGACACTAATAGAAATTTCACTCAAAATTCAGATATTTTCTACAATAAGTTTAAGCTTGAGTTTTGAGATTAAGAACTCTGACTGAGAGCAATGTTATTTATATACAAACGAAAATTATTTTTTTCTGAAATTCCTACCTATAACCTTCTTCTGCTATGAGCTCTAAAGCAGAATTAGGACATAAGTATCTAATTTTGAATAGCCCTTTGAGCTCTGCAATTCTAAGATTCTATTTCAAATTTGAACTTGAATTTTTATTTAGAATTAAAATGTAAAATGACTCACTGCTTCTGAAAACAGGCATCAGAATTTGTTCTGTATGGTTATTATGGAATGTATACATTAATGAAACAGTGTGTGCTTTGCTAAAATATTTGCAGTAGTGACTATTTAAGAGTTAACAAAAGAATATAAAATTAAATTTATTGTTCTAGAGAATAGAACTAGGACCAAGATTTGGAAAATAGAGTTAATAAATTTCCACTCAACATAAGGAAGAACTTTTAGCAATGAAAGCTATCCAAGCATGGTAAAGGCTGCATCTCAAGCAGTCAGTTCCCTGTCATTGGAATTATTCAAGCAGAAGCCAGATATATGACTATCATTTGGGGATGATGTGCATGTGGTAAGAAGTGAAATTATGTGACCTTTAAGGTCCCTTTCAAATCGCATTATGATTATAAGTAACATGTCTGATTGAAAATAGTTTAGCATAGATATGGTGATGCTGTAATATCAACATAGTCAAATTCGGCCAGAGAAAGAATAAATTGAAGATACCATTATGATTAGGGAAAACAAGTATATTTTCTATAATCTAGTAGCAATGAGGTATAGGGTAAGAATTTTCAATGAATCAGTGCTTGGCATGAAGGATACACAATGATTTAGTGCTTCAGCCTCTGTCCATATGGAGTTACTTATCAACAAGCAGCAAATTGCTGTGAATCATGCTAGAATGAATCTGCTGCCCACTATAACAACACCATGTAATGTCACTGTCAAATGCATAGTGCTTGCTTCTACATGTAACAGAAAACCAATGACACTGATTCCTTACTTCTAACTAAACTCTGCTTTCAATTATAAAATAAAAAGGATATTTACATTAGGACTAAACCACATTAAAAATGAAAATTGAAATAGTACTATTCTTAGACTTTTGTCAGTGTAAACAAGGATCTGGGGTAGGTATATAATAAAACTGAGATGGACTTTCAAATCTTCACTACTTCCTGTCTCTCCAGCTCCGTGCTCTGAGAGGCTTATATCCATAGACATATAAATAAGCTTTCTTACTTCTGGTTTCTGGTTGGAATCTGACAATGGGGGAACTGGCCAGAATGTGCACGTGGGAAATAGAAGCCATATTTACATGCCTTCAAATAATCTCACTTTTAGAAATATAGGCATTTAAAATCCAAATCACATTCCTTACATACACGTACCTAGCTCAAGTTATTAGGAAGCAGAGTGTTTTCTAAGACACTTGATGTAGAAAAACATGTAATTATTCTATTTAAAAATTAAGGACAATACTTGAAATATAAACCATTCAGCGAATACAAATTGTATGTTTTTTTAGGTTTGGTAAAGTTTAATTTACCTTGACATTTAAACTTATTTCATCATTTCAATGAGCAATAATAGAATATTTACGACCCATCAACTGGAAAAATTTTTTAAATAATATTTTGTTGCTTTAAATATTAATTCCTACTAAAGCAATATGTTTGACATTAATGTTAACAATGTAATTTTATGGTTAATTTTTCTTCTGTATAAGTAGCATAGAAATGAGTAATAACAATAAAAATATCCCATTATTTGGCCTGAGATAACAGAGAGTAACCACAGCTTCTTAATTAAGTCTATGTAAGGAATAAAAAAAAAAAATGGAAGCAAACAAGTGGTGGTACTAAAATACATTTCCTGATTTGGTGGCTATAAATATCAATATATAATTTATCTGGCTAATAATTTCAATTGGTAATATGTCATGCTAGTGAAATTAAGGTTCTTATGAGTCGGTTAACACTCCCTTACTATTCATCTTTCAATGTATGCATTTGTTTTAAAAAGACAAAGAAAAATCTACTAAGAAAAAAAAATACAAGCAAAGAAATGTATAAAAACTACTAGAAAACTATTTATTAAATCATTCATTTTAGTCATTATTTCATATAGCAAACATTTATTGTATATCAGATTTATTCCAGACAGTAATCAAGACATGACATGTGGCAGCCAAGGATGTATGCTGCATACATCTTCCTTTCTGGAAAATCTACAAGAGAGAATATATTACTGCACATTTGAATTAACCACAGCATTCACTCAAAAGCCACTAGAGACTGTCTGAAAATTGCATTGAGGTCTGAAACTACTTTTTCTTAAACTTTTTCCTTTTACCACTTTCCTTTCACAAGAGTCAGACCTGTGTCATGGCCTGAAAGCAGTTCCATAGTCTCTTGCCTCTTAGATGTTCCTAGACATCTAAATTCTTAGATATCTAATCCCATGTTGGCATATCTTCTTGAAGGACCAAAACTGATACACAAGGACACTGAAGAATTTCTAGTCTAAGAGAAGTAAAAATCATGCAAATAGAAAAACTTGTTTAAGTGTCCTTAAAAAATTAAGTGGACAGATTGCTCAACCAGTAAAGATATATTATACTGGGGCCTGAGAAACAGTTAATTTTTGAACATGCTATTCATAGGTGCTCGTGGATCTATAAAAGTAAATATGGAACATAGATAATTGGCTTTTTTTTTGCTCTGCACCACTTCATTTCTTCTTGCTTTCATATTCTTGCCCCTAACTTACATGGTTCAATTGGGTTAATGCTTGTGAGAGGTATGTTAGACAGAGAGAGAAAGAAGCACGAAGTATTTCAGGTGTGAGGAATAATATCTTCAAAGTGAGGAGGTATGAAAAAGTGAAATTGTTATGCAGAGCAGTGAGAAGTTCAGAGTACAAAGAGTGTAATTTTTATTATGCTTTATTTTTCACTTGCCTGATGGGTCATTTATAATTCTGAGACTTGCCTTTGTAATTTCAGCCTGACATCCATGACTTTAATGACCAGGTATACAGTAATGATTTGCAAATGTACATTGTCACTCCAAATCTCTTCCCTGAGCTCCAGTTACCTCTGTACCTCTCCACCTGTGTATATTATAAGCACATTAAATTCTTCATGCCCCAAACAATTTTCTACCCAAAACTCTGCCCTCTTTATCTTACCAATACAGATAAATATTTGTCTTTATTAATCTTCCTGAACTTTTCTACCTAAGTGTACAGGCCCGAAACTAAGGAAACATCTTGGACTCTTTTCCTTTTCCTATCATTCTGCTTCCCAGCTGAATTTAATAATTTACCAAGTGGTAGTAATTCTCTCTTTAGGTTCTTTTAAACCTAAATCCTCCTTACCCACAATTACCATCCCAGTACAGAATCCAGAATTCTTTCATCTTAATTGTTACAAAGAGAGTATAATTGGTCCTTCTGCCTTTGTTTTAATATTTTCTCTACACAGCCACAAAGTCTAAAATAGACATCTGATTGTATTAATGTCCCATTTAAAAATTTTTAGTGGATTTTGTATAAAATATAAACTCATTGTTCCTTATTGAAGATATTTCATTATTTTTTACATCCTTATAAATTTCATGTCTTTATTATTTTTTACATCTCTCAAACTCACTCCCAAAATACAAATGCAAACACATGTACACACAAGTTCATTCATATAACACACATTTACACCCATGCAATGTGTGCATACATGCAACTTCAATCATTTCTCAAGTCATCATTTCTTTGCTTTCTCTTTGTAATTTAAATCATAGTTTCCACTTCCTGGACTGTCCTTTACACCTTTTTTTCCAGTTAAGTCTCTTAATCATCCTTAAGAGAGCATGTTTTTCTTAACTAAATGTAAAACCATTTCTCAGAAATTATCTAGGGAAACTGTGGTCAGTCTTAATAAAATGTCATCAAGTTAAGCTTGGTGTAAAGAAAACAAAATTTTAAAAAGCAAAATGTATATCAGTAAGTCAACTCTAACTTCTAAAATGATTTTCAGTGAGGTTTCTACGTATATAGATAGATCTGTTTTAAAATGGATGCCACCATAAAAAATATCTAGACAATTTTTAGACTCAAACTTAAAATGAAAAGCTAAAGCCTTTAGATATCAATAAACAGTTAAATGGGTAGGCGAAATATACTGGGTTATTTTGTAGTGGGACACCATCTGTAAAAAATAACAATTTGAGTTGCTGTTGAGGTAGCAAATATAATGTAACAGCAGAGACAAGATGACAGTTTGATGTGAAAAAATCCATCAACCCACATAGTTTATGTGGCATTGATTCTATGGAGTGACTCTAAACTATCCATCCAGTGGAAATTTTATGAACCCAAACAACCAATGCTTTGAGCTTTATGGATAGAATGATGGAAAAGAAAAAATATATATTATTTGGATTATTCAATGATATATATCAATTTTCTGTTTCCATGATCTATTAATGTAACAAGCAATAATGCACCACCTAATAATGTTGGTACTATTCTGAGATGAAAGATAAGCCCTACAGATCTTCAAAGCAACAGAGGACCTAGAATATGAGAAACATGTAGCATTTCCTTTACTTTTCACTTCATGTACCTGCTTTAAAAAGATATCTGCCCTCTAAATTTCAAATGGTGAAAAAGTATTTCCACTTGAAATCCCACTCATTCATTCAAAAGCAGTGTGATGAATAGTATTTTGCGCTAGACACTATATTACATATTATATATAATATATAATGTTATATATATCTATAGCATAATGTATAATATCTATATTAAGGAAAGATAAAAAACATGATTCTGATAGCAAGAACTAATTACTTATTGTGAATACCAACAAACGAAATATAATGTCCTGTGATTGAGAGACGATAGCTCAAACCCTAAAAACGTAACCTCTGAACCCAAAATGCTTAAGTTTAAATCCTGACACTTTTACATACTATGTTGCTTTATATAAATTATTTAAACTCTATGTTTCTTTCACATTTGTAAAATAGAGAAAAATAATAGTACCACCTCATAAGCTATTAACAGGATTAAATTAGTTAATGCATGAAAATTGCTGAAAACAAAGCCTAATGTATAATAATAAGGTGCTCAATAATTGTTAGCTATAATTAGTATTTATGTAAAAAGATTAACCATAGGAACTTACAGATGAAAATCTTTGAATACAGATATAAAGCTGCCTAACTCTTATTAGTAAGAAATAATTTAAAAATAGTTTCCACTAAAAAATTATAATAATTTTTAGGAAAATTGATGCTTCTCCTGGAGTCTTGAAAAATGAGTAGTAATTTCCCAGGATGATAGGTGAGCAGGCAATTTGTACAAAGGTAAATTAATGAGAATTTTGAAAATTATAATAATAGTAAAATAATAACAATAATAATAGTAAAATCTCTTACAAGGAAAGCCATCTAAGCCATTTACCCAAGTTAACTGATAACCCTCTCTTTATGAAAAAATACTGTATAGTACTCAGAACACATTAAATACTCATAACTTGGTAAACCACACTCTAACATATACATATGCTTTTTTCGGCATTTTAAGTTGTGTCCTCAAAAGCTGCTCTTTTTTTTCTAATTCTGTTTATGTCAATTATAATTATTATGATAATTATGTAATTTATTTAAAATATACTTAAATCAACATGTGAGTTTAAATAAATGGTTCTTATGATAAGTAAACTGAATAATTTGTAAATATTTGACAAAAGTGTGTCAGTCATTAAAAATTTACTGTTTAATTGGATGTGAAAAGATAATAGTCACATATTGGAAGTTAATAAACATATAAAATAAATACGAAAAATTGTCTTCAAAGGTTTGCTTTTCTTTGGGGAAACCAAAACTAGAATATTTAGATTATAAGGAAAATTTAGAAGGAACATAATATCAAACTGCAATAAGCAATTTCGCAAACAAAAAAAAAAAGACAATGACTCTACAGCAAACATTTGACAAATGAATACCTATGTATAGAGTTTGTGCTAAAATGTAATTTTTACAATGCCTATGCATAATTTAAACCTTATTCTTGCTTTACTAGGTATTTTTAATTAAATACTACTATTCTACATTGTTTATGATGGGATAGTGTCAATTATAACCTGGTTTGGTCAAAATGATATCTACCTATTGAACATTGGAGAAAAATTAAGCTACGGATATAAACGGTAAAATTATAAAGTCTTGTTTATGCTTTTCTGAAAGTACTGCCCAGAACTTTATAAATACAAAGAATCATTGTTAATAATAACACATTTTTTTGCGTGTGTAGATTTACACTTTCATCAGTTGTTAAAAAAAGATTTCAATTATATAGTTTTGCAGGGCAAATGTAAATTATTCTCATTTTCTGAAAGGAAATGGACTTTAGAGAATGTTTAAAGTAAAACACAGGTTTTTGTTGACAGGAACTTTTTTTAAGTACTAGAGCCATTCCTATGATCTTACACATTTTTAAAATTCAGTTTATGAATCATCCACTGTGTGAGATCTTCCAAGACATCTCCCGAGTTAGTCAATTATACCTCTATTTCCCCATAATATTATTAAAGGATCTTTATTTAGTCACATGGTAGGATAACTTCCCAGTCTTGTTGAAGCACACATCACCCCCAGATCATGAGCTACTCGAAGGCATTCCAATATCTTGCACAATGTGTTGTTCCAAGAGTATTGACAATAAATGTTTGGCTAGTCTGGCCTAAGAGCGGTATAAAACCCTTTTAAAACCACTTCTAAAATACAAGTTTTTATTATATTACTCTTCTGTTCAACCACGTCATGACTTTCTCATTGTCTATATAGGATAAAAAAACAATTACCTTTTCTTTAATTCTTGTTTGAATATAAAATGCTGCTACTTGGTTTATCAGGCCAAATTTCTTGCTGTAACCTCAAGTAGAACCCTTCATTTGAACCAGGTTCGTATTCTCACTGCCTTCCTAATGTTTCAGAATCTCTGTGTTTAAATTCACAGCTTTTTCTCATGATCTACATATAGGTATCCTTAATAGGCCACTTTGCTTTCCACTTTGCATTTTTCTTTCTCTTCGTGTCTATATTGATATATTTCTCATGTATACTCCTCCCTATGTCAGGAGCTCAGCTGAATTCAAGAAAGCTGAGCTTCCAGGTGTGGCAGTAGCTGATTAAGAAGTCAAAATGAAAGTAACAATCAAGACCTTAAACATTTACCATAATTAGGCTAAACTAGAAAAGCACTGACTCCCGTGATTCATTTTCCCCCATGGAATGACACCAGTGGAGATGGTCTCACTGCAGAGGGAGCTGAAAACAAAAGGAGACTGCAATTTTATGGATCCGGGGGCCTGAGGTAGGGAAAGGGGAAAGGGCTAGAAGTAAAAACAAACAAACAAACGAACACAAAAACAACTAAGTACTGAGTCAGAATGGAGGAAAAAGCATCCTTAAATTTCCCTGCCTTTGCCTCCAACTATAAGAAGGTACCTGAGGAAGGCCCCCACAAAGATGTCACCAAATAAAGGTGCCTGGGCTAGGAATGCAGCTATGCACAAGCGCTTGACTTGAGGGGAGGGAGAGAGGAGGAGCTGAATCCTTGACTGCAACACCCTGCAGAGACTGCAAGGTACTGGCTAAGCACTAAGTCTGGTGTGAGGAGGCTAACTTTCCCACATTAGGCCCGCCAGATAAAGGCTTTGTAATTGCCTATGTTCAAGCCCAAAATATCACACACAGCATTTTGGACTAGAGCTGGACTCTTCAATCTGTGACATATAACTTAACATTGCCGAACTGTTTAATCTTAAACTTCTTGAGAGCAAGAGCATCTATTCTTCTGTTTTGCATTGTATTAAAGTAGTATCTCTTGATTGCCTTTAAAGAACTTACACTTTCTATTTTCTATAATTTGCTTATGAAGTCCAAGGACCAGCATCTTTTTTTCTGGAGCATGCATATATATAGGATGGTTTTGAGTGTTGCATGAACAAAATTTGTAAATACCTTGAATAAAATAAGTGTCTAATAAATGTTACTAATCATATCGCCCAGGAAACAGATGTTTTAAATACTTCAGAGAATAATATAATTCAGTAGATTTAGAAAGATAATAGGGCAGTCATAAAAATAAAAAACCTATTTCACCTAAGTTACCAGAATTCTTAGGGCCTACTGAAATTTCCATACTCAGTGTCTTGAACCTAGCAATTATTAGAAATTGTTTCCTATTCACTGCTTAACTGTTAAGCCTAAAAAAAAAAAATATGCCTAACATTAAATACCATTAGAGAAAAATTTTGAAAAAAATATAATATTTCTTGAGGTACATAAAGAAAATACAAGAAAAAATATTTTCTTATTATAGAAATTGGTGTTTAATGCTCTCAAGTAAACTGTCATTGATGAAATGCCTTCCATAAACCAGTTACCATAGTGGAATCTAAGCCAGTTTACAATTTTCAGATGTGAATTTCCAAAGTGCTACTCAAAAGAAAAAAGTTTTTTTTTTAAGTTGGGACTACCAAGAAGAGTCCACATGACAACAAAAAATCAGATAATTTTTTTAATTCATTGAATCGTAAAATATTGCACTAAACTGACTGAGTTGAAATATTTGGGAAATTACATAATAATTTGAATTCTTTTACAGATATTTTTGTTTGATAGACTTTTCATATAGGATATTTAAAAAATTCTTAATTCAGGGGTAAAAATAGTGTTAGTCGACTTTGTTTTGAGATTTTAATAGGAAAATAGGAATTTTGTATAAAGTAAATAACTCCATTATAAAACGGCATCCTCTTTGTGTCTCAAGTTTGTTTTTTTTCCCCATTGGTTTTTAAGTGTCTGAAATTTTTCAATGGAGAATTTCATTTTGGTTCCTTTGTCACAGCCTCAGCCTTAAGTATGCTATGCAGCACTTCAAAACATCTAAAGTAAATGTCAAAGCTTCTCAGACTCATAGACCTGTAATGTTTTTAGTAGTTTATTTGTTTTTAATTTAGTTTTATTTACAATTAAATGGTAGAAAAACTTCAGATATCATTTTTCATATTTAAATAAGTTATACAATCATTTATTACAGATCCAAAGAAAAATTTTTATATCTATATAGATTTGATTATGATTGTGAGATTTCTATGGTCATTTTTGTTTTGTTATAATATCCACAGCATTTATCATGTGTCACAATAATTTACATCTTAAATGCTTAATAAATTCAGATGTTTATTTAATTGGGTGTATTTTTGATCTGCCTAAAAATACCCTTTTAATGAAACCATACTGTCCCGGAAATAACAGTATCAAAAATTTAGATTTATATTTGGAATCAGCTAAAATTTTAACAACCCAGAGCCTCCTTTTGTCTACTGGGGATTAAGGTATTATTCATCACCATACAAGTTGAATCTATCATTATCTATTTTGAGCTTTTAAAATTGCCTGAACATTTCATGGAAAAAGTAACAAATCAGTGTAATTCTTAAAGAAACAAAACTGTAAAAATAGTCTTGTCAACTTACCAAGATTTTTTTAAAAGACACTTTTAAGAGCTAAATTACTGCAAACTAATTTTATGATGGATGAAACGGTCACATCAAATAAAGTAAATCATTTTTTTCCTTGACAGAAATTCCTTTTAAGTTCTTATCTAATGAAAAGAAATAGTGAACACAAAATGCTTCCATCAGTTCCACCTTCTAAAAATCTAAACCTGAGATACTTAGAAAAACCGTTTTAAAGATCAGGGATATTTAAGATCAGATTTCAAGAGAATCTCTATTTACTTTGGCACTGAAAGGCAATTGAATTATAGGTGTTATTACTTAGAATAGTTGAAAAAGAATTAGAATTTCTCACTCTAATAATTTGTGGCAAAAGAGAGAGCTAGGTGAGATGTATAGCAAGTATAAATCAATAGAGGTAGTATAGGTATTTAGTTGTGCTTTGGTTCAGTCAGTGTCTGTGCTGAATTCGTTTTTTAAAAATACATTTGAAATTACCCCTCTCTGGGGAAAGCTCCAAATACAGTGTATTTGCTAGATGTTTGTGCACCTGTGTGAGGAATATTCTTTCAATTGTATGAAAATATGTAGGATTTTCTTGCATTTAAGTTTAAACTTCTGGTTTCATGAGTTCCATCTTTTCCTCTTTACGCATCTCTTTTCACACAATGTCTAAAGCAATTTCACAAAACCATAGTTAGACATCACAGTACCAGATAAAAGAGTATTCTTTTCTTAATTGCAATGGGACCATCAGGGTAAAGTTGTATTTAAATTATTTAAGTTACATGTATACATTCTCTACCTACTCAATTACTGTAATGTGACCTAAGTACTCTTAGAATCCCATCTAAAGGTGTAGAGCATGTGTGGATTGTTCCTTAGGTCACTTTGCATTCTTTGCTAATTTATATAGTGCCCCACTGTCACTCGCAACCCATTACTCAAGCTTTTTTCTCTAAAAGACCTAGAAAAACCAACATAATACTGAAGAAATATTGGAGCACTCCCTGCTCATAATGTTTGTGAAAGAATCAACATATATAACAAAAGACCAGATTATATAGTGTTCAGAATTAGATCCACACAGATATCATAAATATAGTCAACTAGTTTTAGGCTCAGGGCAATTCAGACTGATAAACTGGCACAACCAAGTTAAATGTAAGGTAACATAATGATTAAATAGCATGTTTTCTAAATCACTTTTGTATACATATACTTGTGGATGCATTAAATTATTTTTACTAATCAATTTACACATAAGTCAGATTCTATTATAATTAGTCAATTATTATGCTGTGGTAGTTAGCAGTAACAAAGAAAGTGTGTATAAATCGAAAGGGCTAATAAAGTATATTAATGTTAAATGTTAATAAAAGGGGGAAATAAGTTTGGGTTTAATGAAAAGTCTGTGCTATCTTCACAAATTTTATGTAAATCTAAAATTGTTTAATAAAGTTTGTTTTAGAAACATGATAAATTGGAAAATTCAATTTTTACCTTGCTCTCCCTCTATAACCTGTGCTTTAGAGTAACTAAATTATTGACAGAGAAATTTCTCTTTATAGAATTATTCCCGTTTTTCAAGTAATATAAAATTAGAATGTCACCATTTTGTAACACTTATTGAAACAATAGCTTTAATGATAATTAATGCCCATTGATGTCTCAAAAGAGACCAAATCAATTACTATGGAGTTCCTGACAGAATTACCAGCACATAGTTACTCTTGAATCAAAATTGGAAGAAATCCAACATCTATCTAGCAATTTTTACAGGCACTGTAGCAGATCTAAGTATCAATTTACAGGAGAAAAATAGGAAATATATACTTATATATGAAATATTTATAAAACTAATATATAAAATATAGAGGACATAAGCATGAATTAAATTATAGCATAAAGATGCAATGAAAAGAAAAAAAGTCAGAATGTGAGGACTCTATAAAAAATAGGACCTAACTACTTCAACAAATTGTTAAAGGAGAATAAAAATTATCAAGGAGGAATCTACAGATAAAAAAAAATATATCAGAAATATAGCAGCCAATTGACATGTTTAAAGTTGATGGGATCTTGAATCAAACAAACAATTCTTAACCATAAATAAGTAAACAAATAAATTTAAATATCAAATAAAAAGCACACATGCACACATTTATAAAACAATTGAATAAATCTGTGCACTGACTAGGTATTTGATAAGTTGAACAAAGGTCAAAAATGTTGGCATAGCTAAGACTTTATGTCAAATATGCAATTAGTGTTGAATTGTTTTAAATGCATCAATTTTTAGCAGCAATAATGATATAGCAACTTATTTAAAAATAGAATCCTTATACTGCAGACAATAATTGCTGAAATTTTATTGTGGGTATGTTATATTTTTCTTTATATTTTATAAATGTGTAAACTTTCTCAAAATTATGTTTAAAAAATTAATCCATAAAGTATGCTTTGAAAGCCCTTTCGATTTATACACACTTTCTTTGTTACTGCTAACTACCACAGCATAATAATTGACTAATTATAATAGAATCTGACTTATGTGTAAATTGATTAGTAAAAATAATTTAATGCATCCACAAGTATATGTATACAAAAGTGATTTAGAAAACATGCTATTTAACTTTGATAAATTAAGAAAGATTTTAGAAAAGTCATAAATGTAAATGTGGAAAAATTCTTATAATTTAATGATACTTCTTTAAATATTTGTGTTCTTTTTATCATTCAACTTTTTCTATGTCAGCATACATCAAGCTATACCTAGAATAAATAATTATTTATTATTAGAAATAATCTTTTTCTAATATTTAATTTTTTCTCTACCAGTCTGACTCATGCTATTTCATGACCCCCTTGATACCCCTTTTTATGTTTCTTAAATGAATTTTTTTTAGCACTCTACTCTCAAATCTTTCTTATTCTCTTTTAATAGTCTTGTTCTTCAAACCCAGTATCTGATAATTTCCTGTCTATTTAATGATCACCAAGAAGCTAACAGGTTTCAAATCCATGTCAGCAGCCCGTATGTTGTTCATGGTCTCTAAACTCCCCTAAACAGCACATCTATTTGAGCTGCTCTTGGAAGCTCCTACCAGTCTTAGATGTCTTATCATTCTATACATGGAAAACCAAAGATAAATAAGTTCTTTGCTATCAAAAATAGAAAGAAGAACAGTATCTTTCCTTTATTCACCTGAAATAAAATCTGTTATCTAAAACAATTACCTTCTTAAATGTGTCAGGAATGAGGGTGGGGGACGAGTAGCAATGCTTATTTAAAAAGCACACTATGTTCAAATTATTTTAGTAAGTAATATATAATTCCTTCTTTGTCCTTTATAATGATCAACATAGCAATGTTTCAGATAAATCTTGTAGTAAAGATAAAAGTTTAATTTTGTTTAGCTTAGTGTTTTAGAATCTTAACCACATAATATTTTCCAATAATGTAACACAATTTAAGGTCTAAGAAATAGGGATTTTATGGAACACACTCTAGGAAATTTTGTCTCAACTTTAACTCACCTTCAGAAGGATCTCCAAAGAGAAGCCAATTAATCTCTACTGTTTCTGTTGTCTTTTAATTGGTGGTAGCAGATACAAGTAAAATCTTCTTTGATATTTCAACTGGAAAATGGCTGGGGCTCACTTGGAAAGAATCAGGTTTTTCTGTCATTTGACTAAAGATTTAAACGAATTCTACATCTGCCAATTTTTATAAGATACTTGCTTGTTTTATGAAACAGAAGAAGGAAAAAATATGTAAATGAAGTTTTAATATAAAAAAAGAAAACAAAAAAACTACATACAAGTAAAAATGTGTAAGAATAAATGTTCTATCTTTATTAGCATACAATAAATATTTTTAAATTTCTCTAAGACATGTAATTAAATAGGGATTTTTAATTTGTCTTTGTTTTATTGTTTTGCTTTTATTTTTCTTTTTCATGGAAATATGAACTTATGAAATATAATTTTAGATATCTTTCATCTTCCAGTTTTTCCCTTTGGGGAATAAGTAAAGGAGAAAAATGGAAGCAATAATTGAAGAAGGAGAAGGAGAAAAAGGAGGAGGAGGAGAAAAAGGAGGAGGAGGAGGAGGAGGAGGAGGAGGAGGAGGAGGAGGAGGAGGAGGAGGAGGAGGAGGAGGAGAAAGAAAGGAAGAAGAAGAAGGAGGAGGAGGAGGCGGCGGCGGCGGCGAAGAAGAAGAAGAAGAAGAAAAGGGTGGCGGCGGCGGCATGTCATGTACTCAGTGCAATCTTATTTTTTGTTTTGATTTCTAATGTAGTTTTACTTTGTAGTTACAGATATGTGCACATTAGAGGTATTAGAAGACTTTTTTTTTTAACTGCTAGCTTCTCCGTTACTGCCATATAATTACTAGTTTGTCACAAGAAAATTAATTCCCAATATCTTCCTTAATTATTTCTTTTGCATTTAGTTAACTTTTTCCAAATTCTTGACATTAGAGAAATAGGAATAAGCCATCAAAATTACTGAGATCAATAAAAATAAATATTACATTTTCAAAAAGTATAAATCATTACATTCAAATAGTTTCACATAAAAGCTAGATCAAATAATTCAGTTGCATAAAAAAGGAAAAAAATTAAATCTCATATGAAAAATGTTATTTTATTTCTGTTAAAGGAGATACATCCATATCTATGATGAGGTAGAAACTCTTCCAGCATTAAACGCCATAGTAAAATATTGTTTAAATTGGTACGTGTAGGAAATTTATCATTACTCTTTTCCCCTTATAGTTCTCATGGAAATTTAATGGAAGAGTGATGAAAAGGAGCAAGAGTAAGACTAGAAAGATAACATTTATAGTATATGATATATGCTTTAGGTAGCTGTGGTGGCAATATCTAAATAAGCTACAGCAACACCATTTTTGGTGACACCTTAAGATTGAGAAGAACCAGAACCACCAGGTGGATGATATTGAATAAATAACAACTCATGTTTTCTAGTCTGGGTAATTTTAAAAAGGTAAAACAAGACAGGTAGTTGAATAGAAACAGAACAATGGAATTGACATATTTTCTAGAGTAATAATATTTGTTTAAATTTAGATTAAATAATTTTAACTTGTTAATAACATAGAAAATGTTCATATGTGTCTTTTAGATTCAGGCCACACTATATTATACATAATGAGAACACGAGTAAAATAAATATATCAATTTTTTTTGAAAAATGTCAAAGCTCCTTTATTCTTATTAGACTTCTTGGTAGTTAGCTCTTAAATTGTATCACTTGTTACCTTTAAGTTCCAATTTCTTCTCTTCTCTTCTTAAGTAGAACAATATTCATTTTTGTCTGTAATTGTTTATTTCTAATCAAAATTTGCCTTGATCATATACCTTATGCTGAGCAGAGACCATAACTATTTAAATGTATTAATATGAGAGGAGAAAGGAACCTCTCTTGATCATCAAATCCTTTAATTTACTTTTGGCCTAGAGAGTCCATGTCATATTAATTTTTGGTGTATTTAAAAATGTTTGAATAAATAACATATGCTAAGTATGTTGTTATTTACTTAAGATAGTGTTACAAGAAATGAGTATGCTTTCCCACCCCCACAAGGATAACATACCATGGTAAGGGAGATGGACACTGGATAAAAAGTAAATGCACGAATGTTTAATTAAAACTACAAAAGCTTTTCGTCAGGGCAATCTATTTTACTCTGAAGGGCAAGGAGGACTTGCTTGTTCCCTCATGAAAGGTAAATGGAAATTGGCTGATGAAGAGCAGGAGGAAATTTTTTTTGCCTGCCTGCTTTGTGAAGCATGACATTTTTTAATGCAGACAAAACCTACTTCTAACTGAAGATCACGTATGCACTTCAAATATTCTTGAGACAATAAAAGTTACTTTAAATGTAATGAAGAATAAATACGTGATCAATACTTGATCTTTTAGGGAGGGAAAATGGATTTTGGTGGTAAAGATTGAAGTAAAAAAACAGAATCTTAGAATACAAGTTGAAAGAAATAAAAAGAAAGAACATGATGAGAACGAAAGATGGCAGAAATTCAATTGAATCTACTCCAATAAATGCCAAACTAAGTATTGCATTGACAACATTAATGCATATGGGTTTCTAGCTCTCAGTGTCTTAGAATCTATTTGGGAAGTTGTTTAATAAATAGACCTTATTCATCCCATATGTTAAGTGCTAATAAAGAGAATTGAGGGGGATGGCAAGAGAACCACAAGAGTCACTCACAGCTCTACACAGGGTCTTTTTTTAAAAAAAAATTTATTGGGGTAGCATTTTTAAAATTATATTGGTTTCAAGTGTAAAATTCAATAACACATCATATGTATATTGCATTGTGCATTCACCACCTTCAGTCAAATCTCCTTCTGTCACCATATATTTGATTCCCTTTACCTTTATCTACTTCCCCACTTTCCCTCTGGTCATCACCAAACTGACTGTTGTGTGTGTCTATGAATTTTTGTTTATTTGTCTTGTTCATTTGTTGTTCTCAACTTTACATCCTAAATATGAGTGAAATCATATGAAGATGTGATATATATATATGAATATATGAATATTACTCAACCATAAGAAAAGATTTAATACTACCATTTATGACAAAAAATATGGATCTTGAGACAATCATGCTAAGTGAAATAAGTCAGACAAAAAAAATTAAGAACCATATAATCTACCCAGGGTTTTAAAGAAAGTTTCTAGAACTGAGATCTTGTCAGCTGGGCCTTAACATAAATTCTTGCGGGTGGTTATGATGAAATTTGCCTATTTTGAGTTTTCTTAGTATTGATCCAATTCTTCTTTTAAACCTACTTTCTAGCAGGGTCTGTGGAAACATACTCCCTTAAAATAATAAAGAACTGTATTTGTTCAGGAGCATTAGGCTACTTTCTGTTTTTCCCCTTAAAGAATGATGTGGCCTTGCTGCTAGTGATTTTAAGAATCAGAAATATCTGGTATTGGTAAATAGTCCCATGAAAGTATCTAGATTTTGAGTGCAGTTTTTTTCAAATGCCTTCTATACTCTTTTATGTAAAAGATTAATGACTTAGTGACTTAGTAAAAATTTGAATTCTTTCTTAATTCTAGCAGGGATATATGTGTCACCATTAATGACATAACATAAGCAGTTATCCCTTCTCTCTATGGCCAGTTGACTTCTATTAATTCCCATATATTTAATTAAACATATTATCAGTATGTGTATGGGAGAGTGGCTTTTCCTCAAGATTTATAACAACTTGCAATCTGAAATGTTATGAACTTTACACATTTTATCCACTAATCCACATTCATTCATTTAGCAAAGCTCAACTAAATGACTACTATGTACCTAAAAATATTTTGGATAATATGACATTGTGATTTATAATAAGAAATATATATTTAGTCTTTATTCCCATTTCTGGTGCAAAACTCCTAAAATCTTTAGAATATCCTAAATGTTGAGAGAAATCAAGGTTTCATTTTTTCTGTTAAAGAAATGATTTTGGAAAGCCTTTAGGTAACCTAAAGATGCAAGCTTGTTGACAGAGGAACCAAGCCTATGATTGGAGGGTCCTAACTTTCAGTCCCCTCTCCACTTCTGGGGAGAGAAAAGGGACTGGAGATTGAGTTGAATCATCAATGGGCATTGAGTTAACCAATCATGTTTATGTAATGACACCTCTATAAAAACCCGAAAGGACAGGGTTTAGAGAGCTTCCAGGATGGGAAACAAGAATACTTCTTTGTGCCACCAGGCTGAGCTCCCAACTCCAAAGCTCCATGAGGACAGAAGCTCCTTTGTTCTGAACCATGTCACATGTATCTCTTCACCTGGTCATTGATGTATATCCTTTAATATCCTTTGTAATAACCTGGTAATCTAGTAAGTGAGTTTCTTGAGTTCTGTGAATTGCTCTAGCAAATTAATAGAATCTAAGGAGAAGTGAATAGAAACCTTTGATTTATAGCCAGTTGCTGAGAAGTACAGGTAACAACCTATACTCACAACTAGCATCTGAAGTCCAAAGAGGAGTTTGTAGGAACCTCCAACTATAGCCAGTAGGTCAGAACCACAAGTTAACAACCTGGACTTGTAACTGGTGTCTGAAATGGAGGGTGGTCTTATGGGAGGGACTGAGCTCTGAACCTGTAGAATATGATGCCATCTTAAAGTAGATAGTGTTATAATTTAGTTGAATTTTAGGACATCTAGCTTGTGTGTCCTACAATCGTGTGTCCTAATGGTGTGGGGAACCCTTCTTCACCACATTGAAGGTGTTAAAGAAATAAAAAAGAATAATCAATATATGCTACCTGGGCTAGGTGAGCAAATACTATACTAGAGGATACAGATGGGCAAATATTAACTACAATAAAGAGGTATGATTTTATGATAGCAGAAGTATGGCATTATTGTAATATTTAGGCTTATAGCATAAGGGATAGATTCATAAATGAAGTTATATCTAGGCTGAGATTTGAAACAAAATTTTAAAAAATTTGTTGCACAAAGATTACTGTAGGAGTCAGGAAAAGTGATGCTTTAAATTAAAAAAATATATATTATATGCCAGCACCAGCAGTGAAAGAACATAAGATGTTAGAAAAAACTACAAAAATCTGTTGAAAATAAAATTGTAGGATTCAAGATATAAATATGAAGGAATGGATGAGAACTAAATAGAATAAAATATCCTCAAAGCCTTGTATTCCACATTAATAAACTAGAATCCATACTGCAGTAATATAAAATCATTCAAGTGCTTAACGTTGTGAAATACTATAAGCACATTAAATTTTAAACCATAATTCTGGTTCAAAATGTGGAGAATTAGTTGGTCAGAAGGACAATTTGGCCAGGAGTCTAGATGACATTTGCCGAAGGACTAAACTGTGGGAAAGTTTTTGTAATATAGAGAAAGTTGATTTACATTTCTCATATGCTTTAGGTTTAACTTATCTTTACATGAATTTACATATTTGAGGAGAAAACCTATTATGTTTTGGAAATAGTAAAAGTTCTTAATAGCCTTATAACAGCAAATTCTTTCAGGCACTTTCTCAACTATAAGTAACATAATACATAATACATTTGTTTTCTTCTTAATACATCAGAGGGGTTCATATTTAAACTTTTTCTCAAAGTATATCAGCCATGTACATACCCAGTTTTCCTGAGAAAAGAACAATTGTCAGCATAAATAATATGCATCATTAAATACAGAAGAGGCACTACGATCTAAGAAATCTGAATGAAATTAGTGGCACACAGATGAGAAAGGCAAATTGAGACCAGTAATCTTAGTATCAGTCAGAAAATTTTCACTTACTCTTAGAGATAATTAGTAACAAGTGGATTTTTTTGAAACAAGTACATAGTGTGTTTACTGCAGGATAAATAAATAGTTCTCAGCTATAAAAGAAGAAAGATGAAGTCAGGTTATTTTAAGTATTAGAAGTGAAATAGTTCTATCTGAAAATATTTCATGTTGCTCCAGTATAAGAATTTTTTTCCCCTCTTTAATTCCCTCTCCTGCCCCTCCCCTCCCCCATCACTTCCACCCCTGACTTATGGATGTTGTCTTTTCCCCCTTAAGAACTAGATCTCTGAAGGCGGGGCGTCTCCTCCCATAAACTCATGGAGTGCACCCAGGGTCAAGTGCCCATGGGGCCTGGCACTACTAGAGCCTGGTACCCCCAGAGCACTCGGAGGGCCTGGTGCACCTGGGACCTGGTGCACCTGGGGTATGGTCTATGGCTCCACCTGGGTTGCAAACCTAGGACCTTCTGCGTGTAAAGAAGATGTGCTAACTACTATACTATGGAGCCACCCCCACTCTAAGATTTTTTTTTAATAGAAAAAAGATTTATAAGTGACAATGTCAATGTACACTGAAAATATTTGAAAAGTCATCAATGCTTCTCTTAATGTGAACAAAGGAAAGTTAGAGATGAGAGAGGAGATCTGAATCTTGTTAAAGATTTTCTAGAAAGTTTTGCCACTGTTCTCGATAATGACAAGTGAGAGGGTTGAGGGTGTGTGAACATGAAAAGAGGTTGTTGAAACATGGTGCATTAACAGTGGTTTGTGAAACCCTTGTGAAGCACAAATTTTGCTAGACCTTTCTCATTATTCCATGAGAAAGAGTAAGAGGAATAGCAATGATGATCTTGGGAATAACTAAAGACATGATTCTTGTACTTCACCAAGACATTAATACTTCAGATAGATAATACTTAAAGAAAACTTTTTCTGAGAGCTGCGAATGTCATAAGGAAAGTCAGATACCAAAATAAACAGAAAAATAGAAAAATTCAATCAATTAAGCCAAGTTCTAGGTATACCTAAAAATGGGAATAAACTCCAAAATATTCCAACTCTTCCAACTAATTTTAAATATTAAAAAAGCCAATATCATAATGTTTTGATTATTGCTGCTTTACAGTATAATTTGAAGTTAGGGAGTATGATAACTCCAGTTTTGCTCTTTTTTCTCAGGGCTGTTTTGAATATTCAGTCTTTTATGTTTCCATACAAATATGAAGATTTTTTGGTTCTATTTCTTTAAAAATCCTATTGGGATTTTGATGAAGATTGTATTAAATCTGTATATTATTTTGGATAATATGGCCATTTTCACTATGTTGATTCTTCCAATCCATGAACACAAAATGTTTATTATTATTATTATTATTATTTCTTTGTGTTTTCTTTTATTTTCAAATGTCTTGTAGTTTTCTGACACACAGACCAATGGAACAGAATTGAGAGCATGGAAATAAACCCCCATATATAGGGGCAAATAATTTTCAACAAAGTTGTCAAAAATATACAATGAGAAATAAAGTCCTCTTCAATAAATGGTGCTGAGAAAATTGGAAAGCCACATATAAAAGAAAGAAACTAAACTGCCATTTGTTGTTAAATACAAAAATTAACTCTAAATGGATCAAAGACCTAAATATAAAACCCGAAACAATAAAATTCATAGAAGAAACCATAGATACTAAATTTATGAGCCTTGGTCTTATAGGAGATTTCATGAATTTGACCTCGAGGTCAAGGGGAGTAAAAGCAAAAATAAATGAACAGGACTATATCAAACTAAAAAGCTTCTTCACAGCAAAAGAAAGTATTAACAAAACAAAAAGGCAACCAACTAAATGAGAAAAGATGTTTGCAAACATCACCTTCAATAAGACACTAATCCAAAATATATAAAGAACTCATATAACTCAATCACAACAACAAAACAACAAAAATTTGATTAAAAAAATGGACAGAGAACCTGAACAGACACTTCTCCCAAGAAGACATACATATGGCCAACGGATATATGAAAAGATATTCAACTTTACTAGCTATTTGGGAAATGCAAATAAAACCACAATGACATACTACCTCTCATTTGTTAGAATGGCTATTATCAATAAAACAAGTAATGACAAGTATTAGAGAGGTTGTAGAGAAAAAGGAATCCTCATACACTGCTGGTGGGAAGGTAAATTGATACATTCACTATGGAAAACAGTATAGAGTTTCCTTAAAAAATTAAAAATAGATCTACCTTATGATAAAAAAATTGCACTTCTGGGTATTTATTCAAAGAAAACCAAAACACTAATTCAAAAAAATTCATGCACTCCTATGCTCATAACACTGATATTTACAATAGCCAATATATGGAAGTAACCTAAGTACCCATCAATAGACAATAGGCCAAAGAAGAGGTGGTACATATATATATAATAGAATATTACTCAACCATAAAAAATAAAATCTTACTATGTGCAATGACATGGATGGATCTAGAGGGTATTATGTTAAGTGAAATAAGGCAGAAAGTGAAAGACAAATATCATATGATTTTGTTTATATATGGAATCTAAAGAACAAAATAAACTAACAAACGAAATGGAATTGGACTTATAGGTACAGAGAACTAATTGGTGATTACCAGATGGGAGGGTGGTTTGGGGATGGGTGAAAAATGTAAAGAAATTAAGTACAAATTTGTAGTTACAAAATAGTCATGGGGATGTGAAGTACAGCAGAGGGAACATAATCAATAATATTGTAACGATTATCTATAGTGCCAAGTGGGTACTAGACTAATTGAGGGATCAGTTTGTAAATTATATAAATGTCTAACCATTATGTTGTACAACTGAAACTAATATAATATTGAATGTCAACTCTAATCGAAAACTAAAAATTAAAAAAGAATAATAGAGTTATATGTGACCCAGTAATTCCTCTTCTGGGTATCTACCTCCCAAATTTAAAAACATGTATTCATAGAAATATATATACCCCTATGTTCATTTCAGCATTATTCATGGTGGCCAAAACATGGATAAAACTGAAGTACTCTTTGATAGACAATTGGATAAAGAAGATGTGGTACCTATATGCAATGAAATAATACTCAGCCAAAAGAAAAGATCAAATACTGCCATTTGCAACAAAGGTATGAATCTTGAGAATATCATGTTGAGCAAAATAAGTCTGATGTAAAAAATCAAGAATCATACGATTTCGCTCATATGTGAGATTTAAAATTAAAACGACAAATAAACGAACAAGACAAACAAAAACTGATAGACACAAACAGTATGTTGATTACCAGAGGGAAAAAGGAATGGGAGAGGGGTAGAAAAGGGTAAAGGGTACCAAATATATGGTGACAAAAGTGGTGAACATAATGCAATATAAAGATAGTGTATTATTGAATTATACACTTGAAACCTACATAATTTTATTAACAAACGTCACTCTAATAAATTTAACAAAAATTTAAAGAAGAAATACAAGTTATAATTATTACACCAAAAGCCTGAGAATGACAATGAATTTTGTTTCTTTCTGAGTCTCTCAAAATGTGTCCACTATTTAAATTTGATTGTGATTTTGGGATTGTTTCAATGACTGAATTCTGTAACACTAATTTCAATTATGATAAATTTAAGTTGAATGAGATATGAAATTCAACTGCTATTTATTAATTTTTTGCTTTTAGCTTAATTGATATATCTGATACCTTATGAGTAAAACATTCTAATATTTTTAGTCTTTTCCATCATGAAATGGTATTTATTCTTGCCCCTTCAAAGTGGTAATATAGATAATACTGTATGATTTAATTAAAAATATTACATCTTCAGATTACGGATATTTTATACTTTTTTAAATATCCCATTTCTGGCATATTTTTTCTAGTTTTTCATAAACTAAAAAAGCTAATTTTTAACAACATGATTTTAAAAATGTGAGATTTAATTAAGGGAAATTCTATAATATATAAGAAAACCTTGGGGAAAAAAAGGCAAAACACAAAAACAAACAAAAAAAATGAACAAAGAGGAGATGAAAGGAAATATGACGAAGTGAAAGTCATCCCCAGATCTCTCCCCTTGAAACAACAATAAGCTAAATATTTAAAACTCAACAAAAAACACCCAAACTGCACACCAGCATATCTGAGCATGGGATCTGCATATAAGAACTACCGCAGGTCAGAACCCTGGTTGTTGGATGGTGAACTAGGAGAAATAAAGAAGCTGCCTCTTGCAGCTACCGAAGCTCCCTATAGAGGGAGGCGGAGAGGGGAAGGTGCTGTGACTTCCCTGAACAGCCCTGCGTGGGAGTGCTGTGACTTCCACACATTTGGCGGCAGGGACCTGTCATCAGGGCAGAAAGCAGAGAAGCAGGATGGGACCGCAGAGAAACAATAGTTGATTTTTACTGGTCTGGTTGAAAAACTGGCTGAACCGAAGCCCTCCAACCCCTGATCCAGATGGCCCCTTCAGCCATACCCTCCAAGACCGATCACCTCAGAGCCTCAGAGGAATCTGAGCAAATGCTGAAGAGACTGTCCCCGACTCTGACAGGGACTGAAACTGAAGGTAGTGAGTGGGATTAAATATCTAAAAAAAAAAAAAAAAAAAAAAAAAAAAGGCATTATATAAAAGCATTATTAAGGCTTTATATAAAGCAGGAATCCAAGAGGCTTAGATTCCACATACTGGAAACCAAAGGAAAAATGCCTTCTTCGCAGCAGGCTAAAAAGACACCTTTATATAATAAATCTTCTTTCTGGCAAAATGGCAGAATACATTTCTACTAAAGCCCAGGTGGAGAAATAGTCTATTAAACTCCATGAACAACCAAGGTGACAAGGCATATCAGAAAGAAAGAGAAAAATCTCCAGAAAATGAGCTTACAGACATAGAAATATGTGACTTAAATGACAAAGAATTCACGATGGTACTTCTGAAATATTCAATGAGTTCCAAAATGAGTCATATCAACAGTTTCCAAAATTGCAAAAACAACTAATTGAGCAGAGCAAGGAGATTAAAACCCTCAAAAAGAACTAAATAGAACTTCTAGAGATGAAGAACATATCACAAAAGTTGAAAAATGAAATAGTCGTACTAATATCAGACAAAACAGACTTCAAAATAAAAAAGGTAAAGAAGGATACTGAGGGGCACTTTATGTTAAAGGGAATCATGCACCAAGAAGACTTAACACTTATTAATATCTATGTTCCCAATCATGAGCCCCAAAATATGTAAAGCAATTACTAACAGAACTAAAGGGAGAAACAGACCAAAACACTATGGTAGTAGGGGACCTAAATACCCCACTGTTGGATACGGACAGATCATCCAATCAAAGAATTAATAAGGAAATAATATCCTTAAATGACACATTAGACCAATTGCACATAATTCATATTTACAGAGCCTTCCATCCCAAAACAGCTGCTTATACCTTCTCCTCTAGTGTACATGGAGCATTCTCAAGAATTGACCAAATACTGGGACACAGAAATAGCCTCAACAAATATAAGAGAGTTGAAATCATACCAACCATATTCCCTGATCATAATGCTTTGAAACTAGAGATCAACTGCAGAAAGAAAGCAGGAAAAACCACAAACACATAGAGATTAAACAACATACAACTGAAGAATAACTGGGTCAGAGAAGAAATAAAAAGAGAGATCAAGAGATACATAGAAATGGATGATAGTACAACATATCAACACTTTTGGGACATGGCAAAAGCTGTCCTAAGAGGAAAGTTCATATCATTACAGGCCTATCTCTAAAAATAAGAATGAGCCCAAATGAACAACCTAATGCTTCATCATAAAAAACTAGAAAAGGGAGAACAAATGAGACCTAAAATCGGCAGAAGGAAAGAAATAATCAAAATTAGAACATAAATAAATGAAATTGAAAACAAAACAAAACAAAAAAATATAAAAAGTAAATGCAACAAAGAGCTGTTTCTTTGAGAAGGTTAATAAAATTGACAAACCCCTGGCTGGATTCAATAAAGAAAAAACAGAAAGGACACAAATAAACAAAATCAGAGATGAAAGAGGGGAAATTATGACTGACTTCGCAGAAATATAAAGGATCATACAAAAATACCATGAAAAATATATTACACCAAATTTAATAACCTAGAAGAAGTGAACCAGTACTTAGAAAAAATACAACCCTCCTAGACTGAATCAAGAACTAAAAAATATAAACAGACCAATTAGCAGTATAGAAATTGAAATAATCATCAAAAACCTACCAAAACTTAAAAGTCCAGAACCAAATGGCTTCACCAGTGAATTCTACCAAACATTCAAAGAAGATTTAATACCTATTCTCCTCAAACTCTTCCAAAAAATCAAAGAGGAGGCAAACCTTCCAGCTCATTTTGTAATTCCAATATTACCCTGATACCAAAACCTGGTAAAGATAACATACACACAAAAAAACTACAGACCAATATCTCTCATGAACAATTCAAAATCCTAAATAAGATACTAGTGAATCAAATACAGCAACATATTAAAAAGATTATACACCACGATCAAGTGGGCTTCATCCCAGGGGCACAGAGATGGTTCAATACATACAAATCAATTAACGTGATATACCACATAAACAAATTAAAAAATAAGAATCAGATGATCAATTCAATAAATGTAGAAAAAGCCTTTGACAAGATACAGCATCCATTTACGATCAAAACACTTAACAAAATATGTATAGAAGGAAAGTAACGTAACATAATAAAGCCCAGTTATGACAAACCCTCATCCAACATTATACTTAATGGTGAAAACTAAAAACCTTCCCTCTAAGATCAGGAACAAGGCAAGGCTGTCCACTATCGCCACCATCATTCAATATAACATCGGAGATCCTATCAATCAGCAAGAGAAAGATATAAAAGTCATCCAAATAGAAAACAAAGAAGTAAACTTGTCACAATTTGCAGATGACATGATTCTCCATATAGAAAACCCTAAAGACTTCACAAGAACACTATTAGAAACAATAATCAAATACAGTAAAGTTTCTAGATACAAAATCGATGTTCAAAAATCCATAGCCTTCCTATTCTCTAATAATGAAACATTAGAAAAAAAGTAGAGAAAATCATTCCTTTTGCAATTGCAACAAAAATAATAAAATACCTAGGAATAAATTTAATGATACATGTGAAGGATTTACATAATGAAAACTATAAGACCTTATTAAAAGAAATTGAAGAAGATACAAAGAAATGGAAAAATTATTTCGTGTTCTTAGATTCGAAGAATCAACATAGTTAAAATGACCACATTACCTAAAACATTAAACATTAAACATTAAACATTAAATATTATACATTAAACATTTTAATGCAATCCCCATTAAAATCCCGAATGGCTTTTTAAAAAAGTAGAGCAAAAAATCATCAGATTTGAATCAAAACACAAAAGATCCTTCATTGCCAAAGCCATCGTGAGAAAAAAGAACGAGGCTAGAGATATCTCTCTGCCCAACTTCAAATTAGACTACAAAGCAACAGTAATAAAAATAGCATGGTATTGGCAGAAAAACAGACACACAGACCAGTGGAATAGAATCGAGAGTCCAGAAGTAAACCCATATTTATATGGGCAAAGAATTTTTGACAAAAAAGCCAAAAACATACAGTGAAGAAAGGAAAGCCTCTTCAATAAATGGTGCTGAGAAAACTGGAAAGCCACCTGCAAAAGAATGAAACTAGACTGTTGTCTATCATCGCACACCAAAAATAACTCAAAATAGATTAAGGACCTGAATATAAAACCTAAAACAATAAAATGCATAGAAGAAAACGTAGGAACTAAACTCAAGGACCTTGGGGTTAAAGATGATTTTATGAATTTGACCTCAAAAGCAAGGGAAGTCAAAGCAAAAATAAATGAATGGGAGTATATCAAACTAAAAAGCTTCTGTGCAGCAAAAGAAACCATTGACATGATAAAAAGGCAACCATCCATACATAAATACATGTTTGCAAGCAATGCCTTCAATAAGGGTCTAATATTCAAAATATACCAAGAACTCATACTACTCAATAACAATAAAAAAACAAATGATCCAATCAAAAACTGGGCAGAGGACCTGAACAAACACTTCTCCCTAGAGGACATACAAATGGCCTACGAATATTCGAAAAGATGCAAAACATCACTAGCTATTTGGAAAATACAATTCAAAACCAAGAGATGCCACCTCACAACTGTTAGAATAGCTATAATCAACAGAATAAGTAATAACAAATATTGGAGAGGATGTGGAGAAAAAAGAACCTTCATACTCTGTTAATGGAACTGCAAATTGGAACAGCCAGTATGGAAAACAATATGGAGGTTCCTCAAAAAACTAAGAATTGATCTACTATAAGATCCAGCAATCCTTCTTCTGGGTATTTATCCCAAAGACTTGAAAACCCATATCCAAAAAGACATTTGCACATCGATATTCATAGCAGCATTATTTACGGTGGCCAGGACATGGAAGCAACTAAAGTGTCCTATAATAGATGATTGGCTATAGAAGCTGTGGTACATATATACAATGGAATATTACTCAGCCATAAAAAGATGTGTGACATGTCTGGACCTCGAGATAATCATGCTAAGCGAAATATCCAGGAAGGAAATGTTAAAAATCACATATTACTTATATGTGGGATATAAACCTAAAACAACAAATGAACAGGACAGAGACTCATGGACATGGACAATGGACTAGTGGTTACCAGAGGGTAGGACTTGGGGGAAAAGGGGAGAGGTAGATTGGGTAAAGGGGGTCAAATATGTAGTAGTTGAAGGAAACTGGACTTTGGGTGGTAAACACACAATTAAATATAGAGATGTCAAATGTAATGTACACTTGAAAATTATACAATTGTATTAACCAATGTTACCCCATAAACAATTAAAAAAAAAAGACAGAAAATGCAGGAAAAAAACTGCATACCTACAAGAAAAAAAGAGTTGCACCAATTTAGCAGACATGTTTTTTATAATATTTTGCTGAATCTATATTATTTGAGTTTCTACACAAAATGTTGCATGCTTTCTCTTTATAAAAAGTCTTCTATTAAAAACAACAACAAAACCTATCAAGATATTGTGAGGTTAGCTTGGCCAACTTTATCCCTCTCTTGGATATTAATAAAAACACAAATATAGTATTGCTTTTTTTTGCTGTCTCTAGTAACATTAGAAACAGCTGGAGTGGAGAAAAATTTACAAGAAGCATCAAAATTAATACATAAGCCAGTCCCAAATTTGTGACATCTTGGTAGTAAAATCTGTTACCAAAATTCCAGTAGCAGTGCTCATGGAGTTACTTATAAATCCAAATATATCCACCTCAGTTCATTCAGCAAATGGGAGATAAAAAGAAAGGCAGTGTTTACTCATAACCCCTTTGGCAGTGTTTCTCGAAAATTTCTGTGCACAAAAGTTATCTGAAACATTTATTAAATCTAAATTTTGGTTCCTATCTCCTATACATTATGGTATACTTTGCATGAATGTTGTCTAAGATATGCATTTTAACAAGTTCCCTAATTCATTCTGACATGATTCTGATGTCTTACAAGACGTCAAACCTCCTGGATTTCAAAGGCTATTTCTCGACTTTTTCTCCCTATAAATTGGGTCTACTCTCAGACTCATCTTAATATTTACAAGGTGATAATAATAATAGTAACTAACATGCATTTGGACATCTATACGCCCAACACTATTTCAGGCACTTGATAAGTATTGACTCTTTCAGTGCCTACAACAACTCTAGGCTGTAGGTCCTGTTATTATCGTACACAGATAAAAGATAAATAGAAACTGAGAGACGTTAAATAGTTTGCTGGAAGTCACATAATTAGTAAATGGCAGAGCAAGAACTTCAGTCCAGTTGGTCTGAAACTTGAGTTCTGTATCATGTTCCAGAGAAAGTAAAGAGAAGTAGAAAAGGAGAAAAGAGAAGGTGGCTGGTAATGTGCTATTCCAGTTTTATATCAGTTTTCTGCGTCTGCACTTGCCAAATTTCCTTTCTATTGGTCTTCCTATTACCTTCAGCCAAAAAAAGTAGGAAAGAAAAGAAAAAAAGAAAAGAAAAGAAAAGAAAAAAGAAAAGAAAAGAAAAGAAAAGAAAAGAAAAAAGAAAAAGCACCCATAGGAAATTGTAGGACAAGAGAAAGGAAGAGCCAGGGTATTCTCCTCCTGCTTAGGCAGTATCTTCAACGGGCTTGTATCACCTCTATTGCCCAGCTCTGATATGGCATCTCTGACATGGATCAAGCCTATCCTAGGTTATACCAACTTTTGGCCTCTGATAATACAACTCAGCCCTTTTATTCTCCCATTTCCAGGTTACAGTTTCCTATGATTACTTTTTGCTCTGTTGCCTTTTCTCTCAATTCAATCTTTTTGTTTTCTAACTGTACCCGATTTCCTGTATTTTCTCTAATAAAATACATGGTATGGGCTTTGTTTTCCTGACAAGAACTGCAAAAGGTTTATGGTGTAGTAAAAATAAAAATAAAGTAAAATTGATGAAATAAAACAAAGTAAAAAACAAACTGATCTAGAAATGAAAACAAATGTTCCTTTATATATTTATTTTAAGATATAAAATGGTATCCTCTTGTAACACCTCACCTGTCCACTAGTGCGCTGAAATAAACTTTTGCCATTAAAATTTAAATTAATGGATAAATTAAGAAATATCAGTAGTTTGGAAATAAAAAAGAAATGAAAATCACCTGCCTCCTCAGACTCCTGCAAGCTCTTCTTTTCAGATCTCAGTTAACAACCACTAATATTTTCTTGTTTATATTTGTTTGTTTGATGAATTCAGAGTTCTGGTAAAACATAGCTGACAGACCACAAGCATTTATACATGCCTCTCTCTCCCAGACTGCACTAACAGTATGGAAAGAATGACAGATACTATATCTACAGTAGAAAAGAAGAAATTTCAATAATTTTTGAGGTTGGAAAATGATTGTTAGAGTTATTTTATTTAACCAAGCAAAACAGGAAAAGAGAGACTACAGAAAAGGAATTGCAGAAAGTACCTAATTTTCCTCTCAGAATCCTTGAATGGCTCTGAGTCTGATGGTACTGGGAGATGAGGTGCTAAAATCTGTTACATAGATGAGGACTCTATTTGGACCAGTTAGATCCCCAATTTATCATCTTAAGAAGACAATGGACTCTGCTAATATTAATTCAGGCAGAAAATGATTATTGTGTTTCATAGACAATTATACTGAGTTTTATGAGAAAAGGGGAGACAAGAGAGTCAGGTATAAAACTAATGTTCAAAACATGGATCTAAGTAGGAATCCTGAAACTGAAAGTTCCAGCCACTTTCCCCTGCTCCCAGAAAACCAGCAGAAAGAACGGTATGCCTTAGACAGTAGACTTGGAGGTTTTTAGTTATTGATATATGGAGAATGCTTTTGTGGAAAAACTGGTTTATTAACTTTCATTGAAGCCCACTGAATAGTTTGAAATGAGATCAGAGTGTGTACTAAACTATTAAGTAGAAACATTTTGTGACATATCTTCATATTAACCCTCTAAATTCACTCATAATTCTCATCCTCCTGATTTACAACATAGGAGTCAAACTTGTGCATACTCCAGCGACAGGTTTCCATGGCACCTAGTTTGATAAGTGGGAGGAGGTGGTGTGGGGAGGGCACTTCATGGAAGTCAGAAAATTGAAGGAAAGGCAAGTTAAGTGAATTCCTTTCCCTGGCTCAGTCTCATTAGTTGGTTTAAGATGACTGGAACTCATCTTCCATAAAGCAGAATTTTTAAACAGCTAGTCATTCTACTTACCACTAATTCTTTCCTCTTACTCTTGAAGACCTGATGTTGGTAAAATATTTACCTTTTTTATGGTGAACACTGTGTGGAGATCACCTAGATCTCCCTTCAACACAGAATATGTTGCCCCCACTGCTGGGGACTATAACTTGGGACACTCTGAAGTGCCGACCTAGTTCCTGAGCTCCTTATGTTATCACCTGAGAGATTTGGAATACATTTTGAAAAGAGAACAAATTACCTAAGAGGTAATACAATATTTCAACCTTTATCCACAGGGGATATGTTCCAAGAGCTTCCAATGGAAGGCTAAAACCACAAATTTTACTGAAGCCTATATACATATAGCATTTTTTCCTATACATAAAAACCTTTTTACTTAACAGGAACACTTTACAGCTTCTCTTTTGACATATCCAAATTGCCAGCATCCGTACTCTTGTCCTTTGGGGTCATTACTAGTAAAATAAAGTTTATTTGAACACAAGCATCGTGGTGCCATGACAGTTGATCTGATAACAGAGATGGCTATTAAGTGACTAACAGGCAGGCAGTATATACTGCATAGGTATACACTGGACAAAAGGATAATTTATGTCCCAAGAGGAAAGGAGTGAGAATGCATGAAATCGTATCATGGTGCTCAGAAGGGTGCACAATTTAAACTTATGAACTGTTCATTTCTGGAATTTTCTATTTAATGTTTTCCAAATGTGATTGACCATGGAAACTGAAATCACAGAAAGGGAAATCATAAATAAAGGAAGGGAGGTCTACTGTATAAGAGAAAGATGTCAGTCAGGCATAATTCTATATTATGGAAGGTCAGGTAATTAGAATATTGAAGTTTTATTTACTGATATGGAAATGATTGCTAGAAGAGCAAATTAGATATGGAAATTACAAGTTAACTTTTGAATATACTCTGAGATGCTTCTGGATATCCAACTAGAAAGTCAATTAGACACTTTTACATTCAAGTCTATAGATCAGGGGGAATATCAGGGTTAGAAATATAAACTTGGAAGTCATAAGACTATAGATAATATTTAAAGCCATGTAAATAAATAAGAATGAGAATAGATAAAAAAAAAAGTTTGCGAGCTGAACCCTGGAATACTTCAAAGTAGTTAGGAAGATTAGAAAGAACCAGCAATAAAGATGGAGAATCAGAAGCCAATAATAATAAGAAAGTGGTGCTAAAATGTTTAGAGAAGGAGGAAATGAGCAGCTGTCCCAAATTCTGCTGGTAAATGAACTACTAAAAGAGAATTAAACATTTGGTGAAGATCATCAGTGGATTAGCAAATGCTGTTTTGGTGTAGTGATAGAGATGAAAGCCTGACTTAAGTGAAATAAAGAATGACTGGGAGATAAAAGTGGAGATAAAAAATATAAGTGACTATTGTAACAAGTTTTCCCATAAAGAGTTAAAGAAATCTTTAAGTATTTAGATATATGGAAAGAAAAATGGCAAAGGACAGCTCACAAATTTTAAAGTGTTGCCTTAAAGGTAGAAATTGGGATAAAATGAAGTCTTGGTTCTTTATAGGTTGGCTTTAGGTAACATTCAAATTTTAAAAATGCTTATGTATTATGTAGACAATAAATTAATTTAAAAATATACTCATATATATGTTATATAGTATTTTCATTTATAATCTTTTAAAATTACATTTATTGGGGTGACATTGGTTAATAAAATTATACAGGTCAAATATTTAATTCAATATGTCATACATATACAGGCATATATATATTGCATTGTGTATTCACTACCCAAGGTCAAATTTCCTTTTGTCACCATGTATTTGACCTCCTTTACCCTTATCCATAACCTTGATTTTCACAAATTAACTAGACTGTAAACTCCATGAGAGCAAATTTTTTTTTTCTACTTTATTCACCATTATATTTCAAATGCCTAGAAGGGTAACCTGGTACATTGCATGTGTTATTCCAACTTTTTTGTGCTTTGTTTTTAAAAATTAATAATATATCTTAGATAATTTTTCTATCAAAACATACAGAGATAAACTTCTTTCACTTCAATGTAATTAAAGTCCTAATGTCTAATTAATGCTATTAATATAAAATATATCTCTATTTCAGATAACTTTTCAAAATAGAATGCTGTTAATTTATATTATAATAATTATGTTACTTGGAACTTTAATAGTCTTCCACCTCCACATAAATTGAAGAATAAGTATTAAGTATGCTTTGATAACAAATAATTATAAATCCTGAGTATCCATGTGTAGAATATTTAGTCCTTGATTAATCTATAAAAACTAAATCCGACAATGTATATATCTTCATTATATTACTGCATGGCAATTAGAAATAATTATTTTAAAGGTTCATTTTAAACATTCATGAATCATTCCATACATATAAAAACTAAGGATATATATATTGTCCTGTACATGTGAATAGAGTTAAGTAGCTGAATACAACCACAGGGATTAACACCAATAAAAACTATTTCAAAACTTGAAGGGATTTGATTTTGTTTGTTAGAAGACGCTTACAGAATAAATTTTGTGAATATCATTTATACAAGGGAATTTCATAAATGGTAGTACCTGCTGATATTTTATTCCACTTTACTAGCACAACTAATTGAAAGGTAATAGTTCAATATTTTATTTAAATATTGTATCTTAAAAGCTATTACCATTACTTTTTACTACATATTAACATTTTCCTTTGCCATGCTCTGTACTCTTCAACCTCATCTCAATTTTCCCAGGTACATTTTCCCCAGTGAACTGTAAATTAAATACAGAAATTATATAAATAGTAGTGTCTTATTATCATCGTTTAATGATGAGTCTGATCACTCTTAAAAAGACCAATAGACAAAACAGAACTACAGCATGAAATTATCTCTGTCCTAAGCCAAGATATTCTCTTTCTCGAGGGGTCTATATTCAGAGTTTATTGACTATGGCAAGAAATTTTCAGGAGGTAAAACTGGGTAGAAATGACCAAGTAAAAAAATTCAAAACAATTTTCTATTTCAATTCAAAACATGTTTTTATTCTATTTTCCACTGTTTAAATTGTTATTCAAAATGTGATAAAAAAAATCTTAAAAACATTTATTTGCTAAATATCTAAATCCCTTCATAGATAAATTCTGTATATTTTTCTAGCCATGAAATTCGAAGTAGTTGTGTTATAATTAGTAGGTTTTTAAAATGGTTCTAAGACACTAATATACTTACAGAAATGTTTTAGAATTCCAGAATTATAAGAAATAATGATAAAAATATTTGGAAAGATCTTGTTCAGGACAAAGCCTTAAGAAAACTCTACATTATAAAAAAGATATTAAATCAGCTTAAAATTATATAAGTTTCATAATAGCTAAGTATTTGTGATTCATTATATGCATTATTAGTATCCTATTAGAGAAGTATCAAAATAAATAACACATGAGACTAAGTATATTATTATAATGTTATTTGATTGCACAGAAATCAGGAAATTCATTGTTATGGCTTCCTTTTACAATAAAAACATTTTGTTCTCCACATGACCACATAACACTTAAGTTCCTTTCTCAGAAAGCACTTATATAACATTTGAAGATCACAAGTGAATTGTGGTCAAGTAATAAATAATACATTTTTAATGAGTAGATGAAAAATAATCAACATTATTCTAAATTTCTACTTATAAATGGAAATAAAATTGGCTTATTTAAAGGAATTTATCTGATGTAAAACACTCAAAACTTTTGTTTAATCTATCTTGATTTAGTACTATAATTAGACAATTTCAAATTAATCCTTTCCACATAATTTTTCTATTAAAGTTGAATTTCCTATTGTTGTCTACTGACTTGTAAAATGACAAGAATTTTTGACAGATGTCTCAATTTATGTCATAAATTTCTTCAAAAATGGTTGCAATCATTCCTCTCCTTTGAAATTTGACTTTGTAGTTCTCATCAAGTGGGAGTTTGTATTATTCTACTTTTTGCACATGGACTAAGCTTGTGACTTGCTTTGGCAAATGGAATGTAGCAGAAATGATGATGTGCCAGTTCTGAGTTTAGGCCTCAAGAAGTGCTAGTTCTTTTCTCTTTCTTACAATACTGTTGACAACATACGAATGAACTTGAGAGAGCCAGCTGTATGAAGACACATGGCTCAGTCACTCCTGTCACTCCAGCTGATTGCCAGCTAGTCCCTAACATATGAGGGAGGCCATATTAGACCAATAATCTGCCAACTGGCTATAAATGCCATTATGGGTAAGTCTAGGGAAAATTAGCTGAGGCTAATTCAGAGCCACAAAACTGCCTGACCAATAGACTCATGAGCAATAAGAGGTTGCTGTTTAAAAGCATTATATTGTGGGCCTCTTTGTTATACAGCAAGAGAACATAAATACAACCCCATATGAAGTTAGCAGAATATTTTTCTTTGTACTTATGCAGTGTAAACAAAATGAGCCACTGTGGATTCTACACGAAGGTGAATTTATTATAGATTGGAGAATTGTATAAGCTTTATTGGGAGCCCCCCAAATTTTGGTGCCTTAAATTATGAAACTGAAATAATATATGTGATGATTCTATTACTTTCTAAGGGATGTGAACAAAACAATAATATGTTTAGTGAGCAAATCATAGAATACTTCATATGCTAGAAAGTGGCTCATCTTTAAAAAGTGTGTAGAGTCTATGGCCATGCTACCCTGAACAAGACTGATCCTGTCTGATCTTTGAAGCTAAGCAGGTTCTGTCCTGGTTAGTACTTGGACGGGAGACCACTTGGGAAGACCAGGTGCTGTAAGCGTAATCTGTGAGGTCAACCAAGGATTGCCTCGCCTAAAAAATAAATTAAAAAATAAATAAATAAATTTTAAAAAATAAAAATGAAAAGTATGTAGATAGAAAAGTAGACTTACCATTATTATTATTATTATATTTTGTTTTGTTTTTAGATTATATGACACAAGTAAAAATTTGGATATGTTTCTTTACCATAAGAGTATATTGTCTCCAAAGTTGATTTCAAACTGTCATATATAGTGTCCTTAAGGATGAATGAAAAAATATACTCTACTTAGTCCCCTTCATTTTAACTCAATAAATATTAAAGTAATATTTAATATACTAAAAAACTTCTACTCTTTTTTTTTTAATACTGCTCCCTTGAAATTACTGTTTGTTTTTACATTCAATGGAAATCTTAGTATCAACATCTTTTAAATCTCAATCAGTGTTTATGTTTTCTACAGAAGCCCATCTAAATTCACATAGATGTCTCAGGATAGGGAAAGTTAGAATGAGTGAAGTTCAATCCGTTCCTTTATTCTTTTAATTGCACCATTTCAATTTGTTTGATAATGGGGGAGCCACTTTACATATCTTGGAAACTCATTTTGCCACTACAGACATACATAAAATTATTTGAAGTTTTTTTTTTAGGAATACAGGAAGGCCCTTGTCTGCTGCTTGCAGGCACATATTACAATCGTGACCAACTTGCAGTTAGTAAACAGGATTCAATAGGAGAAAGAGTGAAAGAGAAAATGTGGAATCCAGACCTTTGTGTGAGCATAGAGAATTACCACTGAGAAGCAAGTTTAAGCTAGTGAGTTGAAAACAAACAAGCAAACAAATGTACTCTTATCTTTTAAAAATGTAGCAGAATCACATGAAAATTCAAGAGGAATGGTCTTCTGGTGAAACGGGGGCAAATGCAATTAAAAAGAGATCCAGGCTCAATAGTCATAAATATTATTTTGAAGAACTGGGTAACAATGTGTTTTGAATATAATCATTAATGGAATTGCGTATTCATTAGCAATTGCCACTGAGGAAATAAATTAGTCCATGGACAGCAAAAAAGAATTGAATAAATTTTTCAAAAATAGACTAAATTAAAAAAAAAAGTTTCTATTTGTATTGTTAAATTCACTATTTTAATTTCTGAATAATCTAAAAGTAAAGCAAGAGATAATGATTTAAAATATGGCACTATATATAATTCTGCTGATACTTTGCTATTTCATTTTGAGCACTTATATTTAACTGAAGAATATCTCATTAATGTTTTTAGTAATGAGCTTCATAACAGGAATACCTATTTCAGTCCTGTAGCATAACAGTTTTCATTAATGTATATTATATATTTATGTATATTTCTCATAATCTCTATGTAAGGATATTGTATTAAAATTTTTTACAGTTCTTGTTTCAAATCTTCATTCCATATATGAATATTGCAAGCCTTAGTAACTCTACTATAATTAGAAAAAAAACCAATCTCTGAATAGAAGATAGTTCCCAAGTCTCACAACCTTGTCTAGAAGATAATTTCAAGATATATGTGTGTTTAATGGTAATGTTTTTTAAAAGTGTCCAAAATGTTAACTTGTCCATCTTGTTTGCTAAAATGCATAGTTTGAAATCAATGAACCTAGAAACGCTATAGACCATCCCTCTAAAAAAGGCTTCTATTTTAATAATTGATAACCCTGGAGGGCAGTCATTATTCAGGAAGGTGCTCTATAGCATCTAGAAGTTTAACGTGAACTGTGATTAATATGACCCTGATCAAATACTGTGTAATACTGAGATTTCAATTTGAATTTTTAAATTAGTTTTCTCACCATGCCTAAACTCAAACATTAATTGATTAAAATGAACATAGAAATATAAGGCAAAGGGTAAATTTTGAATCAGAGTTATATTTATATTAATTTACTTTTGACTTATTAAAATATACTTTTTCTCTTTGCTTTGAAAAAAGACAAGTGAGAAGGAAGTAAAAACAAAAGCACAGCATGAAAATTCATCAGAAACTTTTTAAAGAAAATAATAGCAGGTTATCACATAAAAATGTTCTTAAGAAAACTCAACCACATGACACTCCTATGCTTCTATTGTAAGGACAAATACAAATCAAAAACAAAGGTGTAAATCTCCCTGTTGAAATGAGGAAAGATTTCTCTCTCCTTCTTTTTCTTTGAGCAATTACTTTAGAAAACTTGTAAGTACTCTCTCCACTGTTTGAAATACATATAAATTCTTTTGAGGACTAGGTTGGCTTTTTGTCAGCTTTATGACCCAGGAACATCTTTTTCAAGGACCTGGAAACATCTCTTTGAAATGAGAACTTCGATAGAGCTAGAGCCCCTATTTTTCAGCTCCTATGGGAAGGTAAGGGCAACCTACAGTGGGCACTTTGTTCCAATTTGCAAAACTATCTCCTGTTATAAAGACATGAGAAGTTTGTTTTTCCTATAGATAAAGCCCATTAATACAGATGGTCACCCCTGTTACCAGGTAAAGTTAGAATGAACTACATGTGACAAATGGTGCTGTCAAGTCCTCTTAATTGAGGATGAGCTATTACTTATTTTAAAAACATACATGTAATGGATTGTATCTGCTTAGTTATAAAAGGCGGTGAACTCATTTCTCTCTTTAGAATGTCAGCACGATAGCCTGTAATGGATATCATATAATCTAGATTAACGCTTATTCAGCAATAAAGGTATTCTATTCTTCTATTACCATTGTAAAAAGGATTTCTGAGATGGGAAATTTTGTTTTTAATTGGAATTCCCCAATATTATCTCACATTAGTTCAGTTCATCAGCAACAATGCAGACTGCTTGATGAATCAAAATGAGAAGAGAGGTCATGTGCAGGGTATGGACAGGTGAAAAAATTGTTAGGCAGATAAGTAGCCAAGAAAGAAGGGAGCAAAGGCCCAGCTCTGAAACCACAGGAATTACAAGAATAATGGCCCAACCCAAAGGCCACCCCTAGGACCTCCCAGAAACACCTATTCTTCAATTAACAATATCTCTACATCCTGAAGTACAAGGAAATACAAAGCCACGAAAATAGCCACTGTTGAGGCCAGCCACAGACACCTGTGCAGTGAAAACCACACTGATCTCCTTTTCACCTCAGCCTCATTATACCATCATTATAGTAGCAAAATATGCCCAGAAGGTCATGAATCTAATTATAACAGACTGAATTCTGGGTAACCACATACGCAGTAGACAAAAGGTTATGTAAGAGCCACCTATCAATTAAAATGACTTCACATGCCAATTATCTGGCACTGCCCCTGTAACCACTCATCATGGCCACAGTATAAGATTTACTTATTGAATTCTACGGTACCATGGTCATCTCTGGTGCAGCCTGTTTCTCTCTTGAAACTTACTTTTTTCAATTCTTAACTTTCCTAAATTTCGCTGATCTGTAATTCTTTCCTGCATTGACAGAAAAAAACAAGTTCCCCTCAGCACCACCCAGGCAATGATGGATTTAGATAGTCCCCAATGGTTACAAAATGAAAATCTCATAGAAACTATGCTTGTTACATTTGGGAGGACAATTCTCTGAAAAGGAGATACCAGAAATGCACAGAGATGCCTAACATATATAGCACTTAAGAAAAATTTAAATTATAATAATATGTTAAAATATTTTGTTTAACATAGTTATAGTATTACATATTTATTATACATAGCTTTATGCTCATGGGAGGAAAAAAACCCTCTAAAAGGTATCTTTAATGTATTTATTAAAATAACGATTTCACAAGTAAAAAATCCATGAAATTTTTATATCCCTTTTCTCTCTTAATATATTTCAATTCCCAATCCCTAAATATAAATCTCAATGTATGAATATGTAATAAGTATACCGTAGGAATTATAAAATAAAATAAGCTTTCATCCTATGTTTAAACTCCTTCAAAAATATTTTATCAGATTAATGTAGATTATTCAAAACATGCATATGTCTTAATATATGTCTACTTATAAATGATTAAAATTATAACAGGTAAATAAAAAGCATAGGTAGGTTCAGTCTAGGAAAATAATTCTTAGTGATTATTAATTGTGTTTCTCATCTCATATTAGGTCCTTCTACAACTGAAAGCCTAAAACATCTGCATTTTCTTCTTGAATTCACCATGTCTTTACCACCAATAAGTTTTTGAGATATTTTTAAATTATCATTGCCATGGAGAAGCTGGTCTCATCAGAGATCATATGGAAGTGCATGATTTTCTCGTAAATTTTAGAATTTTTAGATTTCTATTTTAAATGGTCCTGGCTTATTTTACCTGATGGCTCACTCTGTCCTTTAGAGCACATACAAAAGATATTCTCAAATTATAGGCTCTTTCCCTTCTGTGTTTGAGAGTAACTAGTATGCTAACTACCCTCTAAGACAGAACAATTATTTTAAGAGATTAAAAAATCTTTCTGTTGTTGTAATTAGATTTCAGATAAACTGCATTAGCAATATATGTGTTCCCGAATTCTGCTTTGGGCTATTGTAAACGGAGGTGATATAAGGATTATGTCCTCATGTTGGTCAGAAAGATAAAAGGTCATATTTAAACAAATCAATAAAAAGTCATTTTTTCACTGAAAACATTCAACAGTCATGATGGTCATTATAAATCAAAACAAACCAATTACAGATAACGAAGAAGGAATTGAAGTACTGTTGGGGCAAATGCAGAAGAAAGAAATTAGTAGAACTCTGTATTTTTATTTGATGATATCCAGTAAATTTTGTTACTACTCCCTCAGGTTTGTACCATCAATCAAATGCGTAATATTTATATAAAATGTCCCAGTCATTGCATTTGTCCTCACTTCAAGATCACATTGAGGTTGTTTTTTAATATTCTAATTTAGAAATCACAGTGGAACTGCTTAAGTGATTTCTTTTGTAAATACAGTTATTTAGAGAAAACAGTCACACCATCAAATCTCAAGCCATAAACTTTTGAATTTCAATAGGAAATCTTTTGAATGTTTCATATCCATTAAATTATATGGTCTAGCTAATTTTAAAATAGGAATTTATTCTGAGTAATTACTACATGATAAAATTATAATAAGTGTGCCACCAAATATTTGAGACAAAATAAATGAACATCTAAGCATGCTGAAAGTATCAAATATTAAATATCTATATTTATGTGTAACTTATGTGTAACATAATAGTAATAATTTCTTGAACACTGGATATTAAGATCAAAAGTTACTTCTTAAATAAGCATTTTCTCCAAGCCCTAACCTTCTCTCTGCTTTTTCAGATATGTATTTTATGCAGGAGCTCCAATTGTGAATGATAAGTCAGGAACAGGAGAGAGGGTTTCATCCACGACTGCAAGACCAGTCTCCTTGGATTTGAATTCTTAAAAGCTAAATCTTTAATCAATGGTATAGATTATAGATGATATACATATAGATATATAGGTAATATAGATGGGATAGATGACAGATAATAGATATAAAAAAGTGAATCAAATTATTTCATAATGAGGATATATATAACCATGTGATTCACTTCTGAATTTTTTTAAATCTGTTAATAGGAAATCATTGTAACTAAACCAATTAAAATGTGTTCATTTATCTTATGCACATACCTACAGAATCCTCCAATTTCATAGAGCTTGATTTGTCACATTTTAGAGAACCCATATGTCACAGGTAATGTTCTATAGAAGTTGTTATTTTGGAACTGACTACACATTTGATGACATTAAAAATATATATCTTCAATATATTTCAAGCTTTGTTTCTTTTATTTAGTAAGCACATCATATGTCCCAAATAAACTCCCTGAGTAATCAATATTACATTAATACTTTAGAGTTGAAGTACTTAAGAAAAGGAGTGGAGAACAATAATCAAAAGGGTTAAACCATTATATCTGGGCTGAAATGAGATGGGACTATGAAGCAGTAGCTCAATTTTTCCCCATTTGAAAACTTTAATAAAAATTCATTCCTCTCTAAATAAATAAATAAATAAATAATAACCTTTCCAATTGCCCTTAAATAGTCAATTATACTTGACTCTATCATTTATTTACTTTGTTAACATTAAAAACATTATTTTACATCTTTAAATCTTTATTCAGCAGTAAATAATACTAATGTAAATATTGGTGTTTCATAATAATAATACCTAGTGGTAATGTTGTTTTAAGAAAGAAAGAAAGAAGGCAAAGGAGAGAGAAATAGGAGAGGAAGGAAGTAAAAGAAGGAAGAAAAGAGAGGAAGGGAGAAAAAGTCATGTTACCTTAAGGTGCAAAAATATGAGTTTAATAATCAACTTTCCAAAATAATACCAGCACATTCAGTTATTTCTAAAATAAAATTTTATATTTGTGTATATATATATATACACACATACACATATATGTGTATTAATGTGTGTGTATACACACACATACACACACACATATGCCAATGATGAGATAAAAACTTTCAATTTGTTAAAAATCTAGGTTGATTAGTTGTTGTTACAAAAAGAAAATCTCATCTCCTTAGAACAATAAATACTTTTGGCAAATAGGAAAAATGAGAAGAGTTTTAAATCAAATTGTTTTCCAGGCTACATGTAATATCTGAAAGCTCTCTGCTTGATTCATTTTTTTTTCATAAATAGATGCTTCAGTATAGAAATAAGCATAACAGAAAATGTCAGTGTATTCAATGACATATTTTTTACAAATGGAGCTCCATTACCTGCCTCTTCCAGCACAAAATATCGGTGGTTAACTTTAACAGGTCTTGCCTTTTATTTAATCAAATCATATCTTTAGGCTTTATGTTACACTTTTGCTATCATGTGTCTGTAGGAAAAGCCTGAAGTGTTTGGAAAATTAGGTTTTCTCCTTGGCCCTATTTTTTTTTTCTTTCATTTATTCAGTAGATTCGTAGTTTTCCTTTTCCTGTGATCCATTTGTATTGAGAGAGGAATTGAATACCTTTCATCTTACACATTATCCATTACCTCTGTATGTAGAGAATTCCACTAGGTCCCGATAAAGCCGAGAATTGCTTTTTAAGATCTTAATGTTAACTCTCCAATCTATCAGTTCTTTTTACTCTTTTTTTCTTTAATCTTCCTTGCCAGAACACTTTCACGACTTTCCATGAGAGGCTTTTGTCTACATTATTCTATATTTCCTGTTGTGATGTAAGACCTCAGGCCACAAGCATTAGTAGCATTAGTTTTTCTTTAATTATATTTTTAACATAATACCCAACATTTTATATCCTGTTTATCTTCTTTGGACATATCTTATTCCCTTAAAAAGTAGTAAGGGCCTAGGACAGCAATCAATAAAGCAGGCTGCCATAATTGCCAGGCATACAAGCTAGTTCACAGAAGTCATTACCAGGAGAACGGATTTAATTTCATCCCAGTTCTGCGATTCTTCTTGTGAGACACTGGTGAACACATAGAAGAGGTGAGATTACATGGATAGATAAAACACATAGTTTATTTACAGTAGCTGACCAGTTTTATAGGAGATACCACAAATATGTATGAATTAAAAAACTCAGTATTCTGTTTTATTTATAATTAAAGAAAACTACTTCTACTGCAAAGCAATTTTATTCTTAGTTATTACACTCTTTATTTCAAATACTCTCAAGTTTTTACTCAGGACTGCATTGCAAATACAATTAGCTATGTGCCCTATTTAATATTTAATGATTTTTTCTAGTTACTTAGTTAGAAAATAAAATTTATAAGCAGTAATCAGGAAAATTAATGATTTTGTCTGTGTTTGTTCTACCTCACAAAATGTTCTAAGTTTAACTCATTTTTATGATGGCAAAAAAATAAAATACCACCCAGACCATTCTCCTTCAGAAAAATTTTAGCATGATACATATAAGTATTTATTTTTCTAAATATATGTTTCTACCTTTCACAACAAAAATAATTGTTATAACGTTCTACATTGATCTTGCTACCTAGCACCTGAGACAACACAAATAATTGAAGTGTCAAATCTGACTAATACAAATCAAGCATTTTGCCTAATATCAAGCTTTACTAATAATTTGCTATATACAGGCAATCAATCAATCATATGCTCAGTTGAAGTAGAGAGAAATCTGGGACATCGAGTTTGGCTCCTAGGTCCTGTTTTTTCTCACTGTAAGAGTGTGTTCTTTATCCTAGAATAAAAAATGAAGTCTCCAAATGAGGTTATAGCTGGAGAAATGTATGAGTTTTGAAACTCCTTCAATTCATACTTCTGAGTTTCCATTAGCTTCTAGAGTGAATCTTGCAGCTTAAATCCATAGATCCTATGTTCTCTTTACTACAGGCAATCCTTAACCAGAGACATTCTGCTAATGGCATTTCAGAGATAAAGTCTCTTCCTCCTAGCAAATATCACTCTCTTTCAACTTAGACATCAGGTGACAAAGTGATTAGACCTAGTAATAGCCTTTTTTTATTTCCTTCCTAAGAAGTGCCAGGTAAAGAAAATAAATGCACATTAGTCCATCTACAATATGTACTACCTTTACCAGAACTATACTTCTGATTCAAATACAATAAATTTCTCAGGACAACTTGTGTGACCCTATGATATACAAAGATATCATCCCACTCAGGTTAAATTTGTCCTGCCCCTCCCTCTCTCTCTGGTTGTATTCTCTGTCTCATTCCTCCTCACACAGCAACTTTCTTCACATCAAACCAAAGGGCCTCTGCCTACTTGTAGTTCTTCCACAGCAACAATGTTACTTGCCTTTCTACCTTTGTCCTTGATCCTTTCTCTGATAGAAAAACCTTAAAAATTAATTCAAAATGAATTAAGGACCTGAATATAAGACCTGAAACAATAAATTGCATAGAAGAAAACGTAGGAACTAAACTCATGAATCTTAGACTTAAAGAAGATTTTATGAATTCGATCCCAAAGGTGAGGAAAGTAAAAGCAAAAATAAATGAATGGGACTACATCAAATTAAAAAGCTTCTGCACAGCAAAAGACACCATCAACAAGGTAAAGAAACAACCATTTGAATAGGTAAGTATATTTGCAAGCAACGCCTCCGATAAAGGCTTAATATCCAAAATTTACAAGAACTCATACAACTCAATAATAATAACAACAACAACAACAACAACAACAACAAAAACACAAAATGATCCAATCAAAAAATGGGCAGAGGACCTGAACAAACACTTCTCCCTAGAGGACATACAAATGGCCAACAAATATTTGAAAAGATGCTCAACATCGCTAGCTATTACGGAAATGCAAATCAAAACCACAATGAAATATCATCTTATACCTGTTAACTAGCTATTATCAAAAAGATATGTAATAACAGATGTTGAAGAGGATGTGGAGAAGAAGAAACCCTCATACTCTGCTGATGGAACTGCAAATTGGTTCAGCCACTATAAAAAACAGCATGGAGATTCCTCAAAAAACTAAGAATCAATCTACCATATGATCCAACAATCCCTCTACTGAATATTTATCCAAAAGACTTGAAAACATATGTCCACAAAGATATTTGCACACCGATGTTCATAATAGCATTATTCATGGTAGCCAAGACCTGGAAGCAACTGAAATGTCCTATAGTAGATGATTAGATAAAGAACCTGTAGTACATATATACACAATATTACTCAGCCATAAGAAGAGATGAAATATTGCCATTTGTGACAATGTTGATGGACCTTGAGATAATTTTGCTAAGCAAAATAAACCAGAAAGAAAAAGTTGAAAACCACATGATATCACTTATATATGTGATATAAACCTGAAAGCAACAAAGGAATAGGACAAATGAACAGAGACTCATGGACATGGTCAATAGACTAGTGGTTGCCAATGGGTGGGGGGAAGGGAGAGGTCGATGGGGTAAAGAGGTCAAATATGTGGTGACAGAAAGAAATCTAACTATGGGAGGTAAACACAATGCACTATATATACATATATAATATACATACATACATATATCAATATATATATACACATATAACATATGTATACATATATATTGCTTACTGCTAAATTGTACACTTGAAATTTATTGGATATTATTAAACAATGTCACCATATTAATTAATTAATTAATTAATTAATTAATATAAGTAAGAAAAAGAAACACCCTCAACAAGTTTTTCCTGACACACTGATTCTAACTTTCCTTGAAGATTCCACACATTTGTCACCTACTTCATGAAGTCTTCTGACACTAGTATGAGAAATAATGACCTTTCCTGTGCTCCCTCAACCCATGTCTATTTTTATTTTGATACATTTACCCAGTTCTGACATTTTATTCATAATGGGCTTTCTTATTTATTGCTTCATTCCTAAGATCTAATCCATATTAGCAAAATAAACATTACAATTTCATAAGTAAACAATAGGAAGTTCTAAATTACCAAATAAATATGCGCTTAATAAATGAAGCTGCTAAAAAACTTTTTTTTCATTAACACATTTCCTGTTTGCCCTGGGAATACTCACTTGTGGCGCTTGCAGCTGCAGTGTTTACTCCGAGACAACGTAGATGACACTCCTAACCTTACTCCCAAATTTGTCGTGAAAGAGCTTGCTTTTGTTATTATTTTCACATTACTCTAGTATAGCAATGGTCTCTTCTGGAAACAAATGACGTCATTCAATTCATAGCATTCTGTTTTTAGGAGTGATATTTCCATTTGCAAAATACAGTAATTCTCGATTGCTGAAAACTTCAAATCCTAGAAAATTTAGCATTCCTACACGTGATAACATCATTCTTAGTTGTTAGCTGAAGATTCATTTGATAAATCCGATTTATGTATACATTTCTATTACATTTTGGTTAGATACAGTTCTGTTTAGAAATAACTCCAAGAACAGTTTTTATACTTTTTTTCACATTGAAAACTACTCAGCTTTGTTTTAGCCTCAAAGAGTGTGTTTATGTCAAATTAAATTAACTCTGGCAGGGAGCTGCACTTTTTTTTCTAAATAGGAAATGGGTTAATGAAAACACTGTGCAAGGTACTAGAGATGCAATAGTAAGTAAGAGAGCCAGATTTCTGCTTTCATCTGACATCATAGATTAGTGCTTCTAAGGAAGTTCGCTGCTAGCCACCTAATCAGGATGCCTTGAGTTGGCAGAAAACTAAAATGCAGATTTCTAGGCCAAACCAAAACCAAAAAGTTAGAATCTCTGAGGACAAATCCTAGGAATCTGTAGTTTTCTTAGAATTCCCCAGACTAGTTATACATAGAAGTTTGAGAATTGCTGGTTTACTAGAGATTAGATTTCAGACATAATTCAGTGAATTAAAGATAGACTTTAGGTTAAATTTCACTGTACCAAAGAAATTAGGCTATAGCACATGGGATTCATCATTTTAGCATTTATAGGATTCAAAAGTCCCAATAAAAATAATCTGTGCTATACAAGGAAACATACACATATCTTCCTGCAAGCAGCACAACTGTTCAAAATTATAAATATATCCTAGTGCTTGATAAACCCCTACTTACAAAACAAAAAGGACCTTGAATACTCCTGAACTTCTTAAAAATTTTGTATTTATTAATATTACTCATTATAATCATTACAATATATACCAAATTATATTGCTATTATTTCATATTTTTCCTTCCCCAAATTGGCTATTCCTTAAATTCAGGACTGAACATCCTTTATAATTTCCATTGCTCATAGCAAAATGAGTAATTTAGAGAACACCACAGTCAATACATAAATAATTCAAGGGTAAAGTTATTTCTACTATTAAATAGCAAAATATACAGATGATGAAATATCCCATTAGGATTTGTTCATTTAATTGGCTTAGAATAGTGTGTTTAGAAATAAGCCAATTTATATGGGACATTGTTTCTATATTCTTATCATATTTTCTTACACCATGATTTGAAAATTGGAAAAAACATTTACTGTGGCTTGAGGACATTATAGTTATATTTAGGCAGAACTGAACATGAACCCTGAGATAATAGAAAAGATGGATCCTAGCTACCAGAAAGAGTAAGAGAAAGTTAATCTGAACTTTTCCCTGAGGTGTAGTTTTGTTTTTCAGTAGGAAATAAGAAATATGTATCACCCAACTCACTGCTGTTTAAAAACTCTTAAAACTTGTATTCTTCAAACAGTTTGTATGGCAACTGTAATATCATAATCACAGGGTTGTGCTATAAGCTTTTCTCAAGTTTCTTCAAAGAGCCTAGTTTTAACTAACCTTCCAGATGGATGTATGGACTCTTGATGCTTCAAAGTTTTATTCAGTCTGATATAATAATGAGTGTTTGTTTTCTTAATAGCTGAGTCTAAAATTCAGAATACTAAAATTCACACATGGCTAAACAGCAACAATATTTAAAATGAAATAATTTATATTAACATGATGTGTATGAAATATTTTAACATGACTTAACAGTAACAACGTCACTCAGACTTTTAAAAAACTCAGATTTATAAAAGTATTTTTTATTCTTTATTTATAGTCAACATATAATGTTAAACATTTACTGAATTTCAGATTCTGAACAAGGCATGATAGTGGTAGAGATATGAATAAGGCATATTTTATATAGTTAAGGAAACTCAGAGCTTGCTTATTAAGTGAATTAGAACATGTAATTAAATAATGTTCTAGAAGCTAGAAGAGGTTGACACCAGAATAGAAATTAATAAATTGTGGTATATTAATTTTGGTCAGATATTTAATTGCTCTAAGACTCATTTTTCCCATTTGAAAAATTAAAATAATACTAAAATGGAAGACTTGTTTATAAGATTACAGACAATAGATCACACTGCTTTTTGAATTCTATTAATAGGTCTTCAAGAGGTAGCGACTATTATTACTATTACTTGATGAATATTCATCAAAGCAGAAGATTTTGTCTGGAAATAAAAAGAGAGGGAGAGAGAGGGAGATAAAGGGAGAGAAAGAGAGAGAAAGAGAGAGAATGTGATGTTCCCAGTGAGAGCTAAGAGGAAGAGAATGTTTCCAGGTAATCATAGGGATGATGTATAGAAAAAGACTTTAAGGGAGTCTTTTTATATTTCAATAAAAAATTGAGGGTAAATTCTTAATGACAATAACTACTGATTTAATAAATAAATATTAGGTTTTTTGGTTCATTGCACTTTTTTTTTTTTAAAAAAAGGTATCCCCTCAAACCGTATCATTTTCCCGTGTGAATATTAATGCATTATTTTTCCCTCAAAAGAGAATATGGGATATACTAAGTGACTTAATATAAATTAGTCAGTAATAAAGAAACTATATAAGCAAATAGAATAAAACTATATCAGTAACAAACCACATATTAATATCATTGTCCAGGACTAATGAGAAGAACTGATAGTATAGTTTTAAAAATGTGATTGTCATTAGAACGACACCTTTATAAAGAATAATATATATGTTAGTTTTGAAGGTAGAAATCAGCATCTATCTGTCACCATACACTAAATTAACTTAAAATGGATCAAAGACCTAAATATAAGATCTGAAACAAATTGCATAGAAGAAAACATAGGTACTAAACTTATGGATCTTGGTTTTAAAGATAATTTTATGAATTTGACTTCAAGAGCAAGGGAAGTAAAAGCAAAATCAAATGAATGGGACTATATCAAACTAAAAAGCTTCTGCACAGCAGAAGAAACCATCGGCAAAACAAAGGGGTAACAAACTGAATGGGACCCATTTAAAAATAATGCTTCTAATAAGGAACTAATATATAAAGAACTCAAACAACTCAACAACAAAAAATCCAATTAAACAATGGGCACAGGACCTTAACAGAAACTCCTTCCAAGAAGACATATGAAAAGATGTTCAGCTTCATTAGCTATTAGGGAAATGCAAATCAAAACCACAAGGAGACTACCTCACACCTGTAAGAATGGCTATTATCAAGAGGACTAAGTATTGGAGAGGTTATAGGGAGAAATAAACCCTCATACATTGTTGGTGGGAATATAAATTGGTACAGTCACTATGGAAAACAGTATGGCAGTTCCTCAAAATATTAAAAATATGACCCAGCAATTCTTCTGGATGTTTACCCCCAAAATTTGAAAACATTCATTCATTAAGTTATATCCACCCCAATGTTTACAGCACCATTATTTGTGGTGGCCAAGATGTAGAAACAACTGAAGTTTCCTTCTATAGATAATTGGATAAAGAAGATGTGCTACATATATACAATGGAATTTTACTCAACCATAAAATGAAATACTGCCATTTGTGACAACATGGATGGATGTTGAGATAATCATGCTAAGAGAAATAAGTCAAACAGAAAAATGTGAGAACTATGTGATTTCCCTCATATGTGGAATATAAAACTGAAAGCAAAAACAAGACAAACAAACAAAAACTTATAGACACAGATGACAATATGGTAGTTACCAGAGGAAAAGAGGGAGGGGGGCAAGTAGATAAAGGCAAAAGGGGTCAAATATATGGTGATGGAAGGAGAGCACACAATACAATATATAGATGATATATATTTTTAATTATACACTTGAAACCTATATAATTTTATTAACCAATGTCACCCCAATAATTTTTTTAAAAGAATATACAATGTGAGGAATGAACTATAATGTAAACTATAGCTAGTATTAATGTATCAGTATTGGTTTATCAAGTATAAAAAATGTGCCACAAAATAGAGGAAACAGGAGGAGGTAGGGATAGACCCTCTGTACTATCTGCTCGATTTTCTATAAAAAGAAAATTTCTCTAAAATAAAATCTAGCAATTAAAAAGAAAAAATAGTAGAGAAAGCAGTCCTGTCTGAGAAAGAAGTGAGTAGCATACAAACTGCATGCACATCTAATTTTTATTAGTAACACTGGGAATACTGGAACATTTTAGACAAATCTTTCTTATACTAAAACTTTTTGCTACTAGGTCTTCAAGAGGATTTTGGAATTTCATTATTCAGTTAAATTAGGTAGTTTATGCAATGTTGATGAAGAGCAGAAGTTTTATTCTATTAGAATTTGATTTAAGATAGTGCCTAATATCACACTAAAAAAAGTATTCAAACAGAAATACAAATTTCAAAGAACTTAAAATTAGAAGTGTTGCTCAAAGATATAATAGGCTTCAAAAGAATTTTTTAATTAAATCAGGAAAGCGATCATGAGGAATGTTAGTAGAGACTGCAAACTATATAAGGGGTGACTAATTTGTCCTATCTATTCATTAATTTATGGGTGTAAGTGTTTTAATATATTTTTATTGTTTAATTATCATTAACATACAATATATTAGTTTCAAGTGGTTTAGAATATAGTGATTAGACATTTATATATTTACAAAATGATTTCCCCAATAAATCTAGTACCCATCTGACATCATATAGTTATTATATTATTGACTATGTTTCTTTTACTTTATATTCCCATAACTATTATGTAACTACCAATTCCACTTCTCAATCCCTTCCCTTTTTTCATCCATCCTCTATTTCCTCTCCCATCTGGCAACCCTCAAAATGTTTTTTATATCTATGAGTTTCTGTTTTATTTTGTTCTTTAGATTTCACATATAAGTGAAATCATATGGCATTTGTCTTTGGTTTACTCCACTCAGCATAATAACCTCTAGGTCCATCCGTATTGTTGCATATAGCAAGGTATCATTTTTATGACTGAGTAATATGCAATTGTATATATATACCATCTCTTCTTTATGTATTTATCCAATGATAGACATACAGGTTGCCTCTATATCTTGGCTATTATAAATAATAATGCAATGAACATATGGATGCATATGTATCTTCAAAGTAGTGTTTTGAGTTTCTTCAGCTACTCAGTAATGGGTTTTTGTCTCTTGTTATAGCCTTTCTTTTAAAGTCTACTTTGTCACTTTGTCTAGTACAAGTATTGCTAACTGAGCTTTTGTTTTGTTTTCATATTCATGAAATACCTTTTTCCATTCTTTTACTTTCAGTCTGTGTGGGCCTTTCAATTTAAAGTCAGTCTCTTGTCAGCAGCATGCAAAAAAGTTTTGTTTTCTTTTCCATTCAGCCACCCTATCTTTTTGACTGGAGCACTTAATCCATTTACATTGAAAGTAATTTTTAATAAACACGTAGTTATTGTCATTTTATTATTCCTATTTTTATCATTTTTTCTTCTTAAAGAAATCCCTTCAACATTTCTTGTACTATTGGTTTGGCCTTGATAAACTCTTAGCTTTTTCTTGTTTGGGAAGCTTTATTTCTGTCCTTCGATTCTAAATGATAGCTTTTCTGGGTATAGTAATCTTGGTTGCAGGTTCTTGCTTTTGGTCACTTTGAATATTTTGTGCCAGTCTCTTCTGGCCTGCGAAAGTTCTGTTGAGAAATTAGTTGACAGTCTTATGGGACCTCCCTTGTAGGAAACTAAATGTTTTTCTCTTGCCGCTTTTAAGATTCTTTGTCTTTAATCTTTGACGTTTTAATTATGTGTCTTATTGTGGGTCTCTTTGGGTTCATTTTGTTTAGAACTGTATGATTCCTGGGCTTTTATCCTCCAGGATAGAGAAATTCTTCATAATTTCTTCAAATAAATTTTGAATTCCTTCCTCTTTCTTTTCTCCTTCTGGTACCTCTATGATGCAAATGTTGGTACACTTGATGTTGTCTCAGAAGACCCCTTAAACTATCCTCATATTTTCGTATTTTTTTTTTTTTTTGCTGTTCTAATTGGGTGCATTCTGCTACCTTATCTTCCAAAACACCGATTCAGTCCTCTGATTCATGTAATCTACTGCTGATTTCCACTAACATATGCATCATTTCAGTTATTGTATTCTTTGTTTCTGACTGGTTATTTTCTATATTTTCTATTTCCATTTTTATGTTTCATATCTCTGTTGAAGTTCTCACTGATATTATTGAACATCCTTATAACTAATGTTTTGAATTCTGCATCTGGTAGTTTGCTTGTCATTTCGTTTAGTTCTTTTTCTGGAGCTTTGTTCTGTTCTTTCATTTGGGGCATGTTTCTTTGTTTCCCATTTTGGCTACCTCCTTGTGTATTTCTCTGGATTACTGAGAGCAGCTATGTCTATAGTCCTGATAGAGAGACTTTATGGAGTAGGCATCCTGTGGGGCCCACTGGTGCATCCTCCTTGGTTACCTGAGCTCAGTGCTCCAGGTATGCCTCTTATGTGGATTGTGTATATCCTCTCATTATAGTTAAGCCTTGATTGCTGTTGACACATCAATGGGAGGGACTGACTCTCAGGCCAATAGGCTGTGAGAACTGGCTGTGACTTCAGTGAAGGAGTTGTTGTGCAGGGGCTGACCCTACAGAGCAGAATTTGTCTTATCAGAGCTCTGGTGCCTACCTAGTTTGTTCTTTGAGTGTGTCATTTGTGGAAGTGGTTGGGTGGTGCTCTGGTGTGGCCTGAAGCTGTCCATTGAGTGTGCTCATTCTGAGGCCTCTTGTGGGGAGCTCTATTGTAGGCCTAGTTCAGTTACTGCCTGTGCCCTGTCTATGACCCCTTGGTATAAGCTACAAAGTGATCTGCAAATGGGTGCCACTTATGTTGGGATTGGAAGTTCGGGGCATGAGTTCTTAATTGATTAAAAATGACATTTTCTGTTAATAAAAAATAACTTTCTGAGACATATTCCTACCATCAGCATTCTCATCAGGACTTCTCCTTCCATATTTAAGATTATATTTCCCAATAATGTCATACAAATAGTATTAGACAATATGAATGCTGTTACTACACTTTGAGGCAATGCAAATACGGAAAATTAGAGCCACAGAAATAGTGCACTGTGGGCACATTATTGCTTTATAAATACAAACAATTTTTTAATTGAATAAACATGGAAATGTGAAAAATTCAAAAGCATAAGTTAAGGAAACTAATCTTTTGAAAAGCAAAAGTCCTATCTTAAAATAAGTTTTAAAAACAATAACTGAAAAAAAACACTTTAAAAATACTTGTTTATGTTAATAACCAATGAAAGCAGTATCTTTAAAATTTTAAAATAAAATTAAAAGTATAAACTCACAGATCCAACAAAAAGTCAAGCACGGAAACATGAAAAAGTCATAATTAAATTGCTTAAAACTAATGATAAATAAAAAGTCTTAAAAGTAGCTAGAGGGGAAAAAAAGACAATGTATACAGATAAAGATGACTCATCAGAAACAGATTGTTCATCAGAAACAATTCAAGTGAGAAGATAGTTAAGCAAATTTTTAAAAATATTCTAAGAATAAAAAAGAAAACTCTTTCAAATTCAAAGGTAAAAATTTAGTCATGCAGGAAATAAAACAATTCGTATGAATTGAGATATAGAAAAGCTGAAGCAATCCAGCACACCAACACTACGATAAATGTCAAAGTGTTTTAGGAAGAAGAAAATGTATATTAAGTGGAAAAATAAATGCCTACAAAGGAATCGAATATGGCAGAAATGATAACTGCAGGAGTAAATGTATGACTTTTTATTATTTAAATTTCCTTCAAATATTATTTAAATAAAAATAAAAATAATATAATGTGGAATTATAACATATGCTCAAGTAAAATGTATGATATCAATAGAACAAAGATCAGAAAAGAATTTGAGATCTACTGATATCTCGAATTAAAATATTTCAATCTCTAAATCTTCTTTTTCCTTTTTAGTCAGTAACTTCCTCTAAAAAACTCAATCCAATAGATTTCAACTCAACTGGTATAATGCTATTATATATCAAATCTATCTGATCATTATATTTAAAATATTTTACTATCGGACTACTGGCTTGGCATTTTCATATATTTTTTTCTTCCAAGAGAAGCTGAAAATATGGATTTTTAAATGTGAATTCCCATGAGTAGAAAATGTTATAGGTTGACAATTAATGTTGAAATTAATATACTATAGGCCAAAATACTACAGGTCAAACATACATGTGTGTCTAATGTGTCCGACATGTGCAAACATAACACAAAAAGCATGCACATGTCTGCACAAACACTAATACATATATGCATACACATGAACACACTTATACAGAAAACTGTGAAGGATATTGGGACCATGCGGTTCTAGTTCATTAGAACAAAAAATTATTGCTTTTGTCTAAGTTGATTCTTAGGCTTTCATGTTTTAAAATATAAATGTTTGGAAATACATATATATATTTGAAAAATTATTTTTGGATGTTACTACAAAAGGAACTCAACATGATTGAGAGTGTACTTAATAGAACTGATTTAGCACTGGAGGTTTTTTCCCACATCTCCATATTTGTTATTTTTTATGGGTACAACCCTTGATTTGACCTAAACTTGCAGTGTTATCATTCTTTTAAAAAATCTACTTCTTTGAAAAGATCTTTGAAATTCACTTTTTCTTTATTACCTGACACAGAACCTGTAACACAGACTTGCAATGAAATTTTCTGCCTCACTCAACCACTTTCACAGACCCTGTATTAAGAGGAAATGGGTTCTTTCTTCCCTTCTTTTTTTCTCTAACCTTTTCCACATGAGAACAAAGAACTCTTTTGAAGGAAGTGTACAGATCTCAACATCTCATGAAAGAGGATTGATTGTGCTGCCTTTTTTTTTTTCCCCCATACAAGCTTTAAAAAGCATGAAGTTGCTGTTACCAATATCATTATTTTGGGTCTGTTGTCTACAAATTTGAAACTCAGGTTGGTTAGAATGTGGCTCCAAATATAGAAACCATTTAGATTGCCTGTGCTTGACAGAAAGATGGGATCTTAAATTTAAAATAGTCAGGAATATACCTTCATTGATTCTATTTTAAATTGTCTTTGGGCAAACAAAAAATAAGTACTAAGTTCAACAAAATACCAATAAATGTTGATTTGAGATAATGTTTATTACATTTAAAGTTGATAATAATAGAAATGATTATACAAACACATATAATTATATTACATCTAACTACCGTTTATAGTTCTCAGGTAAGGAAGCAACCTAAATCAACCAAGAAAATAAAAGCTAGCAATGGTTTCATATTTATCATGAAGTAGTAAACTTTTAGAAGATACTGCAAAACATTATTACTTTTATTAAAGTAAATATTTAAATCACTAAATGAGATATAAGTGTTCTCCTCTCATTAAAGATGTATATAGAAAGATGGAGCTATCTACTTATTTATATGTTGTGAAAGAAATATAGACAAATCTTCAACATTCCTGTGATCAATCTGAACTTAACTTATTTATGAAAGAAAAAATTCTGAAGGAAGAAGTAATAAATAAAATGCTCACATCGGAAATTCAGTGGCAACTTAGAAACAGGTATACACACATTCAATGAGAAAGGGAAAAATGAGAACTTTTGCAGAAAACAAAATGAGCACCCAAATCTCAATTTACACACTATAGAAAACATATTGTACTATAATAGTCTTTTATGCCTTGCCCTAATTTTATAAACCATTAATAAAAAATTAAATGCTAAAACAACTGAAACATTGTCTTAATGGTAGATCAACTTAAAAAGACTAACATTTTCACCAAGATCAATTATAAACCTAAAAAAATACACAAGGCAGACAACATTCAAGGGCTAAAAATTCTCGAGAGAGTGGAGTCATATCCAGCTGAGCCCAGTAGTAACTTCAGCTTTTTCCTTTGAATGATTTTCTAAATCATAGCAGGGAGAGTAGAGGCTTAGGAAAACTGACATCCCATGTCTTCCTGCTATTTAACTGACTTAACAATAATGAAGTTATACTTTGAAACTGCCAAATAGACTAGACATAGGGGGAAAAAAAAAACTTTATAATACGAGACTAAATTCTGTTTCAGATTTGGTTATAAAGCATGTATAGGTTTTCTAGAGCTGCCATAACAAAATTCCATACTGGGTGTCTTGAACAAGAGAAATTTGTTTTTTCACAGTTCTGGAATTTGGAAGTTCAAAATTAAGGAGCCAGTAAGATTGGATTCGTCTGATCTCTCTCTTTTTAGATTTGGAGGGCCACCTTTTTGCTGTGTCTTTACATGGTCTTTCCTCTCTGCACACACAGTCTTGGTGCCTCTCACTTCTTATAAATATACCATTCATATTAAATTATAGCCCCACACTACAGGCCTCACTTTAACTTAACCACCTCTTTAAAAAATGTATTTCCTAATCAGTTTACATTCTGAGGTACTGGGAATTGGGACTTCAACATAGGAATTTGGTGGACACAGTTTAGTCCATAAAAAGGTAATTGCTGACTTGTAAGTTGCATATGAAAAGAGTAGTACACACAAAGCAGAATGCAGTAGCTACGTGAGTACTCTACAAAAATGTTAGCAGTCTTTCAATGCTAAGGAGACAGAGGCTGGAATTCAAGTCTCACTAATGAAGGTTATTTTAGTTAAGAGAAATAAAAATAGACTTTAAGTTGAAATCACAAAATGACCAAAATCAAGAAGAATTATTCTTTAGGAGGAAGAACAATTGAAAACAACTAGCACTAACACATGTTACCAAACATTCTTACCTGATCAAAGTAAGCTAAAAGTTCTCTAACTGCTTTCCAAAAATAAAAGAAGATAACGGAAGGTAGATTTTCTTTAAAAAATGTGACATTCAATTAAAAAAAAAAAAGTTGTAGCCATTCCAAAGGAGAGGACCAGAGCAGAACCAAAACAAAAAAAAAACAAACAAAACAATCTAAAAAGATCCACTGTCATCTTACCATTCCTACTAAAAGACATTGAAGAATTCTGGCTTCAGTTCCAAAATAAAAAGAGCTTTGGTATCATTATCTCCATATTCACAACAAGCAAAACTTAAACAGAAAAGTAATAATTTTCTTTGACCTATTAGAGAACTGAGATTGCAGGATAAAGCTCCACCCATAAATCTGACAAGATAGGTGAATCTAAAGAGTCACAGTTCAGATCATCTTACCTGGAGTAGAAGCTGCTGGACCATAAACACTAGGAGGAATATTTAAATGGTGATTTTTACTAATTGCTAAAGACTGTATAGGTTAGATTGAGAATGACACATCCCTGGGTCTGTAGTTTTAAGGAGACACTCATACTTTAATGAATTTTATCTCAAGAAAACACACCAGGTTCTCAAAGTCAAAATCCAGGAAAGATCCTTTTATGACTAGCAGCAGGGGAGCAATCATTGTAGAACACATGTGAAATATTCTGTATAAAAGAAGCCTACTCTGAGGGGAAAAATACTTTATCAATGCCTTATGGAGGGATGGTATTCCTTTATAGAGAAAAGGTATTCCTCATAATCACCCTCTAGTCTTACTGTTTCCTTCTTTTAATCTAAGGGAAAAAATCCCATATCTCTGGACAAATACCTGTAAAGGATAGATTCCAAAAATACAAGCCCAATAAAAGACTAAGATTTATTCATAAGGTTATGGAATTATTAGGTAGCTAGTCAGACATGAGCAACAGGGGGACCAAAGACTTAGGGGACAAAGGAATAGGGGCCCTAGCTACTGCACAAAAAATACCCCAATGGTAGTAGAATTCTGGGAACGCACATTCACACTTGGCAGAGTTATATAGCAGCAAGTGTCAATCAAAATAACCTCACTTGTCAATCACCTAACAATGCCTTTGGAACCACCCACCACAGTCCACATATAATACAGAGATTTCCATTTCTGATTCCTTCTTTTGTTTTTTATGGTTTTTTTTTGTTTTTTTGTTTTTTTTTTTGTTTTGTTTTTGTCTCTTTTGCCCTTCTGGTTCCTTTTGTGTGGCTCTTTTTGTCACCACTGTGGCCTCTTTGTGTTGATTATTGTGGTTACAGTGCTGGGACCATGTGCTTTCTTGAGGCATTCTTTGTTTTTCTAAAATATACTTTTAATAAATCTTTTCTAAATCTCATTGACCTGTGATTCTTCACTACATCAGTAAGGAAGAACTGACAGAAAATGCTAACTACACTTCTGCGCCGTCAATCTCTCTCTCCCTGCCCTCGCCATTGGGGTGACATAGAACTCTGATGAGCCCCAATGGTTCAGTATGCTTCCCCTCCCCCACCTTTAACCATGACAGCAACAGGGCTAGCATATAACTATAATGCAACATAAAAGGGACATTAGGTAAAAACTAAGAAAATCTAAATAAAACATAGATTGCGTTAATAATAATGTATTAATATTGGTTCATTAAGTTTGATAAATGTATCATACTCAAATAAAATGTTAATTATAGAAACCGGATACAAAGTATATGAGAACCTCTCTGCGCTATGTCTACATTTTTTTCTGCAAATTTAAGCTTTTTAAAACACAATGTTTTTATTTAAAATTTTGAATTATATTTTTAAAAAGACCCATGGGTGACCTAGGTAGGTAGATTTTAGATATATTAGAGGAAATATATATAATAATGATTAGAATAAAGAATAATACCATAGGCAACTGCAATCTATAACAGAGTTAAATAGAAATTCTAGAATTTAAAAAATATAAAAAAAAATAATCGAGATGTATTTAATAATACAGTAGACATCACAAAAATATAATCAAGATGTATTTAATAATACAGTAGACATCACAATAAAGAAAGATAAATAATCTGGAATTTAGCTTAAGAAAGAAAATCCCAATTGTAGCACAAATAAAAAAGAATAAAAAGGTTGGAAATTCAAAAAAAAATGTAAAAGACATATGGATTTAACATTATAGAAATTAAAATCTCAGAAACAGAGGAGAAATATAATATATAAAATTCACCATGTCAAATATTCAAAAAGCTCTATGAAATCCAGGAAAAATAATTTCTAATTATTTCCAATTCACGCATAAACATATTATAGAAAGACTTAAAAGCTAAGGGAAAAGAGAAATCCTAAATGAATCAGAGAGATCAGATGCATTACCTCCAAAGAAACAACAATAAGAATGAAAAAGAGTTTCAACAGAAACTTTGTAAGAAATAAAAATTTTAACACTTTATAAGGGGAAAAAACTATCCACCGAGAATTCTATAATTAATGAAAATACCTTTCAAGAACTAAGGCAAAATAAGACATTTTATTTACAAAAACTTAATTAGTTGCAAGCAGATTTGCATAACAATATATGCATGATATTCGGGTTAAAAAAAAAAAGATATGAGAGAAACTTGCAACTTAAGGAATGAAGGAAAAGCACCAGGAATGGGAACCGAAAAACAAAAAACATTTTCTTTATCTAGGACTTTAAAGTAGAATTTAAAATATTATTTTATAGATTGAAAAATATATATTTGTAGTTAAAATACATATAATGAAGTAATATAAAGGTAGGGAAGAAATAGCCTATATGATTTCAAGATTTTTAGCTGTAGTTTGAAACGGTACATTATTAACTCTAAGATGACTAAAATTTTAAGAATGAGCACTGTAATACAAATAAATATAGTTAAAATGCCAATAGGCACATTAAAATCTAATTTTGGTAAACAAATTATATGAGGGCATGAGAGAACAAAGAAAAAACAAAATGAAAATGTAAAAAAATAATAAAATGGTAGATATGAATTCAACAATATCAAGTTTACATTGCATGCTAATGTTCTAAACACTCTGATTAAGTATTAAAAAAACCACTTTAAATACAAAGGCAAGTTGTAAACAAATAGAAAAAAATCTTGCAAGTTATTGACTGAAAAAGCTGAAGCTGCTAGTTTAGCATCAAATAAAATAGACTTCAAGACAAAGAGTACTCTCAGAAGTAAAAGGAGGCATTTCAAAATAATAAGAATAATTTATCAAGAAAACATAAAATGAAGAACATATTATAGTGTATAATGCAGAGCCTCAAAAAGTATGAAATAAACTTTGACAGAAAGAAAACAAACTCAAAATCATAGTAGGAGATTTTTATATTAGTTTTTTACAATAGAATATATAGTCAAGAAATTAATCATTATAGAAGATAAAATGTTGTCAAAATTTCTTATTCTAATAGACATTTACATAGAATACCATACCTAACAATTCCATATTCAAATTTTTTTCGAGTGTACCTTCACGAAGAATGCACATATGCTGTATCACAATCCACTATTAATAAATTTAAAAGAACTACAAATATTCATTGTGGTCTTCTCTGACCATAATGCAATTAAATTAGATATCAATAGCAAAAGATATATAATAAAGCTCAAAATATTGAATATTTTATAATATACACTAAATAATCCATAGGTAAAAGACAAAGTCATAAAGAAAATCCAAATATTTGGAATTGAACAGTACTGAAAATATATCAAAATCTATGAAATGCAATAAAGTTTTTAAAGAAAAGAAAAAAAATACATAGAAATGAAGGGTGAAAGGAGAGAAAGGGAGTGAAAAGGCAGATAAAGAGGGAAGAAGTAAGGAAGAATGAAGAGACTGACCTTTTAGCTTGGGGACTCATGCTCTACAACTGTACCATTTGGTACAAGCTATGGATATTTACAGGATATGCTTCAGGTGCCTCGGTACCAGATACTACTTTACCCTTGTAAAACAGTTTAAAACAAAGACAAGACAGAGCAGCATAGATAGATACTTTAGCAAATTGTGTTGAGCCAAACTGGTAGCCATATTTAAAAGTGTAATCTATATTTAAAGGTTTAACATCTATAAAAACATGGCCAAATTCTTAAAAGTTGGGAGTAGAGAAGCCATTTTTAAATCAAAAGCCATGTGACATGTTTTCAATTTTCGTATTTATTAATAACAATCTGGATACACGTTAGTCTCTAGAGCGGAGACAATTATTCTCCATATAACAATATTTGCACTGATTCTCCTTTGTTCTAATTCTTGCCCACAGGGTAATGTGGTGAAAACCAGATGTCACATATATATAATGGGGTCTGTACTGTGGGTGAGAAACACCAAAAAAAAAAAAAAAGAATTTGGGTATTTATGTATAGACTGTCCTTCTCCCTTCCTTTAAGGAGGAAAAAAACAATTTCTTCTTTGGGAAGATTCTGATTTATTACCTTTTAGAGTATAAATAAATCTCTCCTGGGGAAAGATAAGAATATTGTCTTTAACTTTGCAAACCAGGGATATCTCCCTGTCCCAGATCTCAGTACTCTTTGAAAAGTAAATGCATGCTTCTGAAGTTAGGTTAATCTCTCCTGAGTTCTTATAGATGTAAATTAACTTCTAAGACTTACTCTTTTAGACTAGGTCCCAAGTTTCAGTAAGATTTTTCTTAGAACTATGCAGAAACATTAAAATATATTATCTATAACTTATAGCTTGAAATTGACAACATTGAGGACCTAAAAATCAACTCTTCCATCAGAAGAATAAGTGACATAAAATTATGTAATTTTTAGTATAAAATGTTATTGTTTCAAAAAACTATTTCTCATTATTTTGACTTTTGAAATTATAGTCATGGTTAATTAACTATTGAAAAATATATTGAAAACTCTACGATGGTAGCTCATTTTCAAGACATGTGTTATAAAAAAATCTAAAATATTTTCAAATTTAATGTCTAAATCAGAACCGATTATTTCAGTCAACATACCATCCTTATAGTGTGGATAGAGCAAAAGGAACGCTAGCAAGAATGGTTTTTCTTAACATGGGGCTTTCTGGAGAGCTTTTCAAAAATGGCAATACCCATTTATCTCGCTCAGTTAACTTGCTAAATCTGGCTGGGTGTGGGTGTTATGTTTAAATACTCCACAAGGAATCCTAGTCTTTTTAAAATGAGGTATTACAGTTAAGGATTAAATCCAGCTGCATGCAAGAGAAATTCCAAATGATAGTGACTTAAACAAGATCGAGGTTTATTTATTTTTTCCCAAGTAACCAGAAGAATGGAAGTAGGTGATCTCAATCTATAGTAGTAGCACAAAGATCACTGGGCTGAGGTCACTGTGAATGTGTTCCTTCTCCAAAGGTCAGTTTTAAGATGGCAGCTATAACTTCAGTTCTGACGTCAATACTTTAGCCAGAAAGAAAAAAGTAATGTCAAAACCAAAAATACCATCCAACTGAATCTGTCCTCTGAAACTTTCAGGAAGACTCAAATATCAACTTTTGATTATATCTTATTGGCCAGTATTATATCCAACATTGCCCTTTTCTTCAAGTGGCGCTATGAAATACAGTATTCCAGCAGAATACAATGCCGCCTCCAACAAAATTTAGATTCTGTTAATGAAGACAAAAATTTATAAGTTATAGTTTACTGCTCCCATAGTGATGTTCTATGAGGTCTATTACCCCACTGTTCTGAAGTTATACTCAAAATATAAAGCAAGAGATGAAGGAAAAAAAAAAAAAAGCAATATGAAGTTTTACTCCTATTCACCTACTCAGAAGTATAAGAGAACTCACATCATAAATAAAAATGTACAAATTTTATACAGCTTTACTCCTCACAACAGTGAAAATGTCTACATACTTGAAAATGTAAACAAAGCACTGAAAACAATATTTTAATTAGAAGATCATTATGAAAATCACTGTTATTAAAAGAACAAAAGGACCTGAATTTGGAAACACAGTGTTATAACCCTCAAAATTCTTTTTTCATTAGCTCTACCAAGACAAATTTTTGAACTGAAACAACTCTGATTCTCAATATATGGGCTTGGTATGTGATATTGAAGTTTAAAATAACCATTTGTAATTCAAGACAGCGGTGGCCCCATATTTGAAAGAAAGTACAGCCTATGTGTTCCATTCTTTTATGCTGACCATAGTCAAATTTAAAGTAGTATGTCTTATAAAATTTTGTCTTAGCATACCTTAAAAGTTAGAAACTTCTGTGAATCTCCCAACAGAGTGGAATTAATTCAGAGCAAACTACTCAAAGCTGCTAATGACTGCATGATCAGGTAATTTTTTTTTATTGTTTAAGCAAATAACGATAACTTTATGCCTACTTTATTTTCTACTAAAGTGCACTGGAGAAAACTCAGGTTTTTTTTAAGAGATGACAATAAAGTAGAGAACATTCACTTTGCAATGAAAATCTATTTCAAAGTTGCGGTCTGAACACATTTATTTATGTCCTTCCCTATTATGTAACAAAATATGGTAGAGGTTTAGAAAAGGCCAATTCACAGCAATAAGAAGGAAAATTTCTAAATGATATAAATCAAGTGAAGGAGTGGTGCCTAACGAATCAGAAAAAAAGGAAGTGATAAAATCAACAATTAAGGAGGTCATTTTGACCTGCAGAACTCTGAAGAAGGCAAGAACCCCCAAAGAAGTCAAGTGCAAGTCAGAAGTATAGCTGAAACAAAGAATCAATTGTAAGTCTGCAGAGACAGACAAATACTGTATGATATTATTTACACATGAAATCTAAAAAAGTTGAACTCACAAAAACAGAGAGTAGAATAGCAAGTACCACCAGAGGCTGGGAAATATAGGAATTAGGGATATGTTGTTTAAGGGTATAGTCTTGAAACTAATAGATAAATAATTCTTGGAGAGCTAATGCACAGCATTGTGATTGTAGACAAAAATATTGTATTATAAACTTCAAATTCATTCACAGCCTAGATCTCAGTTGTTCCTGTGTGTGTGTGATGGGGGGGGAGGGGGGGAGGGCAGGTGAGGGGATAATAGGAAGTTACGCCAGTGTCATAGCAAAGTAAAACAACCCTTCAGACTGCCACTTAAATCTACAACCAGTCAGTCATCTATAACCCAACAAAGTCCTTTGTTCAACACACTAAGACACCTAAGAGATCCACACATCCACACACATCTAAAGGTGGGCATATTGGAATGTATAGAGAGGCAAAATGGTGTGTGAGGGGGAGAAGGAAAGGGATGGTTTCCATAGACAAAGTCTTCCAGCTGCCACATCTGAGCCCACAGACCCAGTGAACCTGGTGGAGGTGTAGTAGTTAGAATACGGCACCCACACCACAGCCCAATGGAGGGTAAGAGAGGCAGCAGCTAAGTTGGCACATTGGACTCAGGTTTCATAAATACAAATATGTTGTTTCTATTTCCTGATCACAAAATATGAGAAAGAGAAATTAAGAGAACAATTCCATTTATAATCACAACAAAAAGAACAAATTATGTAGGAATAACCTTAACAAAGCAGCTAAAAGACCTGCGCACTAAAAAACTGCAAGACATTATTGAAAGAAATTGAAAAAAATGTAAAGAAATGGGAAGATATTCCTTGCTCATGGACTAGAAGAGTTAACATGTGTTAAAATGTCCATATTTCCTAAAGCAATCACAGATCCAATGCAATCTCTATCAAAACCCCAATGGCATTTTTCACAGAAGTAAACAAAAAATTCTAAAATTTATGTGGAACCAAAAAAGGCCCCAAATAGCCAAAATAAATCTAAAAAACAAAAACCAAACAAAAAAAAAAACATAGCTGGAGGTATTACATTCCTTGATTTCAAACTGTATTACAAAGCTATAGTGATTGAAACAATATGGCATTGGTTAAAAAAAAGACAGAACAATAAAACAATTGAGAGCCCAGGAATAAATCCGCACATATAAAGACAACTAATTTATGAGAAAGTAGACAAGAATATACAATGGAAAAATGAGTCTCTTTACTAAATGATATTAGGAAAATTAAATAGCTACATGCAAAAAAATGAAACTAAACCACCACCTTATACCACACACGAAAATGAACTCCAAATAGATCAAAGACTTGAAGTTAGGCCTGAAACAAAAAAATGCATAAAAGACAACATGGGGGGAGGGGTGAGAATTGGGGCTACATCAAACTACAAAGCTTCTCCCCAATAAAAGAAACCAACAACAAAACAAAAAGGCAACCAACCAAATGGGAGATATTTGCAATCACCAAAAAACATAAAGAACTCATAGAACTCAACAACAAAACAACCTGATTAAAACATGGGCAGAGGATCTGAACACTCTCCTAAGGTAAACATGCAGATGGCAAACAGGAACATGAAAAGATGTTCTGCATCACTAGTTATTAGGGAAATGCAAATCAAAACTGTAATGAGATTATCACTTCCCATGTTAGATTGACTATTATTAAGAAGACAAGAATTAATTGTTGGAGTAGATGTGGAGAAAAGGGAGCCCTCATACACTGCTATTGGGATTAGAAATTGGTGTGGCCACTAAGGAAAATAGCATAGAGGTTCCTTCAAAAATTAAGAATAGAACTACAATTGATTCAGCAATTCTTCTTCTTGGTATTTATCCAAAGAATACAAAAATAGTAATTCAAAAAGGTATATATACCTGTACATTCATTGCAGCATTATTTATAGTAGCCATGATATGGAGATAACCTAAATATCCATCAACAAATGAATTGATAAAGAAGATGTGTTATATATACAATGGAATATCACTTAGCCATAATATATATAGATATAGATATAGATATAGATATAGATATAGATATAGATATAGATATAGATATAGATATAGATATAGATATAGATATAGATATATATAGTCTTTTGTGACAACATGGATTTTGAAGGTATTATGCTAAGTAAAAAAAAAATCAGATGGAAAAGGACATGAACTATATGATTTCAGTCTTGTGGAATATAAAACAAAAAGCAAAAAAACAAACAAAACAAAAACAAATTCATAGATACAGGTAACATATCGGAAGGGGGCTAGAGATAGGACAAAATGGTTAAAGAAGGTGAAATGAATGATGACAGGAACTAGACTTTTGTTGGTGTGCTCACAATAGAGAATACAAACATCGAATTACAATGATGTACACCTAAAATTTATATAATGTTATTAACCAATGTTACCTCAATTAAAACACACACACACACACACACACACACACACACACACACACACACATATTATGCTCATGAAAAACTATAAAGTTTTCTAAGTAACTTATGCTAGCTTGTTACTGTGGCTGTGATTCTGACAATTAGTAATAGATGTGCTTCTTGTTTATGGTGATAAATTATGGTGATGCACGAGAGCTAAAATAAAGGAAATAAGCAAAATAGCTCAAGTAATGCAAGCTGAAGAGTGACAAGAAAAAAACTAATTAGTAAAAATATGTATACTATAGAGAAAAATAAATGAGGTTATTTTCTTATTTGAAAAATATATAAGTTGTAAGCCATAATATAAATTTAGGACACTGGAATTTGATTATAGTTGAAATAAAAGTGACCTGGATTTGGCTAACTTTGTACTTAAAACATATGACTAAAATACATTTCTCAAATTTTTGCATGTTAGATATGATAAACATTGATTATGGGGGAAAAACTTTTAAGAAATTACCTTAGCCATCATTTAATTAAAGTCATTAAATGGGTTCTATTTGGATGCTTATAGATTTACTGAATGGTTTCTCATTTTTTATGGATTATTACTTTAATGAATTCGAATATACTGTTATTTATTCACAATTTTCTAAAAAATTAAATCATAAATATTCTTTTTTTTTTTTTTTTTTTTTTTACCAATTTTAAGTGTTCTGGCAATCAGCCAATACACTTACTTTGGCAATCAACCAGTACACTTTAGGGTTGAACAAATGTTGATAAAAATATTATGAAGTGTAAACTTATAAATTATATTTCAAATTTTTCAAATTTTCAAGAAATTTATTTTATTTACAGTAAGCGGTCATAGAAAAATCTATGTGTGCCATAGAAAAATCTATGTGTATATCTTTCAGCACACTTTATTTTAGTTAAATTAGCTATAGTGTTCTTAATTGTTTAAAACTACCTTGAACAAATTAGGAATATGAGAAGCATATAGGGATACATTTCCTAAAGTTTTCTAAATTTGACTAATGAAGCAAGAAAATTAATCACTATTGAGAGAATGTAGTTTTTGATCAATCATGTAGAAGTTGCTGAAACATGAGTCAAGAAAGCTTTATAAATTCAAGTTCACTTAGAATTTTCTTGAAAGAGAGAGAGAGAGAGAATGTGTGTACTGATCAATAGGTCTTATAAGGTATTATAAATATGAGGTACCTATATAAACGTATGCAGCCAAATCTATTAAATTATGGTAAATGTTTATAAACAAATATTTATAAAAATGTTTAAAGTCTTCTTTGTGAGAAACTATTTCTCCTGACGATGGTAGAAAATGTCTCATCAAAATCAGCCTTACAAATGACCAAAGTTGCTGCATAAGGGAAATAGAGATGTCCTGGAGGCTTATAAACTCCCTTCTAAATCCAAAAGCAAATTTAAAAAGAAATCACAGAAATTTAGATCCAAAATGTAGCTTGGAGAAAATGCAGTTGAATCATCTGATGAGAAAGTGAATTTGATTCAAAGTTACAATGATAATGTCATCTATCAGAATCCAGGCCAGAACGCATGCTCCTTGTTTCTCAACTTTATGCCCTTTCTGCAATTTCATACTACCCATGTAAAGAGAGGATCTTAGCAGTAGTTAATGCACTACTGTTACTAATTTTTTGGGCTTTAAATCAGAAGGGATATGGGGTATGGGAATCGATGTCACAGCTGATTAGACAAATCTAACAAAATATATGCAACTTTTTTCTTCTGCGAATTATTTCCACAGTAATTATTTTTACAGAGAATTTTTTTTTTTTTATATTAACATGTAGTTTGAATGTCAGAATGTTGCAGACACCCAGGGTTGTCACTCCCCCAAAATAGTAGTGTCAACACATCTTGATTTCCCTTATAATTAGAGAGATTTAGCTTATTAACCACTTGAATGCACAATGGACAAATGATATTTTCATAAGACAGCACCTGTAGTAATAAATGAATTCTGAAAAATTACTTTTAAAAATAAAGCAAACTATGTTCAATAAGTACAATTTCTTCCAAAATCACTTCTCAGAGAGTGTCTACTGACATCAGAACAAATTATTGATTGATTTAAAAGAATGAAACATTAGTCATTTCTGGGAAAAATAAAGTGCCTGATTGAACTGATTGCATGTTTTCTGACTCAGAGTTATTCATGTACATATTTTATTATTCAGTCAAAAATTTTCCCCTAACTTAAAATATATATTTTTATTTTTCTTATTGTAAAATTAATGTATATCTATTTTGAGATATATCAAAATACAAATAATGAAAAAATAATTATCTGTGATCTTACATTCACTGTTAACATTTTAGTATCTATGCTTTCAAGATTCTTTCCTCGTATATACATGAATTACATTCTACATAGTTTTGTAAACTAAAAAATTAAATGTAATCTAAATTCTTTCTTCATTAATTTTTCAAAAATAAATTTGATGTCTTCATACTGTAAATGAATAAAAATTATTTAACCAACCCTCTGCCTTTATACATGAATATGATTTATTTTATGATTAAAAAACAATAATTAAAAAATATATTTGACATATATAACCCCTCCAATGATGAAAAGTCAATGTCCTGGATTATTTCAAAGAAAAAAGACATAGATGATAACATTCAACTCAATTGATTTTAGTAGTAATATTTTAATAGCAAAGCTTAAATAAATAACTTTATATTAATAGGTCTGTTGAGAAAATTTCCCGAGGCATACTGGAATCAACCTCCAAAGAATGACAGAACAAGAGACCTAAGAAAGAGGTTGACAATTCCAGAATTAATCAAAAAGTTTCTGAAGACAATTTACCTACAGAAGCAGTCTTGGACAGCATCAAGGTAGTGGACATCTGCACCAAAAAGGGTTGTGGAGGTTGACATATACAGCCTCCAGGAACACGGGTGGCTTGTGGGCAAGTGGCATGTGCTTGTTAAGAGCTGTATATTCCAAGGCAGTAAACAACTTAATAAGCCTACTTATTGAAGAACATTCCTTTCAGGTGAGACAGATCCACCCTTCCATGGCTGTACTGGTGGTTACTGAAAGGAACTCTCTTCTTAAGACAGCTTGGGTCATGTCAAGCACTACAAAGCACTTTGCCTAACAAGGATATTAGTTGAAAGGTTTTCAATTTTGAAACCAAAGTGTTTTATGCTCTTAATTTTTTTCAGATTTTTTTTTTCCATGAAAGAGAGTTTAGGACACTTGTAAAAATTATAGCTAATAGTACATAATTGAAAACAGCAGAGGTAAAATGATAATGTAAATAGTATAGAAACATACAGATTTTTTGTGTCCTGAAATGAATGTTTTTGATGTAAGGTTAAAATATATAATAATTATGTAATGAGAACTTTAATAAAGCAATTTCATTCAACTTTTGTGAAAACCTGATAAGACAAGAATCATTGTCTTATCATTACTGCTACAGACCCAAAGGCCACAGATATATAACAGTAAATAAATTTCTTGATGGTGTACAGCTGATAAAAGAAGAAACTAGGAATCTGAATTTCTATAATTAACATTTCTATATTCAGAGAAACTCAAGGCAGTTTTACTTTTCTCTCTTCTCCTAGTATTAGTGGCAGATTAGAGTTATTAAGACTTTTTTATATGGCCCCTCCCAAAGTATGGTCTATCTTAAAAAATATTTCATGCACACTTGAAAAAGATATTATTCTGTGGTTGGATGGTGTATTATATAAATGACAATTAGGTCAAGTCGGTAGATAGTGTTGCTCAAGTCTTCTACCTTACTAGTTTTTTTATCCACTTTTTATATCAACTACTGAGAGAGAAGTATTGAAATCTCTAATATAATTGTCTATTTCTTCTTCCAATTCTATGAGTTTTTTGCTTCATGTATTTTGATGGTCTGTTGTTAAATAAATAAATGTTTAAGATCATGTCCCCTCATAATGAATTTATTTGTTTATCATTTATAAAATTATTCTTTTTGTGTCTGTAATCTACTTTTCTGTTGCTGATATAGCCACTCTAGTTTTCTGATAATTAATGTTACCATGATACCTATTATGCCATTATTTTACCTTTATCCAATTTGCATCTCTGTATTTAAAGTGGGTTTTTAAAAGGCAATATGCAACAGAGTCTTGATTTTTTAATCAACTTGATAATCTATATATTTTAATTAGGTTGTTTAGATTATCTACAGTTGATATGATTATTAATTTTGATCAACTATCTTGTAATTTATTTTCTATTTCCCCATATTTTTGGTTCTTTATTTCCTCTTTTTCTGCTTTCTCCTGAGTTGAGTAGTTTTATAATTACTTTTTTCTCTCCTCTTCTATTTAGCATTAATTTGATGCAGTGCTTATTGTTTTGATTGCTTTATAGTTTATAGTATACATCTTTAACTTAACACATTTTACCTGCCACTGATAGTACTTATAACATTATATATGTGGTGGACACAGCACATTAGTACTTTAGTAAAGTTTCTGACAAATTATTGGTGATAATCTTGTAATAAGACTAATAAATATGGACTGATATAGTGTAGAATCATAACTAGTGAAACGTCTCAAGGTGGTTTATTAATGAATCAGTGTCAAACTAGTTGGAAATTTCCAGGAGCATGGTGCGAGATTTTGATGTTCTATGTTTCCTATTGGTTTGTTTCATTAATAAATTAGCAAATTTCAATTACTTTAAAGTTTTTTCCTTGAGATTAGGAATATAACAATGGTATCTGCTGTTACTAACTATTCAACTTTATACAGGCGGTTCTACCAAATGATTTAAGGCAAACAAGGGAATAAGAGATAAACTCAAAAGGAAGATAAATGTTTTGTCTGTAGTGACTTTATGGTATATATATATCATGTACAAAATCTGAGGTAGTTTACCAATGGTGGAATTAATAACCAAATTTAGCAATATTGCTGGACTCAAAGTAGGATAAAAATTATATATATATATGTATATATATATACATATACATATATACATATACATATATATAACTAGAAAACAATCAGGAGGTGTTTTATGTCTATGTGTTTTGAAAGCTAACTGTCCAAATTTAACATGAAGTAAGTTAGTCTAACATGGCAAACAGAAAGAAGCAATGCTTACTCTATCTACCGTAAAGGATGAATGCTTTAAGAGATGTGTATGTAGAAATAGCCCCAGAGAGGCAACTCTGAGAACAAAGAGAAGAAAGCCTCTACTATCACAGCAGCTCACCACTGAATATAAGAATTTGGGCAAATTCTTTTTGTGTTCTACTTTGAGTTTTAATGACAACTGGATATTGGTTGTTCTCATGAATTTACATGAATATTGCTAAGTCAACTTGTTTCTCAAGACATCAGGTAAAAATGTATTTTAATCAAGGACACAAAATCTCAAAGCTTGTCAAAATCTACCAACAAAACAAGGGCCATTCATCATAAAGAGTTTAATATATAATTGTGAGTATTTTGATATTACCAAATAGAACGAGGGAAGCTATGAGATATTGGAAAGGTAAAATAATTTACAGATATAAAACATAACCTCCACATGAGGATTCAATGAGATGACATATGTAAAATTTGGTGATGGACAACTCCCATATTTCCTCTTCATACTGCTAAATCAACAAACCACTTCAAGTTGAAGTAACATTTCGTTAGTAATCTTGTTCTTAATTGCATTTTTTGCATCATTCAAAAGATAAATGTACCCTCATGTGCATATGTATTTTGACATGAATACAAATGTTTGACACTGAAAAAAAGATATTTTGACACTGAAAAAAAGATATTTTGGAAAAAGATATATAGGAATTGAGAATTAAAAAAAAAAAAAAAAGAAGAACATTGTCCCAATAACTAGCTGTCTTACGTGGGTGATTATTTTCTGATATAAATAAATGAAGAAAAGCACTTTATGAGGAAGAATACAGCACATGAAATTTTTGGCTATATGAGAGATTCAAATAGACATATAGAAAAGAGAGTCTGGAGATATTCTTTTAATATCCAACAACTGAAATCAGGAGAGTGCAGGAGGTGTCCTAAGGAAACAGTAGCATAAGAGTAGACATCCTAAAACAGAAGAGATGCACCAACATATAGTAGTCTTCTTGACCATGTGAACCGAGGAACTAATAAAAAGAGAGGCTAGTGGTAAGGACAAACATGAACTGAACATGGAAGGGAATGTGTTTCTTGAAGGGAGTGGTCCACACAGTTTACTAAAGTTGAAAGGTCAAATAAACTAATGAGAGACAAGTGGCTTTTGGCTTCAGCTAGGCAAGTTATGAAAACCATTTTTTTTAGTCCTAGTATATTTCAGTCACAGATTTCCCTGATCATAGCAAAAAACTTTGAATTTTGAAAACATGGAGAACTTTTCTCTACATAATTTTCTTAGGTATATTAGTTATCTGATGGATGGGCTTTGTAAACACTGTATTATACTCAATAGAAGATGAAGTAACTAGTTCAAAAATTTAATGAAATTCTAGATTTGGAAAAACTGCCATAAGAATATTTACACAAACTAGGATATGCTCTCCAAGTACCTTAAATATGTATTTATTATTTTGAAGTAAATAATGTTTAAGAATATTATAAATTATTTTAAAAATATAAAGTAGAACTTATCAATTATTAGTATGATAACTATGTTTTATATAAGTATTATATATATTTGTTTTAAAGAAAGGTAATAGATGGTGAGATACATGAGCCCCTCGTGGATTTTACTTCTCTCTTAAACTGCTCAAATATTACCTTTTCTATAAAACATTCCCGCTATGCTATCCTCGTGATGGAGTAAATCACTCTGCCCTTGTACCCACGGTAACTTGGGCACAGTGAGTATAAATTTAACAATACGTTAGATCATGGTGTCTATTAACTAAGTCCAAAGACTCATACTTTATTCCTCATGGTCACCATTGCCTACGATATAGCTTGATACATAGTAATAGCTCAAAGAATATTTATAAACCACTGAAATAATTTTCTTGGAGAATATAGGTTATAGAAATAGAGTTTATATTAGATACTTTTAGTTTAATCCCTTCATTTTCTAGGTGACAATACTGACAGTTTAAGGTATCAAATGTCTTTTTCAGAAAATTAGCTCTTCTCAAAGAAGGGCTTTAATCATATTTTTACCTAGAAATACATTACAAAAATATGAACACCAGTACAATTGCTGTACTTTATTTCAGAAACAAAAATTGGCCAAAATAGCATTTTCAAATTACAAGGTAAGAAACAATGCCAGAATAGGGAAAGACATATATCCTTAAACAGAAGGGATAATTTTGGAATGAGGTGGCTTTATACCTTATAGACATTTTGATCTCACATATACTTGTCCTCTATAAAAATATTTGAGGTGGCTTAGAAAAATATTTCACATTTCCTGTGAATAGAGAATATTTTATTTTGAAACAAAAAATACTTCATATAATAATGCTAAAAAGAGATATGCTTTATATTCATGTTATGTAAAGAATTTTTTTAATACAATTTATATAAGTTGGAATCTGGTTTCTTGAAAACCAAATTATGCAGATTTCCTTTGAATCACAAATAGGGAGACAATTTGCCATCTACCTGCATACGGGTGGAACAGTTTCATCTGTGGGGAGAATATATAATAACACACAGCAATTCTTTAAGGATTAGAGAGAATATCTACATCTCTCTATAAATTTTATTTATAGATAAAATTTAAAGATGGCAGAAGATTTTGTGATAATTTATTCTAATTTACTAGACGTTTGAATTTTCAGAATAAGATTTAAACAAAGTTTTTCCTTTTCTTGATTAACGATAATGGATTCCTTAATTATTACAGAAAAATTTTATTATATATTGGAAGGGTTCAAATTATTTAAAAAAGATCTTTATAGTAAGCCAGTCTGTCTATAATATTTCCTTTTTGTTTCTACTTAAAGCTATACATAAGAAAATAAAATATCTTTTTTAAAATGACACTTTAAATACTTGAAGATGATTATCTTGTAATCTCAAAATTTCCATTTCTATAAGAAAAACCTTCTAATTTTCTTCATATATTTCTGTTATTATATTGTTATTATATTCTATTACTATGCATCAATATTTTTATTACTATCCTCTGATATATTTTCCATTTTGTCTATACTTCTATTAAAGTATAAAATCTGGAAGTGAATAAAGTATTCTAAATGAGACTTAACTAGCTCAGAAATTATTGTAACTCATTTGAGATATCTATTTATTTAACAACTGTTTAGTGAGCATATATATAGGAGAAGCAGTTTATAATGGTTAGAATAGTCAGTCACACAGCCACCACATAGCCTACTGTTCATAGTAGACACTTTTGGGGTTTTTTGCTCACCATAAGTTTCTCAGTGGTGTTTTGAAGGCACCTCATACAACTGATTATTCATTACTCTTCCCAATTCCAGTTTTAGTATGTTCTACTGATAGCTTGAAATTGACCATGAAGGAAATATTTACAGCATGAAAATCACTAAACACTACAATAAGTATTTTTATTTTTTGTTTCATTTGGTTGGTTTTGTTTTGTTTTTTGTTTTTTTGGAGAGCTGGTAGTTAAAGATATACCAGCATACCACTGTCTGTGTTTGGTTTTGTTTTGTTTGTTTTGTTTTATCTTGTTTTGAGCTTCTTCTTCTCCTATTTGTGGGAATCCGGGCATTAAATTTTTACTAAATGATTTGATCTTATGACTTAGTTAATGAGTCTAGTGGCAATCATAAATTATGTAATTAACATACATTTGAAAATAATATTTATTTTATGTTATTAGGGTACAACATTTATTTAAATCTTATTAATTATATTATGCTGATCCTTTATACAGTTACTTATTAATCAACAATTTTAAATTCAATCCCTTCACCTGATAAAAATGTCATGAACATATAAGTCAAGTCAGAGGTGCTTCATTGATTTGTTCTTCAAGCACAAGTACCCCTGGATGGATTGGCTACTTCTCATAAGGAAAATATCTGCCACTCTCCTTTTTATTGCTGCATTAGATTTACATAATCTTCAATTGCCATCTACAGTTTAAAGCAGAAGTATACTAGAACCCCTGAGTACTGAAATCATGCAAATATCAAGAGAACTCTCTTGCCTGGTTGAGAATGGCATTGCTTTAATACATAATATATATTATGTAGACACCTATGACTTCAGAAATTCAGGGAAAGATTTGCTTCTTTCTAGGAAGACTTAAAAATTATTGAAGATTTTGACTGAGATTATTTAACATTTTATAATCCTAAATGGCAGATATCAACCTACTTATACATTCAATAAAGATCTTTGTAATTAGAAAATATCATAAACGAGAGAAAAAGTAGCCCACTGAAAATCCTAGTACTAACACTGTGTCCCAACAAGTCTAGAGACCACTTGTCAGATGCTTCATAAAGAGTATACTGTGAAGAATATCAGCAGAGTTTACTGAACTAATATTTTTGACACCTAATTATATCCGTGAACAAAATAAAGGAGAAACATGGCTAAGTAAGTGGAAAGTGTGTTTTCATAAACTCTTAGATTCAAAAAAATGCCTCTAAAATTGCTCTGGAGGTGGTTTGGGCTGCTTTTTCTCTGTTTTACTTACTAAATTTTAAGAAAAATTATGATCCACCTGTATTGTTTGACAGACCAAACCATAAACTTAATTTATTATGATAACTAATCAATTTTTATAAAAAAATGCCATGAAAAAGGAATTTATTAAAAGTAAACTTATGGTTTATCAATTAAAAGCTTTGAACTTTCAGGAAGTGAACAGAGAATTTATGGAGGTAGAAATACAGAATAGTAAATGGGTAGGATTTTTTAAAATGTCTATTTCTAAAAAGAAAGATCTACATTAAAAAAAAAAAAAGCCGATCAACTTATATTAAAATTCTAAGCCTTGATTGGAATAATGTCATAAATACACAGCAAATGCTTTCTTCTTTAGGACAGTTTGAGGAAATTCTATTAACATTTATGTTCCATTATTTCCATTATTACTACCAAACCAGATTGGTACTTTGGTACTTAGCATATTTAAATGGTATCTAAGGCTAATGGCTTACTATTTTAGAACTGGAGACCTTGGTTTCCCAAAACTGCCACCAGATTTCAGCACATTTTGTGCCCGTAGTTTTTTTTTTTTTTTTTCAGGGATAAGTGATTCTATTGTAGGTTGATATAAATGTACAGAATTACTTCTATTTATTAGCAGAATGAAACTTCTTTTTTTAAGTTTAGATATATAATCTATTTTACCATAGATAGTCTATTGACAGTTCTCTCTTTAATAGTAATACTGCATGGTTCTAAATTAACTGATGTGGTGTCTTAGAATCTACCCTCCAAATAACCACAATACAAAGGATTCTTTCTTTATTGTCCATTTTTGTTCTTAATATCTAATAAATTTCTGTATATTTTATATACTCATCCAGTTACAATAATGCTAAATTCTATAACACTTCTCAAATTTTTCTAACAACCTTTCATAAAGAAAAAGCAAACATCTCATTAAAGAAACATGGATTTGTACCAGACATGTCTATAGTAATGGTGATAGAATTGCTTTTTTTCCCCATTGAAACTACTCACGTACATGTTTTTATGATATTCATGCCCACTAAGTGGTAGAATGATATACTACCTATTTTCTATATAAATCAATTCATCTCTGTGGTCCATTTTTATGTTCTTTTTCACATCAGTTTCCCCAGTATCTTAGATTAGAATTCTCTAAGGCAATTCATACAATGGTTCTGAGAATTGAGAAAATAGTTTCCTGGATATTTTATCTGTTATGCAGTATATCGATGACCTTATATTAGCCTCTTCATCAATATTTGCATTAAAAGGGAGTCTATGATATTATTTCATTGTTAGCCCACAGGGACCACAGTCTTTTAAAGAGCTACAATAGTTACATTTACCCTGAATGCTTTCCTTAGGATAGCATCGATCCATAAGAGAGCAATGTCTGCCTTCTTCCTGATTGACGATTATCCTCAAATCACCAGATTAACTATAATTCATGAACACTTACCTTCCTGGGCATGATTTGCTATTGTGAACATTGGATAAGAAGAAAGACATGAAGAACTAGTCCCCTATTACATTTAATTCAGGCTTACACCTGAATCCTTAGCCTCAAACAGCTGTAGAAGAATCTTCATCCTCAAATAAACCATTTTCAGGTTTCTCTTATAATTATTCTAACGTTGCATTATTTCATTATAAATAAGGTGCATGTTCCTTCAGTAAAGAGTACTAAAATGGAACCTAAAATTAGACTTAAAACTTCTACTTTAGCTATAGAATGTATGAAACTTTTTTTCAATTTCTCTTTATTTATAAAAATATTTCAACTAATTACTTGGCTTGAATACCGTGTTTTAATATGGATAATTTATTATCATTGCTTCTTCTACCCTGAGTAACATTGCTTCATGGGTACTTTCTATACCTAAAGCCAATTAAATTATCTTAAAAAAAATGTGTTTGTACATGGAAAGATTAAGATCTTTTAGACAACAATAATTGGGAGAATTTCTTGCAGCATATTGATGATATTATCGAAAACATATCTTCATACATTACATCTCCAGTGCAGCCATAGTGCTATGGGTTTTAAATATCACCAAAATCTGTTATTTTCTATCTTGTTTTTCTAGCTAAATTTTAACTTGGCAATCTCATTTCTTGACTCTCATAGACATACTTTTGCGTTGGGCTCTCTTCCTGTTAGTTCTAATTACATTGCAATTTTTTTTTAAAGCATTATGTACAGTATTATCTCATTTGGTAGAAAATATATATGTATTTTATTTTTAATTAAATTTATTGGAGTGACCTTGGTTAATAAAATTATATAGATTCAAGTGTACATAGGTATTGTATTATGTGTTCACCACTTCAAGTCAAACCTCCTTCTGTTACCATAAATTTTTTATTTCATTCTATTCTGATCTCATCACTTCTCCTTTACCAGGTGCTCTTCTGATAAAACATAAACTATTCTCACAGGCATCAGGTATCTCTGGGCAAGTTAAAGTAAACAAAATTGGAAGAATTTATTCAAGCTGAAACTTTTTGCCTGAAAACTCTGTAAAACTTGTGATTTTTAAAAGCCTGATTATTCATAGGAGTCAGATTATATATAGCATGGCATGCTGAGGAAATTCCAATATCTCAAAGCACTTGTTGCTTATCACATTCAGAAGCAGAGGACTGGAGGGCATGTAAATACAGAGAAAATAATTTTAACAGATATGATAACCACAGATGAAGTATAGGACATGTATAGACTATAACATATGAGTCTATTTGACTTAGAAAATAAGCAATTCTTAATTGTGGGGTTGATAAGGAGATCTGGGAAGGGAAGTGTTATGGGCCGAATGCTTGTGTCCCTCTAAAATTCTATAATGTTGAAGTTCTAACTCTCAAGGTGAAGATATCGGGAGATGAGACCTTGGAGAGGTAAGTAGGTTTACATGAGATCAAGAGAATGGAGCTTCCATGATGGGACTAGTGCTCTTATAAGAAGAGGCAGGAACACCAGAGTTTCTTCTCCTTACCATGTCAAGATATAGCAAAAGGTAGCTGTCTGCAAGCCAAGAACAGGTTCTTTACCAAAAACCAGCTTGGCCTGCACCTTAATCTTTGACTTCCCAGCCTTCAGAAATGTTAAAAATGAGTTTCTATTGTTTAAGCGAACAACCAAATCCCTGGTATTTTGTTATAATAGGCTAAGATAACTAACACAGTAATGGTCAGCTATACTTTTCTGGTTGTAGTTACTCTGAAAATGCAGTTAGAACCTTAAGTATGGTCTGGCAAGTTTTTTTGTTTGTTCGTTCTTATTAATAAGTTATGCTTTGAAAATATAATGGAGTGCTTCTGAAATCTAGAACACTAGTATCTGCAAGAAAATGCCTTGTGAAACCTAAGAATATAAAGAATTTTAGCCTATTGTGTTTCATTTGGAAGACAATCTAAAAATGAATCACTAAAATGGTGATCAAATTATAAATCATGAATATAACCTTTACTCAAGTACTGCCGTTGGGTCGTGATTGTATTGGTGAGGTTTTTTTGCATGATGATTTTATACTGAGGTTGGTTGTTTATATGTCAATAACACTCTAATTTAGTATGATATAGCACTAGAGTTCTAACATAATTTTTTTTTCTATAAAAGTCTTACATTTTTAAATTTAGAATATAATGTATGGATGGAGCTTTTGTCATCTGTTCTCATTTTTATCTTCCTACTGTTTCGTCTCAAATACCAAGAGCTCCTACTATAAATTCAATGGTATAGTTCATTACCATGAAAATTTTCATGCTAAAATAGATGTACCAAATCTGATAGATTTGAATAATACTATTCATTCATTACAAAGTGCCTCATTCTCCATCTTCCAGTTTTTTATTTCCTTTGGCTTTCAATTAGCCCACAGCAGTTTTGTTTGTTTGTTTGTTTGTTTGTATTTTTTCCATCATTAGTTTTTTTTTTAATCTTTATTTAAGTTTATTGGGATAACATTGGTTAATGCAATTATATAATTTTCAGGTGTGCATTATAATTTAACATCTATATATTCTATTGTATGTTTACCACCCAAAGTCCAGTTTCCTTTAGCTACCATGTATTTGATCCCCTTTACCCACATATAAGTTATATCATGTGATTTTTAACTTTTTCTGTCTGACTTATTTCACTTAGCATGATTGTCTCGAGGTCCATCCACATTGTTGCAAATGGCAGTATTACATTAAAAAAATTAAATAAAAGCAGAAAGAAAAGAAAAGAAAAAAGATGAGATGTTATAACACATATGGCTGTATTCAAATTTAAAATTTCTAGAAGCTGGAGACTGTTTTTAATATCCTATTTTTTTGTAAATGTAAGACTAAAATGAATCTATTCTTTAAGAGTATATCTTGGATTTTCAGGTCTATTAATTAGTTAAGGCCAAATGTGCCAAGAAGGATATAGTATATATATCGTATATTTGATCTCAAACCTTTAATATAGGTACAAAATCTACAAGCATTTTTCCCTGGAGATGATTACCCAATATTTTCTATTTTCAAAGAAAATTTGAGAATTAATAACTTCTGACTAATTTTACCAAATAAAAATACCTTACCTCCATTTTTCAATATTTCAGGTGAAAAGTGTATCCTGGTTTTTAGTCATCTGTTATTATTGCTTTATTCCTTCACTTCATTATTTTCTGAGGAGATGTGCATTTTGGATCAATATATATTAAATATCATACATTAAACTGCCAAAGTTATGTTGACTTGAAGACAATTTTCCTAAGAAAAATAATATATGATTTTTTTCTGTAAATTTTGGCTAAGAAGCAATTGTAGGCAAATGTTTAACCATCATTGCCATGAGCCTGATTTAAACTGTTCTAACATGTAAACCTCACATTTCAGCATGAACACAGCAGTTCTCTGGCATACAAAAATGTTATTTTTACTGTTATTACTTTCCTGAAAATTAAAAATTGCAAAGCACTCTCTTTCTTTCCCTTTCTCTCTTTTTCTCTTCCTCCCCACCCCATCAGCCTCTCTATCACAGCATATAGCACAGAGCTAAATACTTTTTTACATGTCTTAATAGAATATTTCTCATGTACTTTTAAAAAAAATTAACATGCTAATTTTATATCTGTATATATAAATATAAAATTTAATTGTTTATTTATCTAGACTAATGAAAACTTAGTATAAATATTCTAGAACAGTTTAAGTTAAGGTGGGACTTAGAGAAAAGGCTTCCATTAAACAAAGAATTACCAGTACATTAAGTTCTATAAGGTAACAGTGAAGAATATTAAAGGCAAAGGAGTTACAGTCTAGGGAAAGAAGTGAATGGGGAAAGCTGAGACCTGAAGCAAAAATACTGGTTTGTTAGCTTAAGCAAAAGTGAGGTATAAGTCAAAAAAATAAATGTCTTGCTGACAGAACAGTATGTATGATAGCCTTGGGGTTGGGAAAATGGTATAATGGAAGAATTGAAAGAAATTCATGATAGCTGGAGTATTGAGAGCCTCCATAGGAGTAATAGCAAATAAGTCTGAATAAGACAAAGTTTTTAAAGTCCACAGAAGGCATTTGTTTTCCATTTTGAGGGCAGTGGAAAACCTTCAAAAGTATTTAAATTGGCAGTTGACATGACCAGAAATATACTGTAAAAGAAAAAATAAAATAAATATACTATAAAACATGACAGTACCTGGTCTTGTTAGGTGGTCTCCCATCCAAGTACTAACCAGACCTGGCCCTGCCTAGCTTCCATATCAGACATCAGGCTTGTTCAGGGTGGCATGGCCATAGACTATGGACCACAGCTCCACTGGGGCATGAACCCAGGACCTTTTGTGTGTAAAGCAGATGTGCTAACCATTATACTATAGAACCATGTCCTACATCATGGAATTCTATGCCATTAAGAGAGCTTTGTGGTTCAGACTCAGGAATGGCTCTAGAGATGGAGAGCAGAGATATGAAAAAAATTTTTTGCTTTTATGTGAGACTTTGCAGGTGTTCCTTCCACTGTAGGAACATTGGCACTCTCAAAAATATGTTGGAGCTGATATGTGAATATGCTAACATGCAAAGGAAAATCCCAAAACATCTGGGAGAATAAATGCAAGGAAAAAAAATCAAAGAAAACTGGGAGAATAGTTACTGGAAAATTATTTGGTCAAAACCTGACAACCTTACCAACATTCTGGGGATTGATGAACATTAATGAAGCTGTAGATATCATTGACTAATAGCTTTATTTGGATTGAGGTGTCGATATCTACCCATTGAAGGAGGTCAGTTTGTTGGGAAGTCTCTAAGGTGTACCTATTTCTAGGTAGTGCCATGAGATTTCCTTCTTGGTTACATGAAAAACTGGTGAAAATCTCTTCATTTTATAAGCATGGAGAAAGAAAAAAAATTGTTTAGCAAAATGGAATATATTTTTAATTTTATAAATAAATGATGAACTAACACCAAATCTAAAATAATGTATCCATAAGATTCATGCCATTTCTATTCAATTATCATATCACACACTACCTTAGAAAGTCACAACCTGTCTGCAAGTAGATTACTTCCCAGATATATTACTGCTTTCAATACAGGTACACGTAAAACTAAATTTTTAAAAATAAAATAAAATCTTTGTTTTCTGATTTTTATTAAATTTATTGGCATGACACTGCTTAATAAAATTATATGTTTTAATTGTACAATTCAATAATACATCATCTGCATATTGCATTGTGTATTTACCACCCAAATTCAAATCTCCTATCACTGTATATTTGACCCCTTTTACCTTCATCTACCTCCCTTTCCAAAACAAAATCTTTGTTTTTGATTAATCTATAATCGAATTATTCTAAATTTGAGTGTTTCACTTTTGGTCATCTCTTTAAATTTGTAGTAATGAATCTTATCTTTTTCCTTAAATGTTTATTTCCCTACCTTAATGGAAAGAATATGATTTTGGACCCACAGAACCTATGAAGCATCTCAGGAGAGGTCCATGAGACTAGCAAGCACGTAGTTTGGTGTCCAGGCACATCACAAATTTGTCCAACTATTAACACTATGTACAAAATGTTTGAGGAAACCAGACATACAGACGTGTGAGTTCCAAGCCAGGGGTGGGGATGCATAATGCAGAGACAGCTTGCATATAAACTCTTATTTATAATTTGTGAAATAAATTGTACTATGTCCAAATAAATTAACTATCAAATATTTTTTATATTCCAATAATGTAAAGAGCAATTTTGAGGGAAGTTTTTAGTTAGTAATGATTGATACCTACACATAATATTGTAACTTATTGCTATGGAAAATTCTTAAAAAGATAATTATATAAAAACAAACATCTAGATCACTCAGTTTATCACCATCAGTTTGTTACAGAAAGTTTCCTGTCACAAATGCCTGTGAAGTAGGACAACCATAATTTATTTTTTAGACATCAAGGTATAGCTCGCATCCCTTCAGGAAGCCTCAAAACAGACCTTTGACAAATAATCTCGAAAATACAAATATTAAGCACTTTTTACATGAGCAAATATGTGTATATATACATTTTGAAGGACATTAGAATATTTCTAACAAGTCAAATCATAAATTCTCTGCGAAATTATAAACAAAAACAACACAAAATAGAAAATTTAATATGGGTTATTTCAAAGCAACAGTAAAGGAAGAAGTTTAAATGGTGGGGTACTTTTTGTTTTAGCAAAAAGATATACATGTATAAGTGCATAAAATTGAATGTCTAGCAATAACTGTAACAGAAACTTGCCTCATCATTTTAATCATTTTTTTGTCCTAATCATTTTAATCATTTTTTTTTTACTTACCACTCTAAGTAGTAATAATTTAAATATTTATTCTGAAATATAACCCTCTTTTATGTTAGTTTTTAGAAGTGTTTTGACTTCTAAAACTAGTTTTTTCAATCATGTAAATTCAATTTTACATTACCTTCTGTCTTTTTTTGATTATTATATTTCAGAACCTAAGGAATTTAATATTTATCACTTAACAACAGTGAAGACTATGGCACTGACAGGGAACACAAGACTACTGTTAGGTACAGGTGAATTTAGGTTGAGTGAGAAGAAACCCCACAAATAATGAGAATGCTGTGGAGAAAAAGGAACATAATTTTTATGCCCATCTACTCTCAGGATGTCTCAACATTGAAAGTGTGCCCTAAGCCTCACTGATCAGTAAATGTTAAGTTGATTGGGAGTCACGAGGAAGCCACAGCTTTACTCAAAAGCCCGGCTTGCATGGGGTCTGGCAGAAGCTTTCAGCAGGGACTCTTCATTGTTAGTACCAAATCATTCTGAATCCACTTCACATTCGCTTTGGCTTTTCTTGGAAGCAGCACATAGATTCAAGTAAAAGCAGCCTAGACTTATTGTTTAGAATTAATTCTACGGTGAGCTCAACTTTTGGGGGAAGTAAAAATTCTCTTTATCTCTCTCACGCTTGACACACACACATACACACACACTCTCTCACACACACACACACACACACACGGCGCAAAAGGCCTCTTGTTTTGGGGTATTTATAGTAATATATGAGGTAATTAGTAAGATTTATGTGTAGCTGGAGAGGAAATCGCTATAACAGCATACCGTGAAAGAGAAATAAGGCAGGTAATGAAGAAAAGTGAGATTTGTTTTTTGAGAGCAACATACAATTTAACAAAAGAAAATGGAGGCTTTAAATAGGGTCTGAGATATTATCTGGTTTTGCTTTATCATTTTATGGAAATGAATCCAAGCCTCAGAAAGGTTAAGTGACTTATCTGAGGTTACATAGGCACCAAGAGTTGTTTTTATTTCTGATAATTCTCAATATGTGACTTAATGAAAAGAAGTCTTATGTTAAAAACTTATTTTGCAATTTTATTTGACATATATAATAATTAATACTGTGAAAGTGGTTTTGCAAAATACATTTTTATTATGAAAAGTTATGTTCATAGTAAAAATGAGTGCTTCTTCTTAAATTATATTAATTTATTGGAAAACAAAACAAACTTTATTTTGAGGGCATGTAAAATTAGTTATTAAAGAAATGTTCTATATAAAAAGGAAAATATCAATATTATTTGAAACAAAAACACATGCTCTGGGTAAAAAATCAATAGTAGTATACTTTATGAGTATATTTTTCAACACAATCTTTTCATATTTAGCATAAATTACATTAAAACTGATTACTTAAATATTGAAAAATACAGCCATCTTTAAGAAAAATTGTTAATATATACATGATTCTAAATGAATACCATAGTTTTTAAATTTTTTAATTTTTAAGATATTTTTATTTCATTACACTGTAATGGGATTTTTAGTGGAAACAATGTATCAAAAACTAAATTGTGGTAGTTTTTTTAATGTAATATATTGTATACCTAACCAGCATTTTCACATTCAGATGTCATGTTTTCATTGGTTGCCAAATGTGTTGCCTTATGCTTATGTTGATGGAATTCTAGGTTTGATTGATTATCATTTGATTTCTTACTCTGTGGTTTATTATTTTTTTACTTGTATGATATTGACAATTACATCCAAAATAACATCAGGTACAAGAGTAATGGTAATCTTGTTAATATTGATAATTTCTATACTTACTACCACTTAACAAAACTCTTATTTAAAGTTATACCAATAATCATTTTCCTTAGATACAGTCATACAGTCTATGTGGTATAAAACTGATGTAGTCTAAATTATAATTGATATAGAGTGTTGGGGTTTAAAGGATAAGAAAAAAATAACAAAATGTCAGTTCTGTATATATATATATACACATATATACACATATATATACATACACACACACACACACACACACACACACATATATACACACACATACACTCAGTCCAAAGTGTCACAAATAGTCAGGTAAAAACAAACAAACAAAAAAGGTAAAGAGAAAATAGAATCATGAATTCTCAGAGAAGAAATTGGAAGAAAGAGATCATAGGTAGAGAAACCAACCAATGGGTAACTCAACTATTTTAAGGTACAGATAGACCCTCAGACTGGATTTAGAGAAGATGATTTGTAATATTAGTGAGAACAATTTGAAAGGACAAGAAAGGTGAAAATTTTATTTCAAGAGTACAAAATACGAATCAAGGACCAAAAAATGAGCACGTATATATGTGCAAGTGAGTGCATGTATATGCAAATATATTTAAGTCTATCTCTAATTTATTTTAGCCATTTTAATAATATAACACAATCTGTCCCCTCCAAATTTACTGAGACCCAATCTCTTAGTAAAATTGATCAGGTAAATAAATGACGGTAGCAGTGACTTCACTCTTGGAGTCATTATATTAAATGCTTCATCAAAGTTGAAAGTTGGAACACAGTTTCACATTATTTCGCAAAGTGGTCTGGTTACTTTCTTCTAATGTTCTGTTCTCCCTTCCATTTCCTACATGCTAGTGGTAGTGCTTTAAGGGTTAATGTGAGCTATCATCATAGTCTCAGAGTCTCTGAACCACACTAGGCTGCCTTCTATTACCAGGTAGGTCTTCAACACTTGGTGCTAAAAATGCTTATTACTTCTACAAAAGCAGAACTCCACACATATCCCCACACACCACCAATCACAACAAATGTTCCATTTGAGTTACTCATCTCAGAGAGATGTTGGAGAAAATAAATCTGAATAGCAAATTTATATTATGGAAAATTCAATCATTTCTATCTTTCTTTAAATTCTGTTGGAGAGGAATTTCAAGCAAAGAAATTTTCAAGTATTTTTAATTCACATCAAGAGGTTCCTCTACTACCCTTAAGTCCAGCTCTAAAAGGCTCTTAAATGATAGGTATTAGAAAACTGTGCTCCATCATAATTTTAGTAATTCAGTCAAAGTCTAAGATCAGCTGAGTCTAAAATTTATATATATGCTAACTTAAAGCTGTAGGTTTTCCTAACATATAAAGCAGTAAAGGAAAAAAAAAATCTCCGAGTGTTAGTTGAGTGTCACTATGAAAAACTGGCAGCAAACAATTTTTTTGAGATGCTAGATTTCCAAAAGATTAGATGAAAAAAGATTGTTAAAAAAAAAAAAAAGTGAATTGATGTTGTCAATGCAGTCTCGCCAGATTCCCTTATGAAATTCATTTTGTTACAGACAGCACAAAAAACAAAGGCATATTTCTACTGCCTCTGAGTCAAGACTATGTGTTAGTTGGATCATATGTTACCTGTCAAAATACAAACCTTTCCAATTGTGATCCAAAGCTTCAAATAGAATTTCTATCAAGGCGGCATCTAATAAAACAGTCTTTATTTGAAATAGACTTTCAGGACCTAGCCTAGAACTCAATTACAAATATAGAGAAGTCTGCTCTCGAATGAGAATCAAGTCCATTGCAAGTATTCGGCAAATCCCTTCACTGGCACCTCCACCATCGTTTTTTTTTATTTTTTTGTTTTTTTTTTTTTTTTTAATATAGAAGCTATTTGCCTTTCTTTTGATCAATGAATTAATTCAGATTTGGTAACACAGTAAGCCAGTTCACAAACAGAACCACCTTTTTATATTTCAACTAGTTTCAATTACATGTGTGAAAGCATTTGGATTTATTTTATAAAGGGGTCTGGGAAATATTTTATTTTTTGTTTGTAAAGGGTCTTAGACTATTCACTTGAACTATACAAAAGCAAAGGCGTTTTTATTTCACAGTCCTTTTTATTGATTGCAAGTCACTCATCTGCAGCTATTCTATTTTTTCCACAAATATATACGTGTCTAGCATTGTACTCAGAGCTATTCCAAATGCTAAGACTACAAATCAAGTCCTGTTACAGCATATTTTCATTTGAACCAATTCCCTTGTAAAGATTTGGGAAATTCAAATCCTTTCACTAGGAAGGAAGCCTGATACCATCTGAATCCATGTAGAACTGAATCGAGTGCAGTAATCAATGCTAGTCATTAGTGAGCTAATGATGATGGATCAATTGGTGGCAGCATTTCTAAGAAAACATAGACCTTGGACAAAGAGTGTTTTATGTGCAGTCACTGTTTTACTCACTGAGGCAATATAGTCTCTTTGTGAAAGGACAGGAGAAAACTCATGGGAATAAAAGATGCTACTCATATCTACATAGAAGAACTTCTAGATTAGAAAATATTATTGGACTTAATATGGCTTATTGTATAGGAAATGACAAACATTATATTGAAACATGAAAAGAAAAAAGTTAATCAAGAATTGTTTCACTTAATCCTTTAAACAGACCATAAATTAGGCATTTTTACTATTATTGTGTAACTAAGAAATAAAAAGCTAAAAGCATGTAATCCAATTTGTGTGAGGGCACAGAATGGGTTGGGGTAGAGTTGAGATTTGAATCCACATTTATCTGGTCTCAGTAAATCCCTTCCCATCTATGACAATGTGATTGCTTCATATAATTAAACAGAATATTTGGATAACAAACTGTTTCCTCAGTGTATAATCACAAATCAATACCGGGAGAGTCTATGAACATTACTAAAAAACGTTTAGATTTATAATGCACAGTCCCTGGTGAACAGATGAGAATAATACAAGTAGTATACACATTCTTTGTTTAAACTTTTATAAAATAAGTTTATATATAAAAAAACCCACTAGTCAATCAATTTAATTTGTGAACTCTTATGTGCCCAACACTTTCCTTGAACTCTAAAAAAAAAAAAAAAAAACCACAGGGGTATAAATCTGATCAATCTTCTTTAATAAGTAACGGTCTACATCCCTGAGGCACTTAGATTTAAAAAAAAGAGCAAAATAATAAGTTCGATACAAAAATTAATATTTATTTGAAGAATATTTTATAGTGTGTTAATATTTTGAAAATAATGTTAAGTGAAATCATATAAAATAAAAATACTGTTAGTATACAAATTAATGACAATGCAAAGATTCATTCTTACTCAAAATAAAGTTTGAAAATGAGTGTGTTCATAATAATTTATAATTTAAAAATATTCACTTTGGTTTATATATCTAGTAAGACAGTTAATTACATGTAAACTATTTGGCCCTGAATCTAATATCATCATTTCATTTTTGTGATTGTTAATTAATTTTGACAGGAAATAAATAGGCAGCTTTTAAAATGAAAAATGAAAACTGTTTAACAGGTCTTTCTAAAAAGCATTTTTTGTGTGTTTTTTTTAAATAAAATACACACTTAACACAGTTTTGGCTTTCTATCATAGCAGACAGACAAAGCATATGGATCCGTAAATGCCATGAACAGCATTAATGAATACAGCAAAACCAAATGCATAATAAACAGCTCCTGCTGAAATACAAAAGCTACTCTTCTTAATGAATATGATTTTTCAGTAGCAAAGATTGAGACCATCCACTCCGTTTTCCATTTCAGATTGCCTGTCATACATGAGCTTTTCCATTTATCTCCAAAGTTCCCAGAATATAGAATTGAAATCCTTCTCAGGCTCAAATTCTTTAAAATAGTTTTCCAGAGGCAGAGGACAGAGTAGGAGACACTGTGAGAATTATGGAAGGATAGAAAAAAACTAAAAGATACAAGATAGAGGCTAAAAGTTATAAACAATAGGACCAAGGAATTTTGGCAAAGGAGTAGAGAATCAAACCTTGTATATGCACAAAAAAAACATTAAAAAAGAAACTCAAAACATTTATTCCCTTACTTTGTAAAACCGATGTATTTTCACATAGATATAATTTGGATGTAATCTAAATGATTAGTGCTAAAATGATGAAGTATTGTTATATAATTGATATAAAACCTGATGCTAAAAAATGCCTAAGAAAGAGGAGACGGATAAGGAAAGGGTAAGTTCGCTGAAATTTAGAGATGTTCTTACATTTTTACTATTGTGGTCTTAAGACTTGTTATTTTTATTTCCCCTGGAAGAATCTGAATATTAATGTAAGCTAGATAACTTTTATTGGCATTTTCAATAAATACCAGGGAGTTGCTTCAAATCATCTTTGCAATAGACAGAATACAGACTGTTAGATTGATAATTAGCTCAGCAGTTATCTGTTTAAAGGAAGAAAATCTACATAGGCTAACTTAATGATGGTAGATGAAAAAAAAATCCATCATTTATTTAAAGACTTGTCTAAAGGCTTTAAAGGGGTTTTTTAATTTATTCAGTAGAAAAAGTAGGTGTTAGGGAAATTAGCTAAATAAAATTAGAGACAAATGTATTATGAGTTCCCATGGAGATTTTTATGTGGATCTCTTTAACTCGCTGTGATGATCAGGACTTAAAATTGGAAAGAAGGATAAGAAAGAAAAAAAGCAGCAATCTTTACCCCATATGAAAAATGTCTCCATTTTTTAAGCCAAAAATCATGCAAGACATTATAGTAATATATCATCATTTCAGCAGGACATGAAAAAATGACTTATTCTCTCAAGGTTTTTCTAACAGAGGAGTGATCTCATACCACAATACTTTATTTCATAAACTCGCTAAAATTAGCATTTGCTTTTAAGATCTTGATCATTCATGTTATATTTAACAAGTCTCTGTCATTCAAAATAGTCTTTGTGGTATATTTATAATAATATTTTCATTATATTCTAAATAGGAATTCTTATAATATAAAATATGTATTGTTCATAAATATTCTAAGTTAAACATAAATTGACCATGATTATATATGGAGTATATAATATTTCTCTCCATGTTCTATTTCTACATTTAAACCTATAATTTCTAAATATTATGTTTCCAATCTTACTTAGAGTATGAACAGACAATGCAAACAATCTTTTTTACAAATTTTAATGTTACTTTAATTTTTAATCATGAATAACAAGGTATAGGTTAAAACTTGTTATGTCAAACACTAATAGAAAATCGATATCTAACACTCAACCAAAGGCCCTAAAAATATCATGCTCTTTTATTTATCAATCTACTTCTGGAAAAACATCATAAAAATTACTCATTTATATGAAGGGACTAGTTTTAATAGTGTAAATATTAAAAATATATAAATATTTAAATAATATTTAACATTAATTTAATATTATAAAAATAATGTGGATAATTTAAATAATGTAAATAATAATCAACACAGAATTAAGTATAAGAGCAAAAACTGGGGATTATATGGAATGAGTAAGAAATGATTTAGTGAATTAGGAAATAGCCACCAGAGAATAATTTAGGCAAATTTAAGCAAAAAACTTTGCAAGTCTTTTTGGAAAAATAATATGTATCATGTTAGATATCATTGAACAACTGTGACCACATGTACAAACACTGACAAAAATATGAAAAGAATAATTTCATAAGAGTAATAAAATAGCACTAATCTGCAAGAAAATATAAATATACTATTATATGGTTTCGACAGTGAAAACTGATAAAACTGTAGTACTATTGAAAGGGGCAAAATAGTTCTTATCGCATTTTAAATTATATAAATAACTCATAATCTATATATCAAATAACAAATATGCATTTATTGATTCACTTTGGAGTCAAATAAACCCTTTTTAGGCCAGAATGCAATTATGTTAATCCAATACCTTTCTTATTAGGAGAGAAATCATTATTTTCATAAAAGTTACATGTTTAGTAAGCTTCTACTTTCCATTTTTAATTTTGCAACTTTATTTTCACAAATTCCAACTTTTATATTACATAAATAATGCTAGAAAGGAAAAGAAAATATACTGCATGCCTTATAAATGCTCAACTATTTCTGTTTCTGCAGCTTTTCAATGTAAGAAAGATAGCAGGTTGTGTAATTATAGAAGTGGTATTTATGACCGTGGGCTGTCGGTATTATGTAATCATAGCATGCAGTGTGATATATTAAATGCTAGGTTAGAAAGAGTAGGCAGGCTATATACTTAGAGTCAACAAGAGGCCATCGCCCTAGGAAAAAAAAAAAAACTGACTGTAGCATGAATTGTGACACATCAGACTGTGTGAAGTAGGATCTATCAACCACAGCCATTAACAGCTTGTGAAAATATCATTTAATGAATAATTTCAAAATGGTAATATTTATCAAGTGCAGACAGATTTATATGGTATTCATAGAATTTGGAACAGTGCTACTAGAATTTCATTGACTATTGTGAAACAACACTGAACCACAAAGGTTTTGTTACTTCTTTCTCCATGCCCTTTCTCTATTTCATACTTTACTTTGATATTTTGTAAAGATAAATGCAGAATATAATAAAGAACATTGAGTTCTCAGTATGATTTGGCTCCTATTTTGCCATGTGAACTTGGCCATGACATTTAATCTATCAAGACATCAATTTTCTCATCTAGGGAGCCAAGAAATTAAAAAAATAGTTATAGCATCCTTTAACGGATAATGTTTAAGTAGGATATCTCTCGTTTTTTATATCTTGTAGCATTTCCCTGACCTTTTTTGTTGCTATGGTTGCTGTTGTTTGAGACTTTAGGCATTTATGTTTGTTTCCACTTTTTTAGCAACTATCCTAGAAATAGAAATAGAGAATGGGAGAAATATCAGAAATGCGTGTGTATCAAATACATAAGATATTTAAGGGGAGGTTAGAAGAAATGTTGAAAGGCTAAAATTAAGTGATTGGCAATCAGAATTTATGAATTTTTACACTGTCAGAAGTTCCTAGGGACTTCCAATCACATCTCAAAGTAGAACAAAATCAGAGGAAACAAAGGCTAAGATTTTGGAAAATGAACAGCAATTGCCTACCACACACTACACTATAATATAAATTCTGTTTTACAGTACCATGAGATTAGAATGTTCTACCACCATTGTCCACCTGTGTAATAAATCTAGACCATCTAGATTGGAGAGAGTAATTCTTTACTGTATCAAATGGTGATAACCTAACTAAAGGATCCTTTGTGGAAGAGTAAAAGTATTCCTAATTTGAACAACACTAAGAATACCTCCCACCTCTGTTCCCAATACTGTTTGGTTGAAAAGGATTAGTTCCCTGAATATAAGCAGAGTTGTTATATCTTCTTGAATTCTTTTAAAAACAGGGAGTGTCCACCTAGGGTTAGGATTCCTGAAGGATAAGAAGAAAAATGGTCCCCCACAAAAGATGTCAATATCTTAAAGCCCCAAAACCTGTGCATATGTTAGGTTACATGGCAACAAAGAATTAAGAATTAATTAGGTTTCAGATGTTTGCTAATCAGAGGACCTTAAAATAGATTATCATAAATTATCTGGGTGAATCCAATATAATAAAAAAGATTTTTTAAAGGTGAAAGAGTGTCAGAGTGTGAGATGTGAAAAAGACTAGACTTACTATTGCTAGTCAGAAAGAAATGCAGCTGACTCTTTCTGATACTTTTTGACCTTTCTGACCTTTAGAATGGTAAAATGATAAATGTGTGTTCTTTCAAGCCCCCACATTTATGCTAATTTGTTACACCAGGAATAGGAAACTAATATAGAAGTCTTAAAGCCTCTGGGAAAAAAAAAGCCTGTTTTTGTTGTACAACTTCTTCATGGAAGCAACTGATTCCCCTTTGTTTTTCTTGAGCAAAAGCTAACCCTGCTGAAGCTAATATTTTTCTTGCCAGACAAACTGCTGAACTAAAGATTAACACAGACACAATTTAACCTGCCTTTCCCTAATTGGACACCTGGATCACATTATAGCTCTGATTACAACCCTCTCCACCAAGACCTTTACCTGTATCTAAGCTAAAGTTTATCTTTATAAATCTTATTATTTAGACTACTAGCATTTTGTGTAAGTAACCTTGACTATATCATAATAATGTTATGATTATAAAGATGATTCAGAAGTTTCCCATATTTTAGAATCAGAAAGACATAAGCTATCAAATTTTAACAATATTTTACCAAAGGAGTTTGCTCTGATGATAATATAAATTCTGTTTTACAGTACCATGAGATTAGAATGTTCTCAGTGGCTAAATGGAAAGAACTGAAAGAACTAGTATCAAAAAATAAATCATCATTTCTACATCTTTCTCTCTCAGATTATATATATATTGTATTCTCTCAAATGTCTTGTTTGAAACGTTCCTGTATTTTTGTTGGTTCAGGTGGCTAGTTTTAGATAAACATGAAGGAAAAAAAATCTAAGAACTTGGTATTTTTTATATTTCTTTTTAATACTCCTGCTTGAAACCTCAATATTTAACATTATTTCTCTGAATGACTTGTATCCTTCTCTTTTAAAAGATAATTTTATCCAAAGATTTTTCTAAAATCATAAGGTTGTTACTGTAAACTTATGCTCTGCATATAGTTTTCTTGGAAAGGAAATCTTGCCTCCTTGTATGCTCTGAACTTAATTATAGAGGACTTATCTCTTTGTACCCAAAAAACATAAATAAACAATTGCATTTTTCTATTTCACTTAGCTTTAAGAGATTTCAGATCAAAATAACAATTACATATGTCTTTATCCTTTCTCCAAACTGCCCCTAAAGGTATGTCTACATGAGGACAATAACTTAGCCAATGGGGCAACAAGCTCATCAGTTAAGCAAAAGTAATATAGCATTTGTCTTTTTTTTTTTTCCATAGAAACTAATTGAACATGTATAAGGCTTTTTAAGGATAAATACAATTTGCCTTTTGATTCTATTAAAGAGAACTTTCAGGAATCCCTTTTTAGTGAACTAGTTTTTAAGTGTTTAAATATATTTACTTGATTAAAGCTCTTCTTGTTTAAAAGACAACATAAGGTGCCTTTTTATACTTAAACGTGTGTACAGTAGAATAACAAAAAAGACATAAATGGTTTTTGTTTGATTTAAAAGCTCCTGGTTATCTTGCCTTCAGTTGAAATCAATTGTCCTTTCAGCTTTTATAATTGAGTGAATGTATTTTGACCACTAAGTGACTATTGTCTATTCTAAACTGCAAAGCTGAGAAATGTCCTAAGTAAAACCACAAAGTTTCAGTTCTACAAAGGAATTGTTGGACTAGTGAACTAGAGCCAACCTAGGATTGTGTAATAATGATTGCCAAAAATGATAGTTTATAAGAAGACTCATTACTTTTTTCTGATGTTGTGTCTAAAGGATATATCTTCAAATACCATAATATAGTTCTTTATGCCCTGTAGTATTTCAATGTGCTTACTAAGAAGACTTTAATATTGCCCTCAGCTTGATAAAACTTTAGACAGGCTTCTTCCTGACTTTAGGTCTTTGACCTCCCTTTACTTTAAAAAATTTGTGATTACAAATTCTTTCTCCATCCTTTTGAGATGTAAATATTTAAAAAAGCTTTCTGCCAGTGTCACAACACAGGATGTCTTCCTCAAGGACCTACAGGCTGTCTTTTTAAAATGTAATCATAAAGGAAGATAGTGCTATATCTTCCCAGTTTCTGTGGGAGGTTATGAGCCTAACTTCACTTAGCAAACACAGATGGTCTAACCACAAAGAAAAACTAAGGAATAACTCAAGGTGCTGGAAATATCCCTTTCATCAATTTAACATCCTCTCTAATGTCCTCCAGTATTCTTTAACCGGCTCATGCAAGCATTTAAAAACTCCCCTGGCCTTTGTCTCAGCAGAATTGAATTCAGACACAGTTACGGCCTTTCTTCCCTATTGCAGTAGGATTGAATAAGGTATTCCTTGCCTGTTTAATTTTGCCCAGCACGGTTTTGCTTTAATATTACCTAAAACTTCTGGTTAATGTGTTCAATTTCCTGCTGTTACAATCTTTTTTTGTGAGCAATATTTTTTTTAGAAGATCAACAAAGCTCTTTTTGTTCTCATTCTGGCAAAGATACACCAAAACAGAGTTATGGAATTCAAGAAATCATTTACATTTGAATGGTGCTTTGAACTCCTAACAGCGATTTCCTTATTTCCAGATACTCAAAGGTGACCAAAACACTGAAATCCCCACAAAACCTCCTTATGCAACCTCAGAGCAGGTAAAGCTACAGATGTGTACACAAGCTGAGTCTAATAATGGACAATGTGTTAAAAGCATGGACAAATTATATTTTCACTGAAAGCTCAGAGCTGACCTCCAAAGAGTTTGAGAGTATATTAGGGCTAAGTGGTAAGCTACAAACTATTGTCACTGGGGAAATAAGAAAGAAAGAAAGAAAGAAAGAAAGAAAGAAAGAAAGAAAGAAAGAAAGAAGGAAGGAAGGAAGGAGGAATGAAGAAGGAAGGAAGAATTCCTCATTGCCTTCCTTCCTCCGTCTTCGCCGCGCCTATCTCGGCTCTCTCTCTCTACTCTCATCTCCTCCATCCCCCTCCCCTCCCTCCCCCTGCCTCCCTCCCCGCCCCCCCCCTCCAGCACTCAAGAAAGAAAGAGAAAGAAATATTCTAACACTTCTTCTTTGGGGGTAAATTTATTGATTCCTTTTTGTTACTAAATCTCCCCTTAAGTGAAATAAACTTCCTGTGTTGGTAAATGGAACAATTCAGAAAAATTGGGAATTTTTAATCAAAGAAAAGTGGCTATTTGCCTCTATTTCTAGTCAACCCTAGTATATTCAATTAGTGAAAACTTTGGGTCAAGAGAAAAATTCAAAACAGAGATTGAATGTGAAACGATCTGGGGTTGAGGGAGTAAAGATCATTAGGAAAGCATAATCATTTTGATTAAGACTCTGATGGCTATTTCTGGAGCTCCTTTCAAAATCCCTGCAGATTTTATCTTTTATGCAACCCTTTAAAATATCTTTCCATTTAGATGCCTCATGTTTTATTTTAAAGACAGTGACCTAAGGAGCTGGTTACCAAAATCTTTCTGCTGAAAACACTTTGCCTATTTATCAGTACAAATAGAGCTGGGTGTTTGCTCTCACTTGGTTTAATTACTAAGGAAGTAGATAAATAATATCAAGTGTAAAAAAAGACATGCTGGGGCAAAAAAAAAAAAAAAAAAAAAAGAGAATGCTAGTCATTCTGAAATCATAGCCATGATCTCAACTACTGTTATTTTATTTTATTTTAAATGTTACTTGCTTTTGCTAAAATGTTGGGTCTTAATATAAAACATTTTCTTTACTCAGAAAATTACATTATAAATTTAAAGACAGATTTTAGAATTGAGAAAAAAGTATAATTTTTCACTATTCCCAAGAAGACTGAATATTTTAAAATAAGAATATGAATCTTTTAGTGTTCTTTCACAAATACAAAGATTGAAAATGTTTTTCCTTCCCCTCCAATCAATACCCCACACTACCATCACATTTAGAATAAACTTTAATAAATGTGACCTTTATAGAAGATATAGTAAATGGCTACTATTTATATCTTACATTCATAATTTCAAATTATAGATCATTATCTGGTAGAAAAAAAAACATGCTTGACTATACAGTATGAGGATAAATCAGTTTCAAGGAATGAAATGACACATTACTGATTATATTTTATTTAAAACTAAACTCTTATTTCCATTCATCTTTCTTTAATACTTGCTCAATCTTAGGGTGATATGAACCATCTCTTCACTTTCTAGGCCCACAAGAATACATCCCAAGAAAAACTTCTTAATCTATTTTAAGCAATATAACTTCAGCTGAAATGTGAATTATTTTCTTAGATTAACTCTTAACACCTTATCAGGTCCTCTAGTGATTAGGTCTGAAGGACAACTAAAAGATTTTAAGCAAGGCATAAATTTCTATCCTGAGGCAAACAAGAAAAGGTGCATGGATGAAAAATCTAATTCAAACAATTAACAGTTTCACAAATTAATGTTTCTAGTATTTTTTGGTTTAGATGTACTCTCTTAGCAGTAGTAGCAGCGGTTACCAATAAAGATTTGAAAAGAGCAAATCAAATATACATAAGCAGCTCTTTAAACAAACACTTTGGTGACTTTCTGAGCTAAGTAACCAACAACATCAATCCATTAATCAATTGATAACATTTGACTTCACTGAATTATCTCTATTGTCCCAGGAATTGATAAAAAAAAACTTAGCCTTAGGCTCAGCTCTGCATATAAGTAATTATACAACCTTAGAAGAGTCATTAAATCTTTATAAATTTCAGTTTTCTCCTCTGTAAAATGAGAGCCATAAGTCATTGATCATCAGTACCTTTTCAGATTTAAAATTCAAGAGGAATTTAAGAATATTATTTTTACTAAAACGCTGAAAAAACTTAAGGAGATATTAATTATAACTAAATCATATGACAAAGATATTAATTGAGTTCATTCATAACTCAAACTTGGGATAAACTGTAAGCTCTCATTTTCAATATAGGATAAAAACATTTGTATAAGCTTTTTAAAAATAATTATTTTTATAATAACTAAAATTTAATATTAATGTGTTAAGGGGGAAAAAATCACACAAAACTTCTAACTAGTGTTAGGAATATGTATTCATTGGCACAGTCCAATGGACAATGAGTGAATTTTATTTTTCCCCTTGTTCTCATTGCTAGAGTCAGCCATATTGATCTATGCAAAACACCACATTAACTTGGATATGACACAATCATTGCTAAAGCATGAGAGATGTGAATCAAAACAAAATTTGCCCTGGAAAGAGTTAAACAGCCAAGAAAGACTTTATTTAAGACTATTGAAAGAGGGCATAGAGGCCAAAACTTTGAGCTCAACTTCACTGAAACAAAAAAGCTAGAGAGTTTTTAAGATCTGGGACAGGGAGATCATAAGTCATCTGTGTTTAATAATTAGCAACATTACTAAACATTCTGCTATCTTCATGACAGGGAGTCATTTTACAACTTAGAGCAAGGCACTGACCCTCCCATAGAAAATGGGATGTAGAGGCGTTACCTTTGTTGATGATTGCATTTCAAAGAGATGAGTCTCAGTCCTTGAAAAAGATATTTTTGGATTATAGAACTGGCAAGATTTTTTTTTAAAAGATTTATATCTCAAAGGAATAGAGAACAAAATTTACAAGTGTACTAAAGAAACCTAAAGAAATGCAAAGAAAAAAAAAATAGGTCAGGAGCCTAGACTTGGAAAAGCCTGTCTATAATTTAGTCAAACTGAAGAGAACATTAAGGCAATCTTGGTTGGAAGACACTGATTTGGCAGGAAAAAAATAGTACTCTAGAATCTATTGAGCTAGAGTGGCAGATTCTGACTACACATAGCTATATTTTCTGAAAATAGGATTTGATTCATGAGCCATCAAAAATTATTTTAAATCACCATAGCAGCATTTGTATCTCATTTTGTACTTTTAATGTACAACAGGTCCTTGAATAAAGTCATTTTGTTCAACATTGCTTTGCTACAACATTGATGAAATACTAAGGGAACTTAACTCTTTTGTTTATATCAATTAGCCTATGGTACTGTTAGGTAGCTAGTCAGACATTAGCCACAGAGGAAAAAAGGAATAGGGGCCCAGCCTAGAGACCACTCAAAAACACCCCAGTGGTAGTAGAATTCTGGATATGTACATGCGCAGTAAGCAAAGAGTTATATAGCAGCCAGGTGTCAATCAAAATGACCTCACTTGCCAATCACCTAGGAATGCCCATCATGACCCAAATATAATTCAGACATTTCCACTTCTAGGTCCTTTTTTGTGGCCTTTATTGTGCACTTTTTGTGGCCCTTTCCTATTAGTTATTATGGTTACAGCGCTCTGTTACAGCTCTTCACTGAGACCATGTACCTCCTTGGGGTATTCATTCTTTGTCTTTCTAAAATACACTTGCAATAATTTTTTTAAAAATCTCACTGACCTGTGATTCTTCACTGTGTCAATGAGGAAGAACTGAGGAAAAATGCTAACTACACTTCTGCACCGTTATCCTCCTCCCCACTGCTGTTTGGGCAACACTGAACTCCAATCAGCCACAATGGTAACAGTGCAGTTAGTTTTGTTATATGTTGTTTAGCTTAAAGTTGCAGAACCTGTCAATAACATTATTCAATGATGTTAAGTGAGGACTTACTGTATTCACTTTCATTATGTGTGTACTTTCCTGATCATGACCTTTTTCCATTTTCTCATAATAGCTAATAAGTGTTAAGTGAGTTAGAAAACATTAACCTCATTAATTTACAGATGAGGGTGCTGTAGTTAAAGGAATTCACCCCACTGGCTTAAGCTACACATTCAAAATGGAATGAGACTATAAGCTATGACTCATCTCTCAGTATAAAGAGCTCCCCAATATGGAGCATTGCTTGACAGTCTTGTACTGTGTATACGACTATGTGTGTATATGATATGTATAAACAAAATATTCAAAAATCTATTTCTAATTAATAAGAAACAAAATAATTTTCTAGGAAATATGATAGTTAGGTAGCTAGTCAGACATGGGCTACAGGGGAACAAAGGAATAGGGGTCCAGCCTAGAGGCCACTCAAAGAACACCTACTGATAGCTAGAAAATCCCTCCTGCATCCCCAGAGACAAAGGACAGGATGGTCATAATCATCACTAGTTTAATCTGGCCACAGAGCCTGCACAGAAAGTACTTACCTAATTTGCCTACAATTTAAGCCTCGTTATAATACCATGTTTATGCCTGGAAGTTCACGAATCTAATTATAACAGACTGAATTCTGGGTAAGCACATGTACTCTAGGCAAAGAGTTATATAGCAGCCAAGTGTCAGTCAAATTGACCTCAGGTGCCAATCATCTAGGAATGCCTTTGTAACCACCCATCTTCACTGTAATATAACGCAGACCTCCCACTCCCCCAGGGTTACAGCTCTCTATCTTTTTTGGCTGTAACCGCCCCTCCCACACACACACGCACATGGTACACATACACACACTTGGTTAGTCAGTTAGGCTTAACCTGTCTTCTACCTCGAAATATGCCTTTAATAAATAATACCTCTCATAATTGTCACTGAAGGAAATTCATTTCTTCGTCAGTGATGAGGACTAAGATGTGCATGTTACTGCAACTCTGATTGCAATGGTAACATGATGACAGAAGGCTTAAAGACAAATATCTTGATTTAAATATTCTGTGAAGGCGAATACTTTTTGCCTTACTTTTTGAGATAGTGTAGTCAATATAAGAGAAAAATACATTTTTTAAGAGCTAAAATAACAATTTATTTTAAAATATCATCATCTGTCCATGCCATAATGAGGAAATATTATTACATGTTTAATTAAAAGGGAAGACCCATAGCCATTTAGCTAATCAATGACAGCCCAGAGGTTTCTTCATTTTGAAGATTTGTTTTGTTTTTCTAACTGAACACCTGTGATCACCAACAGAGAGCTTGACTGAAATTATTTGTAAAGGATTCGAATGTGTTTTTAAAAGTGAATTCACTTTGAACAGTTAAATATCTCAAGCCATTAAACTACTCTGCTGCCAAACTCCTTTTTGTTGTGCTAATGTTCTCAGTATTTGGGATGGCTGAGCAAAAAAATAATGATAAATTTCTACATGACTAGAGACAGAAAGGAAATGTATATGGGAACTCCTTCGTATTCTACCTCACAACAGGATTGTAAATTTTAGGCTGGTTGTGCTACAGAGGATGTATTGGTATAATAGGCAGAAGTTTATAAACTTCCTGCTCACTGACAGTGAAAGTTGCTCCAGGTTTGGAAATCCCTAGCTCCACTGACAACTCCACTTCTCTTAGAAGAGATATCAAAGCTGTGGAATATAAACAAACAAATGACAACATAAAATTCATTTTACTTACACTTGAAACAATAAATTTATGGGTAATGTAAGTACTATGAACTTTTTATCTACCAATGATGGAGCTACCAAACAACAGAAAATTAAAAACCAGATAACAATTTTAGAAAAGAAAATTCACTACAAGTGGAATATCTTTTACAGTTTTTTTTTTTTTGTAATAAAGTTTTGAGGCTATAGACCTTTTCTAGAGGGTTTATAAAATGAAAACAATATTTTTGTGGTTAAAATTATATAATAATTATATCATATTCCTGAATCTTATTCAACTTCATATGAAGGCTGCTATAAACAAAAATATGTTTATTTGGCATTTAAGCCTGTTCTTTCACTGGATAAATTGAGAAATCAATTTATAATATAATACGAAGTATATAGCATCATATTTGAAAAAGTAGTAGTTTAGATGCACATCCATATATTTTTCTAGCATATAAATAATTTTGCAGTTAGGTAACAAAAAATAGTCAGTTGACATTGTGATCATTTGAGCCTGAGTTGATTCCCTGCTGATAAACATTGTTCTGGATAACAGAAATATTTGAGAAAGGCCTACATATTGTGTTTGTATCAACTGAAACTACATATGGTAGTTTGTTAATAGGGTTAATAGAAAAGCTAAATGAGATGAAAGGATTCCAACAATTACGTGGTTGATTTAAACAAAATGAAGAAATCACATGTGTTTCTAAAAAGTAAAATAAGTGTGGAGTGGGGAGAAAGGGAATGGTTATCTAAATGACTCATTTTGCCTGTATATTCTTCTAAAATCACTGGCTGCTTGTTCAACATTCACACCATTGCATATCTTTGTTTACCTGAAGTTTGATACCTGCAATTTTTTTTATTTGATGCTGTAATAATTATATTAATACTGCATTCATTTTTGGACTTCTAATCAAAATACTTTACTATATATCTAATATTAAAATGTTTCCCAAGTGCTAAAACAGCCTATACTAGATTAAACAATATTCTTCTCTATTGAGTATAAAGAAATAAAAAATCTAATCATTTCACTGATAATGTGAAAGTTAAATATTGATAGTTATAAGCAAGCCGTAATATCTAACAAACTAATTATTATGATGACATTTAGGTTTTATAATTTTGTTCATTCCAAATACTTTTCTTCATTAAAATAAAATAAAAAAGAAAATTTCAACATAATTATTTTATATTTTTATTAAAGAATATTTATTTTTATTTTTATTATACAACAGTATATTGCATATCTACTCAGAAAATGATCATTCTCTTTTCTTCCCACTCTCACATAAAAATAGTCCATAAGAACTCTTTTATTATCACTTATGGGAAAAATTGTAAAGATTATAATAAAAGTCCTCTAGAAAAACTATGTTATTTGTCATCAAGATATAAACTACTTTTAAAAGTACATATAAAGAAAAGTAAAGGGAGCAAATAATATGTTTTTAATTTTGTAAATAATTTTGTAAAACTGTATTATATGTTATTCAATGACACCTATATTCTGATATATGACTTAGAAAAACTCTAAGTAAAGAGCATCCAATTGTGTGTAAATAGAATCTAAAATTTTCAATATGTTTCTGATAGCTTTATGTTGTTGATAACACTTCAAATTTACAAAAACTTTTTTCACAAATTTACTCAAACATTATGAAATAATCATTAGTTATTTCTTTAAAATTTAAATGTATATATATATATTCTTATTTATTTACCCAAATTTAATTGTTATTTAGTTTCAATTATGTTCTAAAATTTTGGCTGATTTTTGTAAACTAATAGGAATAGGTAGAGTTGGGTTGATATGAGGTCATGGCTGGTATAACTATATTAAAAGGCAACAGGAGAAAAATTAATGATACATACAACAATTTTATTAGATCATAGAGAGGAGTTGGCTGGAAGATGAAAAGTATTTTGGGGAACGTTTGAAAGAGGATGCTGCTAAAGGATCTTTCTCACAATGGGCATTATAAGCTACACCAAATGGTGGACTTTATGGTAAGGGTATTGGAAAACTACTGAAGTGTTAAGCAGGTGAAATAAATGAGCACATTTCATCTTGAGAGTGATCATCCTGGCTATAGCACCAAGAATAGATTTATGGAAGTAATAAAAATGATGTGGAGGCTTCTTTAATTCAGGAGAGATATGATAGTGGCCGGATAACAGTGGCCTGAAAGTAGAAATATAAGAGAGATATTTAGAAAATAGTACCTAGTGAAAGATTATATGGAGGGATTAAGAAACTACCAAGTTAACAATTATTTTGACAGTTTACTGTTCACTAAGAACTGAGAGTACAGAAATGTGTTCAGAGTTGGAGGGAAAAAAATAACATCACGAGTGACCTGTTTGGTTCCTGTGGGCACCTTAAACTATGCAATTACACATGAATTAAATGCACAAGAAATATGGAATGGAAATAAAGGTTTTGAAACAAACACGCCATGGCTACCAAAAAAAACAATGATTCTTTCATCTCAAATTGCAGAACTCCCTTTACCATGTCTTATAATGTAGACCTGGTGGCTTTATTTATTTATTTATTTATTTATTTATTTATTTATACCTGGGAAAGTTTTTATTTCTCCTTAATTTTTCCATTTTTTTATTGTAGTAATGTGCACATATAAAACTCGATATCTTAACCAGCTTTAAGTATACAGTTCAGTGACATTAATTGCTTTCATGTTGTTATGCATCACTTACCACCATTTATCTCCAAAACTCTTTTCATCTTGCAAAAGTCAATTCTGTATTCACTAAACAATAATTCTTCATTTTCCCTTACCCCAGGCCCTGGAAACTACCATTCTACTTTCTGTCTCTATGGTTTTGTCTACTCTAAGTATCTCATGTAAGTGGAATTGTACTTGTTTTTTTGGTACTGTCTTACTTTATGTAATATTACATCCTTAAGGTTCATCCTTTTTGTAGCATATGTCAAAATTCCTTACCTTTTAAAGCTGAATAACATTCCATAGTACTGTTGTCCATTGGTATCTGCGGGGTATTGGTTCCAGTACCCTGCTTAGACATCAAAATTTGCAGATGCTGAAGTCCTTTTTCAAGCCACTAGGTTTGTCGTAGCTTGATATATAATGATAAAAAACTAATATATGTCTCTATTTCTCTATCCTTTTTTCATTCCTTTGAATCTTAAATGCTGTGAGATTATCTTAAATTTTTAACACCTGAAATTGATGTTTTATTCACTTAGTTTCTATTTTCCTTCAATTAATCTGGTCAGACTATGAAATATGAAATTCTTGCTATGTATACCATATACATTTAGAAGAAATAACATTTTATTTTTTAAATTTTATTTTGCAGTTTTCAAACTTTATAAAGATCCAGCCATACAGATGAGAGAAGGGAAGAAGACATAATTTATCAATATCAGGAAGAAAAGAGGAGACATCACTACAAATCCACTGGACATTAAAACAACTTACTCTCGCCTATCTAATGTAGTCTTTGGTTAAATATACAATAACGAAGTGTGGTATTAGTCTGTATGAGCAGATAAATAGACCAACTGAACAGAAGAGAGACTCCAGAAGTTATCACATATAAATTTTCAATTGAATTTTGACAGAACTGCTAGATATCTAAAGGAAAAACGGTGGTCTTTACAACAATGGTACTGGGACAATTTCTCACATGAGGAAAAAAATGAACATTGATTCTTAGTTTACACTGTATACAAATATATACATATATATTATGTATGCCATATACATAAACTTAAAATGTATCATTTACCTAAATGCATAAGGTAAATTAAGAAAGTTTTAAAAAAGGAAAAAACTGGAAGAAAATAATTTTGAACACCTATTTTATTATGAATTTACATTCAGAATATATAAAGAATTCTTAAAATAAAAATTCAATTAAAAATGGGCAAAAAAATTGTACAGATATTTTAAGAAAGAAGTTAGTTATATGAGTGTTATATAATCATATGAAAACATGCTCAACATAATTACTCTTTAGGAAATACAAATTAACAACTATTATGAATTATTGTTACAGTCACTAGAATGGCTAAAATTGAAATGACTGGCAATACTAAATGTTGAAAAAAATTTAGAACAACTAGAAATTTAATATATTGTGGATGAGAATACAAAATGATTCAATAATTAAAAAAATAGTTTGGCAGTTTTATTTAAAGTTAAACATACATTTACCATAGAATGTAGCAATTCAACTTCTAGGTGTTTACTCAAAAAAAATGAAAATCTATGCCCACCAAAAGGCTTGTACATTAATGTTTATAGTCACTTGATATATTTTAATGACTCCTCCCAATTGAAAACAATACAAATGTCCATCAACTAGTGAACGATACTATAAATTCTGAAATACCGTAATATGGATTTAGCAGGCAGCTTCTAAGATGGCCCCAAATAATCTTCACCTTCTGTTATCAACAGCCTTATGTAATGCCTCTTTTTGTGTAACTTGCTTCTAAACAATAGAATTTGGTAACAGTGAGAATATGAAACTACTATGATTAAGTTACAAGACATTTTAATTTTCACCTTGCAAGCAGTCTCTCTACCTCCTCCTCTTATTGGCTTTGATGAAGCAAGCTATGTTGGGGGATTCTACATGGCAAGAGATCAGAGAAGTCTTCCTTTAATGGACATTAAGAAAATTTCCCCACCCTGGAGAATGTCTTGACTACAGCTTTATAAAAGACCATGAAGCAGAGGGCCAAGCTAAACTGCTCAGATTTCTGACACAGAAACTGTGAGATAATAAATATCTGTTGTTTTAAGTGAAATTTTACAATAATTAATTACGCTGTAGCTTTAAATTTTTGGACTTCTAATTAAATCACTTGGCATGTACTCCTAAAAGTCTATAAATAATGTACATTATCTATGAGTCATTTTGATTTAGGTCAATTTTTGTTTTTTACTATTAATATTTGTTTAATGGATATTTTTATTAATGCCTAAATGTTTGTCTTAACACTGGTTTAATGTACCTTTACCTGAAGTACCTAAACTACCCCCAGATCTATCATACAGTTCAATTCCCAGAGCATTTTCATTAGTGTGATATTTCACATCTGTTATGGAGTCATGCCCTGGAAAATGTTTTCTATTTACATTGGTTAAACGCACACTGAACAAGATATAGTAATCCAGATGGTGTATGACTTAACTTGAATCAATGTACTTCTTTCTTTGGGGTGTCTTAAATATTTTTGTTCAATAGTAATTAACTCCTGTTACTATTGCACAAAATCTATTATACATACGGTTCTGAATTGCCATAGCATTGCTTTAAGGGAAAAAAAAAATCACAAGCTCAGTTATCCAAAATTTGCTTGATAAACAAATGCTTTTTGATAAAACAATTTCACATATAATTTGAATTACAGTTAAAATTTTAACATTCTTGAGTCATCTGGTTCACTATCTTGATGAAAAATTATGTTCAGTAATAACTATAGCAATTAGCATATTGGGCACTCAGTATGTATCTGTTGAATTCAATCAAATTGATTTATCTTCTTTCATAGATTCTTTTTCGAGTAATATTTTCTCATCACAGAATAAGCCATTTCACTGAAGCATTATGCACCGCAAATTGTCCTAAGAATGTAAGAAACATTTCTATTTCAAAAATAGTGATGTATATATTTTAGTACAGTATTGAGAAGAAAACATTTTATAAATAAATATAAAAAAGCAATTTTAATAAAACATAAATTAACAAATATAGCATAGCAAATAGGTTAACATTATACGAAAAAAATAGGATTACTTACAAATATAAATTTTTAGGTTATCAATGATTTGAAATTTTACTTCTCTTAATTATTAATGATTATAAATTTAAGTGTATATTTTATTATATTTGGTTACATTAGTAGACAACCGTGGCCCAAGAGTCCCAATCTTTTAACAATCACTGAGACTACCTTCTTTGCTTCCAGAGATTTTAGACTGAGATTTTTCCAAGTTCTTCACACTCCTCTGTAGATTAAAATGTAATCCACCTTTAAACTACTTCCTCAGTTATTGAACAAATAATAATAGCAGGATCAAATCCATGGAAATGTCATACCCCAGCTGAGCAAATTTGACTATGAAATAACAATTGATTAGCCCCATGCCAGGCCCTGGCCAACATATTTAATTTTTATCTCACTATCAATATTCGCCTTTTCTTTCAAATCCCTAATATTGAAGTTATTATTTTCTTTAGAAGTTAGAGAGTTAGCCTTTCTTGCTTCTCTCCCTATATTATTATTCAATGCTGTATGGGAAAATGCTTCTTTTTGTAGACTTGACTGGTTGGGCTCCCTGTGGAAAAACTGTCTTCCTCTCTGGTTGAAGTTTTTTCTTTTTCATTTGCACTTTGTGTAATGTTTGATTGTAGCTGTGAAGGACTTGGAGATGCCTCACAGAGAATAATGCTCTATGTCAGAACAGAGTGTAAGGCATTGGTTCCTAGCATTATAACTGACTAAAATTTACTAATATATGTATTTATACCAAATAGTATAAAACTTCGTAATTTAAAACCTAGTATGTTTGCATTTTATTTCATTCACTATTGCAGACAAATTAAGTCACTATAATGTATACCTATGAAACCATAAGGGTGAACTTTCTGAAAAATAAAACCAAAAAGTATATATAAATACTACCTGATCCGATTTCCTAAAAAACATACTAAATGTTCTATTTAAGACTGGATATGACTAAACTTTATTAGACTTGAACTGTATTCTGGGTAATTGTCCAGTAATAACCTTTGCTAAATTATACGAAGTCTTTACTTAACAGAGAACACAGACTCTCCAGTCTCTAATATTATCATCATTCAAGATAATGAGTAACACAAAGCATTCTATTACCAATCTAAAAGCAATAAATGTCAAAGTAAAGAAGTATGCAATATTCTGGCCCGAAAGAACAAAGGACAAAAGTAATGATAATACCTCTTTATATTTGCAGTCTATTATATCATGCATAACAAATGATGCTGTAATTGTAGACAGTGTTATTTTAACAGTTTATAAGGAGAAGGTAGCGGGGTAGATGAGTATGTGTTGACTATTGCTGTGAAAAATGCTTTACACTTCTTAATTTAAAATATCCAGCAAGAAGAGGATATCATTTCAGAGTGCATTTAATTTTTGTTCTTCTTTGAATTATATAAGCTGAAGATTTCAGTGTTTGATTTACCATCCAATTCACTGTACTGGTGAATTCAAGGTAATTGAAACATAGAAACTAATACAATACATTTCTTTCCAACTAAATCATCATTAGAGTGAAAAGGGAGCAGATAAATAGTTTAACTGGTCATTTCAAACTTTCTAGTGGAAACCAATATTGGAAAAGGAAATGTCTGTTAAGCAAACAAAACTCTGTTTCCTTAGTGAATAATGAAGCATAAATATGATGTTTTATCTTACAGCATTACAGCTAAAAATGTGTCTGTGTCTTTGTGAGATGCTAAGGTTTCAAGACTGTAGGAAAAGGCCACTGGGACTACAAATGAAAAGATTTTGACTCAAGTACTGACTTCTCCCTTGACTAATAAATAAAATTATTTTTTAAATATATTTTCTCAATGGGAAAGAGACCTGAAGATCCTGTAGTCCACATAAATTATATAAAATACAAGGATAGCTGGGACGTTCTGACTTATTTGTAGTTTTTTCACACAAATTTTGCTCTTTAAACTTATCCTCTTAAATTTATCCAGAGACACAGGGTGTGTAGGTCCTTCGTAGATAAAGTTTATTGATATTTGATGGAGATCTCTCCTTTCCATTAAGCCTTCAGGAGCATTCTTTAGCGGCAATACTATCAACCTCTGTCTTCTTTAGTCTCTGCTTTGCCTCTGGACAGCACATCACTGATAAATTGGAACAATATAATCCTTTAAGTACAGCATAATCTGGAGAAATTGAAATTCTTAATTTTTTTTCTTTTTTGTCCACAAACATAATTATCTTTGTAATCTGTGCCAATAATGAACAGCGTCCATAAACTGTTTTTGATAGCAATAAAATAAAATATATTTTCCCCTTGATAACATGTACAAGTGGTCATAATTTACATGAGAGCGATTAAATTCAGTTTGTAAAGGAATCACTGATTGTCACTAGGAAACTCACTAAGAGAACAAAAACGTTTGCTTTATAGCAATTGCATTTGCTCAACCCTATGTATGTAGATTCTTTTAGGTACCCTCCCAGCTAGATTAGTATGTAAGTTCATGCCTCACAACTGCACAAATGCTCTGATTTCAGTTAGCCAATCCCTTGCCCCAAGTACTTCTCTATATCAGTTGGTAAGTGATATTTTTGCACTTCTTTATGCATTAATGTCATCTTGTGAAGAAGTAATGTTTTCTTTAAAAATATCATGAGTGAATAATATGTCTTCATAGTTAGCATACAAATATATATTTTATATATAGATATTATATATATATATATATTCAGAACACTATTTTGAGTAATATGATCACTTTAGTCTCAACATAGTTGCTATGTGGAGAGTATTTTTCATCAGTGAATTTTGTTTCAGAATTAAGGAGATAATTTCTTTACTTTTAATCTGAGAAGGAGCAGAATGGTCTATATAGACCAGAAGCTTCTAAAGTAAAATACTTACGAAAATAATATTGTTTTTATTTTTATTTCAGCCAATAGTTAATGTAACATTTTAGGACTGGAATAATTTAAAGGTGTCTTTGGGAGACATTATTATTTACTGATTGGATTTGCTACAAAATTCAATATCTTTGCTTTTCCCTCTTTTATTCCTTTTAAGAAAAAAATGTTTATCACATGAATTAATGTAAAAAATTGAATATCAACTGTAATTGAAAATGAAAATTAAAAAAGAAAAATGTTTACTTTGAGTAATCTGGAATAAGATTTTTTAAGACTATTCATCTCTGGCAATTTAACTGTCTGAATTTAACCTGATGATGTTTACTTTTGATGCTATCAGATTCTTATTTAGTCATCTGTGAGATTTCTTCCAGCAGACTCCTTTTCATCTAACTGTGACTTGAAAACAATCTGATAAGATTATTTAGAAACTGATGATTGAAATGTTGCTTAACATTTTTATTAAATCGAATTTGCTAAATAACTTTTTAGCAAATATTCTCCTAAAGTATAAAGTTTTATTACTCCATCTTTTCAGAAAACCATCTTTGCAGTAGAATTATTTTTAACACTAAATAAAGTCTGCAAAGTATTTTGCACATAGAATAATTCCTTTTCTAAGACCCTATAATTATACCACATATATGTCCTACTTAGAGTATAATTTGCCTTTTACTGGATAATTCTCACTTGACTCTGAGTTCATTAATAGCAAGAATCTATATCTTTTACATATTGTATCTCATACTTGGAACTCATAAATATTGTGTATATTTTTCTCTAAATAACAAAAACAAAGGAAAATTTTAGTCATTAGAGATTAATCCACTTCTTATGGCCAGGTAGAGTAACAATTCAAGCCTAAACAAAATATGTTTGATTTTAGAAATGTCGTAGTGTTTAATTGAATTTTTAAGTTGTAATGCTGAACCTGAAATAATTAATAACACTGAGCTAAACCAATAATATTTGACCCAATTCTTCTTTATAATAGAACTACTAATTTATAATATCTCTAATTACAAAGGGCCAAATTCTTAGATATTCAGGTAAAATTCTGTGATTACTCCAAGAGTTCAGTATATGTTTTTGACAGCAAAATTTAGCCTGGTGAATTTAATTAAAATTCATAGCCTGTTGTAGTGCAGTCATTATCTGGAAGGATGAAGGTAAGATTGCAGATCAAGACTTTAGCAAGACAGTCAAAAAGAGAGGGGAATAGGTTTGGTAATAAAGCAATTCACTGATGATGCCTCTTCGAGTGATTTTTAAATTCATTTTTAATGTTTCTGAAGAAAATAGAATGTTATTACATTCTTTCCTCCCTGAAGCTACTAATTAATATGGCACTTGCATTTTGAATTAGCACAAATCTTCCACATTCCAACTTTAAAAAAAAAAATTAAAGTTTAAGACAATTTAAAAATATTCTTAACATTATCTTAAAAACTGTGTGTCTGGTACTTATTACTGCCCTTTCTATTTGTCTCAAGATTTTATTACAAAAGTAGAAAATTAATTACATTTGAATAAATTCATTCTATGGTTTTCATGGCATATCCAAAACTGCATTTGCTTCAGGCCATTTAAAAAAAAAAAAGATTTTTGCAACAAACACCAACTTTCTCTCAGAAAATACAATGTATGTTTTGAAAAAATGAGCAATTTGTTAGGAAAAACAAACATATGCATTGTTTCTAAACCAAACAAACAAAACAGCTAAATATTTATATGTTAATTTCAATTGAGAAATAATAGCTGTAATTTATGAAATATTTATTTGGTGCTAGACAATTACTATACATATAACCTGGAAACATAAGATCTTCCTTTTTTTACAAATAAGGAGACTGAGGCTTAAAGATATATACATGTACACATATCCATATATTTTTTCAAATCACTCAAGGTCAGACACTAGAAATAAAATCCAGTTTTGTGTACAGTCAACATCTCCTTCTAAGCATGACACAACACTGCCACAAACCATGTTAAGCATTATTTTATTTATATTCCTGAAGGTGTGAGTCCCCAAACATGGAGGGAGCATAATGACGCAGGAGTTAAAAATTCTAAGGGAAAAATTTCCTAACAAATTACCTGTGAGGGATATAAAGTGACTTTAGAATGATATTTGAGAATCTATTGAGAGAAAGAAATTCACTTTTTTTTCCTTTCTCTGTACTCGTTAGAAGGTGAATCCAGACTGGTTTTTCTTGAGATTAAAAGCCATTGAGCATTTTAAATTCAATAAATAATATTATTAACAATAATGATTTTTAAAAAGTTAAGAATACATACTTGGCTTGACAAAAAGCAGATAATATATAGATTTTTCTGGATATTGTGCAAGAGAGTACTGGCATCAACCTCATATATATTATTTAAAATTTTGTGGGCTAAAGATCTTTTGCAAAAATGAAATTGCATATGCCATTGTACCAATATGTACAATAATTTAATACAGAGTTTTGTTTGAAGGATGAGGTGCTAGACTACCATCTCTCTATTATGACTGGGAGATAAGAATGTCTTGATATTTCACATAAGAATTGTTTAAGAATCCTTGAGACAGATTTTCAAAATGTAAATTTGCAACACCCTAAGGGTATATCTGTCACATTTTAATTTTCTCTATAGGGAAAAAAATAAAAATGGTTAAGATAGCAAAACTTCTGTGTTCTATTAAAAACAATGAAGATCAAATCTTCATTAGGCAGTTTATATTCAATAATTAATAGGTAGTTTATGGTCAATAGTTCCATTAATGTGAATCCTGGATAGAGTCTCAAGACTGGAAGAAAAAAGGACTGTGAAAGGAAGATTTAGAAAGACAAGATGCATCTCTGGGACTAACATGATGGATCTTCCCAGGAAATAAAAATCTAAAAACAAACAAAGTAATAGACCACTTGATGAACTTCCTCTAGTGCCTCTAAGTTTGTTTCCTTGGCAGTATCTCTTTATTAGGTTGGATTTCTTACAGTTACCATGTAATGCTTTCTTTCTTTCAAGTATTCAGACATGTCTATGGCCATGCTACCCTAAACAAGCCTAATCCAATCTGATCTTGGAAGCTAAGGAGGATTGAGCCTGTTCAGTACTTGGATGGGAGACCACCTAGGAAGACCAGATGCTGTAGGTATAAAAATAAAAAAATAAAGGATTGTAAACTGACAAGTTGCTTGGAATCTGTGAGGTCAAACAAGGGTTGCTTCTCTTAAAAAAAAAAAAATTCAGACAGATTGGTTTATTTGGTATCTTAAAGAGAAAAGCTTGGATGATTGTATTAGTTTTCTGTACCACCATAACGCATTACCACAAATTTGGCAGCTTAAAAAATACAATTTTTTTTTTCATACAATTCTGAAAGCCAGATCCCAAAATCAATTTCACTGGGTCAAAGTCAGTGTTGACAGGGCTGTCTCTTTTTGGAGGCTCAGGGGAGAATACTGTGTCTTTGCTTTTTCTAGCTTCTGGCAGCCACCTGCGTTCGCTGGCTCTCGAATTCTGTCTGGAATATCTCTCACCTCTTGTTTTAGTCATCATATCTCCTACTTCCTCTTGTGTAGTCAATCTCCATCTCTTTGCCTTCCGCTTATAAAGCCACCAGTGATTACATTTTGGGCCTATCTGGATATTCTGGGATAATACGTCTATCTCAAGATCCTTAGCTAACCCATAGTCTGTAGTCTTTTGCTATATAAGGTAATACTCATAGGTTTTAAGAAATAGACTAGAATCTCATTAGTCTGAATTGTGTCATGCGCTCAATTGTGAGCAGTCATTAACAAGGGGCTTGATATTGTTAGGTAGCTAGTCATACATGAGCAACAGGGGAACAAAGGAATAAGCGCCCAGCCTAGAGACCATCCAAAGAGCACCCTATTGGTAGTTGGACAATTCCTCCTGCATCCCCAGAGACAAAGGACAGGAGGGTAATAATCTTAGCTGGCTCAGTCTGGCTATAGACACCTGCACAGGAGGTACTACCATAATTTGCCCACAATTTAAGTTTCATTATAATACTATATGCCTGGAAGTTCACAAATCTAATTATAACCGACTGTGTTCTGGATAAGCACATGTGCACTAGGCAACGAATTATATAGCAGCCTAGTGTCAATCAAAGTGACCCCATCAGTAACCTAAAAACACTTTTGGAACCACCATCATGGCCCTAATGTAATGCAGACATTTCCACTTCCAGGAGTCTTTTGTGGTTTTTGTTGTTGTTGTTACAGCTCTATTACAGCTCTTCACTGAAATCATGTACCTCCTTGGGGAATGCTTTGTCTTTGTAAGATATACTTTTAATAAACATTTTCTAAATCTCACTCGCCTGTGATTCTTGACTGTGGGAATGAGGAGGAAGCGAGGAAAAAGGTTAACGACACTTCTACACTGTTATCCCCACTCCATGCTGGTGGGGCAACACCGAGGTTCAAATCGCCCCAAAGGTAACAGTATGATCCTGAGATTCAGTATGACTGTTGGAGCTAAAATCTAAATCAGCCTCATCTGCTACATGAGCTATGTTGGGCAGTAGTAGAGATCTGAGAAAGTTGAACATCTATTAGTGAGACAAAGAAAAGGGGAAATAAATTCTATACAGTTAACCAGAAACATCTACTACGAGAACCCCACAAAGCGGAGTTATTGCAACGAAGACATTTATCAGGAAGCTTATGAAGGAGGAGGAAGAAGAGGAGGAGAAGAAGAAGAAGGAGAAGGAGAAGAAGAAGAAGAAGAGAAGGAGAAAGAGGAGGAGGGGAAGAGGAGGAGAAAAAGAAGGAGAAGGAGAAGGAGGAGAAGGAGAAGGAGAAGGAGAAGGAGAAGGAGAAGGAGAAGAGAAGGAGAAGGAGAAGGAGAAAGAGGAGGAGGAGGAGGAGAAGGAGGAGGAGGAGGAGAAGGAGAAGGAGGAGGAGGAGGAGGAGGAGGAGGAGGATTATATATGATCTTTCAAGCTATGTTCTTTTAATTTAAAAACCTTACTTTTTCACCTACGAGTCATGTGTTCTTGACAGTTTACTTAACTTTCACTTATATTAATTTCCTAAACTATAAATAAGAATGTTAATAAACCTACTACAAAGAGTTGTTACAGTGGTTAAGGATCACTTGAGTCAAAATTTTATAACAGGCACATTAGCATTCAAACAGTGTTTGACATCTTATAAATGTTAACTATTATTATGATTATCACTATTATGACATGAAGTCATAAAAGAGAAAGCAAGCTGAAACTTTGATTTAATAGTCCAGTTGTTTTAGTCAATAGGCCAAAAGAATTAGTAAAGAAAGTGTTATAGTGGCTTTTAAAATCTTAAGGAAAATTATCTTTTACTCAGTTCTGGAATAGGACATGACTTCCATGAAACGGTGAAATTTACTAACTCAATGCAATTACCTATAATGTTTGAGCCGAAATATCTTTCTCTTTATCTAAGTTACCACAAGATCTCCAGCAGATTATTTTTTAAGACATTACATTTTGTTATCCACAATATTCTGCCACAGTATCTACACTTTCCAGTGTTCCAGTTTTTCTTGGGGGAATTGCCTGCACTTTCGTATATTAAATAGACATTGTGTGCTTATTGCCTAAATCTATTACCTCCAGCTTCATTTTTTTTACCTTTATTTCAAACACATCTATCAAATCACCTACTGGAATTTTTCACCTGCCAGAGGTATGAGCATATCGAAGCTACCAAACTTGAACACATCATCCTTGCTCAACTTGTTTTTAGTCTATTTTTTATCTCGGTGTTACCATCTTCCACCCGGGCTTGAAAATATTCCTGAAAGAATTGACTCCACTCCTCTTCCTTGAACACATACCTAATCGATTTTAAGATTCTGAGTAATATATTCTCTATATTATTCTAATCTATTCCTTATTTTCTAAGTCTACAAACACTACCTTACTTTATTTCCTCATGGATTCTTCATGGACTTCTATAACAACTCCCTTAACTGGCTTCTCTGCTTTGACCTTTGTCTTCTTCAAATCCTTTCTTTAAATTTCACATTGTCCTGTGTCACTTCCATATCTAATCTGCCCAAAGACTTCCTCTCAGCTACAGACTAAAAAGTAAGAAAATTAATATGATTTTCAAGTCAACTGCTTACACCTCCACTGTCATTCCTGTTGATCTCTACTTCCCAACACTCACTTCAAGCAAAGTATTTGCCTTGCTTCCATGCTTTAGTATCCTGTTCCCATAAAGCCTTTCTTCTTTACAACCATATTAGGTCTGGTTAACTTTTTTTTATTTTTTATTACTCAGGTTAAATACCAGATCCTAAGGATGGCTTTGCATTGCCTTCTCCCACATTTCCAAGCTTGATCCTGTATCCTTTCTCTTGTTCCCCTTAATATCCCATACAAACGAATGCATTGTCCTTACAGAAGTAAATCTATCTGTTAATTTATCTTTCTAGCCTAGACTGAAATCTTTGAAGATAGAGAATATGTCATTAATTTTCTTCATCTATCTAGTTCCTAGCACAGTACCTGGTGCGTGTAATTATTTGATAATTAAATAATGAGTGTTGAATAAAAAGTGTCTTAATGAATGAATACTAAGAACAGAAGTGATAATATATCATTTTAAAGGCTTAAAATTGACTATATTTATAGACTGACAATATCTTAAATGAGTCCCACAATTCTAATTAAGATTGTATCTATAACTATAATATATTTTATGAACTTTCCTTTTTAGAGTGATTCAACATAGCAGAGTTTGTGGGTTTTTTTTTTTAATGTGGTGCCAATAATGCAAAAAGAGTAATACATCTTTCGTGGTATAAGAGCGTTTCTATTTAAGTCAGTTTTCAAAAAAAAAAATGAAATAAATTTTACATTTTATTTTAACTGTATCTCATTCTCCAGTTTAATGTAAGGATTATATATGATCTTTCAAGCTATGTTCTTTTAATTTAAAAACCTTACTTTTTCACCTACAAGTCATGTGTTCTTGACAGTTTACTTAACTTTCATTTATATTAATTTCCTAAACTATAAATAAGAATGTTAATAAACCTACTACAAAGAGTTGTTACAGTGGTTAAGGATCACTTGAGTCAAAATTTTATAACAGGCACATTAGCATTCAAACAGTGTTTGACATCTTATAAATGTTAACTATTATTATGATTATCACTATTATGACATGGAGTCAATGAATATAATGAATTAAAAATATTTATTATTCAAGTGAATTAGTATATACTTTGTTAAATTAAATAATATCTTAGGGACCTTGATGTATAAAATTAAAAACTGCTGATGTAAATAGAATAAGGTCTCATATTTATTTTTAATTAATATCATAGTTTTCTACTTTTTTTAGTCTCTCAGCTGTCATTTCTTGCTATTGTCATTATCCTAAATTCTAACATAATTTCCTATCTCTGAGTGTATTTAGATACACAAACAGTTAAACACTATTGTCTGAGAGCATGGCTGCTTGACCAAAAAAGGAACCAACAGGAAAGTAATTAAGTCAAGGTGTTCTGCACAGTTTGTTGAATGGATGTTCAACTAGCTTAAGATATACAGTCTGATAACATCTGATGAAGAAGCTGCAGTAAAATAAAAATACTTTAGGAAATGTAAAATTTATATCTATGTTGCCCCATAATTTATACACACTAAATATTAGATTACATATAATAATGTACATATATATGTATATGTGTTTGTGTTTCATTAATTTATTATAACTCTGTCTTCATTACACATTGTCAAGTTTAATAAATTGAAGTAGGAACCTTTAGAAGGAAATGGAGTCTGCTTCCATTTTCTCAAGTTCTGACTTGTCTCAAGAATTGATTTCTAGGAATTATATTCATTCACCTGTGTTTTTTATTCTTCCCCAAATTGGAAAAGGATGTCAAGGCAGCAGCTTTGTGGTGCTCTGTGCCTGAGAATTCTCCCTAGCAGCCAGCTACCATGGGACCCATAAGGCAGGTGCAGTCTAACTTCACAGGCATTTTAGTTCCCTTCTTTCTATATCTGCCAACCTTTGACTGCTAAGAGCCATTTCAACAGTGAAGGAGGAGAAGCAGGAAAAAAAAGTGAAAAAAAAATTTTATTTATTGGCTTATTAGCTTTGTTAGTAAAAATTTTTTTGGTAAAGTACATGAGAATTTTGATTAATCCTACTTTTTAATCTAAACTAGCACTTTGGTTATCTGTATTATCTGCTTTTACAAACAAGATACGGAGGAGGAAAACATTTTAAAAACAAAGAGAAAAAAATCTAATATTTTCTAGAAATGTCAATTTTTAATTTTTTATAATGACAGATTAATTTGTGTTTCATTACTACAGTTAATGAATTCTGAAATATTTGGGACATTATAATCAGAGCTTATTTTATTCTATGGAAATTTGGGAGCTGCCACTTTTTGAAACAGGTTTAGAAAATAAGCCACATTCCATAAGTTATGCTCTCTGTTCTTTTCATTTCTTTATCTTTTTCTAAAGCTCAATTTATATTTATACATTCCTATGGCACAGCAAATCAATAAATGAAAGATGGAATATAATTAATGATGATATTTTCTTGGCCTACGTAAAGTCAATCACTTTCTTTTATGGATGTTTTTTTTTTTCACTGTATTAATTCATTCTTCTGTGGGGAGTCAACATAATCAATAAGTATATAGAGACTGGAATTATATTCTTTTCTTGTGTGTTTACATCCCTCCCAGATGGCTATGTGAAGCCTCCATATGCTTGTAGCACATTTTTAAACAACTTCTTAATCACTTTCGAGGGCTACACACATAAAAACAATATAACACAAATAAGGATTTTTATTTTTTCCCATATCATTATCTGAATAGACTAAGATGTACATTTTTTGATTTGCAAATTATTATGAGGTTTTGCAAATTATTTGCAAATTATTATGAGGTTGACATATTGGGATGGTGTTGGTTATCATTTCACAAAGTTTGAAACATAGTAGACACTGAGGAAAAAAAAAAAAGGTGAAGACAGAGTAGTATTTAGGTAATGAAAAATAATACAACTAGAAAATGGAAAAACTTTGAGATTATAAACATTAACCAAGGCAGTTCATCACACTTAGGTGATAAATTTGTTTTACAGAAATCCATAATATTAAAAAAAAAAGAAAAATGGCTTACTGAATAATGTAACCTTGGAAAATAAGCAACATTCAGAGCCATATAAATAAATATATAATAAAATAATGAAGAAACTAATGAAATCACTTACTTTTGAATGAAACAATTTATTATTTTGAGTTATATCTTAATTCACATTATTAACCTATTGTCCCTCAGTTCCAAATCTAGTCTATTTCGTTTTGTTTTCTCATGCTGAAGCTGAGAAACCTACAAATGTCAATTCTTCTTTGCCACTTGGCCTTTTATTATATTCTGCTAATAAAGGGCACCTAAGACAGACTGAAAAGCAGGAAAAAGGGAAGAAGTTTTGTATTTTTGTTTGCTTGCTGCAAAGCTTAACTTTGCCAGAGTTCAGCAGTTTTCACAGCTTTCAACTTTAGTCTCTCTCTCTCTCTCTCTCTCTCTCTCTCTCTCTCTCTCTCTTTTTTTTTTGGCTCTCTCAGAACCAGTCTTCTTGGGTCCACAAGGTACCTGTGGTGACTAGGTCATAGCTCACAAATCAGCCTTAATTCTAGCTCCTTTGTTCCCCAGGCCTATTAGCGAAAGCTACATCCTGTAGTTAATAATTCTGGGCATAATAAAAAACCAAGAAAGTAAGATACAATTTGCTCTTTTTTAAACTTAGATAAATATTTTCTTATATTTATTTTCTCTATTTATACATCTGTATGATCTCTGGTCTTCTGACTAGACACTGTCTGATATAAGAGTCATGTTTTTTATGGTCTGACCCAGCTATTTTTTTTTCATTTACTATACATAACATAATCAAAATTATATTAAACATAATCTTTGGTCCTATACACTCTCATTATGGTTTCATTCATAGTCTATTTTCATTTTGTTGATATTTCAATTTCATTATTCTCAACAATGTAATCAGCACTTGTAACTTACCACCCAGTAGAGAAATGTCTGGTCTTTTCAAAAAATGATACTAAGTCAGTAGAAAATTTATGTGGGGAAAAGTGTATTTTAATTTTTATGTCATACCATATATAATTGCAGATATAAGTTTAATGTAAAAAATATTTTTAAAGAAAATTGTAGCAAATTATTATGTGATTTTGGAGAAAAAGTTTCTTAAATAAAAAGAGAAATCAATAATCACACAAGAAAATTTTGCAAATTGGTTGATAGTAAAAATGAGATATTTAATTGCTAAAAACATCATTAAAAATGTCAACAGGCAACATACAGAGTAACAGTAAATATTTGCAGTACGTATTTGTGGCAAAGGATTCATATCCAGATACAAAAATGAAAAGAAAAAAACAGAAACCCAATAGAAAAATGGCATAATTGTGTATGCATTGCAGAAATATTATACCAAACAAACCATAAATGTATGCAAAATTCAACTTTTTAGTGAAAAGGAGAATGCACATTTAAACCATAAAGTGTCAAAAAAAAAGTGGAAACAAACAAATATTGGTACAGATATGGTGATAGAGGAGCATTATAGTGTAAATTGCTACAACAATTTTAAAAAACTACTTGGCAGTATAGGATCTCCTAAGTTGAACATTTGTAGACTCTATGACCCAGCAATTAGTCTCCTAGATATATATTCACCATATACACACATACACATGTTCACAAAAAAACAGCTACAGCATTATTTGTACAGGCATTATTTATAATAGCCTCAAATTGAAAACCAAGTAAAGGCCTATTTACAGTGAAGTGGACAAATAAATTTTGATATACCTTCACAAAGAAAATGTGCAGTATAAATTAATCCTTTACAGAGAAAGACAAATACCATATGATTTCAGTTATATGTAGAATTTAAAAAACAAAATAAATGAACAAATAAAACAGAAACAAACAGATACGGAGAACTGATGATTGCCAGGTAGAAGGGGTTTTGAGAAGCTGGGTGAAAAGGTGAAAGGATTAAGAAGTACAAATTCACAGTTATAAAATAGTCAAAGTGATGTAAATTACAGCATAGGAAATTCAGTCAGTAATACTGTAATAACTATATATGATGTTGGGGGGTACTAGACTTACTGGGGGATCACTTTGTGCATTATATAAATGTTCAACCACTATTCTGTACACCTGAAACTAATATAATATTGAATGTCAACTGTAATTGAAAAATTAAAACAATTTTTTAAAGAATTAACCCTTTAAAACTACACCTCAAAAATATGAATTTATCTCACAAATTTAATGCTGAGGAGAAAAAAAAGATACTAGAGTACACTCTGTCCGATTTCAGTTATGCGAATTACAAAAAACAAGCAAGAAGTCATCTGTGACGTTAGCAGTTGGGATAAGTGGTTACTCTTGATGGAAGCAGGAGATAATGACTGAAAGAAAACAGAAGGAGGATTTCTAGTTTACTCTTAATATTCTGTGTCTTGTTCCGGATGTTAGTCATAAGGATGTGCTTAGTTTGTAAAAACTTATGGGCTATACATTTGTGACAAGTGTACTTTTTCATAAATATTTTACATTTCAATGCAAAGTTCAAGAAAATAAAGTTAGATATTCATCATGCAGAATCCTATGACCCATTTTTTATTTACATTTCTATGTATTGCTAAAGCGTATTTTTAAGAACACGTAAAATTATTAGTTGTTTTTAACTTTACAAAAGGATACTATATTGTATATTTAATGGCTTTTGAGATTCATTTTCTTTTCCTATATGATATTATATTGTTAAGATTCATATTTGAGTACTGAAAATGGCACTACACGACACCTATGAGTGTGTGTGCTTATATACACACATGAGGTTTGTGCTTTGCTATCTGATTCCATTACATTGTTTGATGATGTTAGTATAAAACTGGCTGTTCACATAGGGAATGTGATATACTTTCTATCTGATGTCTATTCAAATTTAGCTACATATTAATATTAAAAATAGTTTTGAATTTAAAAAGCTATAGTTAGTTTTCCATTTTTTACTAGCATTACTTTTCATCATAAACACGAATATACACAGACGAATGTACATTCATTTTTTAGGACATAATATTTAGACTTTCATTGATTATAAATACTAGATATATTGAGGGATGTAATTTGATTTATGGTTTATATAAATTCAAGCAATGTGAAACATTGAATTAGATTATAGTATACACAAAAACAAGCTAATTTCTTAATTAATTGTAACAACTAATAGTACTTCGCCTTACTTCTTTGAGTCTTCTGAGTATAATTTCTGAATAAGCACAACCTTTTCAGTCACATGAGGATAATAATTATTTAAAATCATCATTAAAATAAAATATCCCTTAAAAAAAGAAAAAAGCTTTAACACAAGCATTTGAAATACAAACTTCACAGATAAGAAAATGATATAATTTAATCTGCCTTCTACATAATGGGTCCTGAACAAGGGCCTTAGAATCATAGAAAAGTTCTTTATTCCTAGCGGTAACATTTTCAAGGCTGATTGAAAGTGGAAATATTTTCCTTTGATGGGAATTAGTGTTCATTGGAAGATCTTTTACACCTGTAGAAAATGAAAACTTATATACCCTGTGGGAGTTTGTCTAAAATATTAAATTCATGAGAAAGTGTCTGAATGAAACATAGTTAATTTCACAGATCATTTTTATACTGAATTTAAAGTGAAAAAATCTTTGTCATAATTAAACCCACATCTGCCTTCATTTTGTCAATACAAACTTTCTATTTCCAAGTGAACAAAAATCTCAAAAATTGGTATAAAAAGAAGTGTTTTAATATTTTCTTAAATTTGTTCAAACCTGTATCAGAAAGACTCCTATTTAGGTGGCTTTTTAATGACATTCCTATTAAGCCCTTAATAAAAATTCATATCAAATAATTTACTTACTCATTTTGGTAAAGCTTTTCCTAAGCAGATTTTTCTTTCCTTTGTTTTTGTATCCTGTCGATGATTAGTTCTTTTAACAAGGAAGAAAACTATTAAAATGTGTTTCTTTGAATTGTGCTTCAGTTTTCTTCAAATACATAGAGAAGATGTATATGATTTGAAGTATGGCCAGAGACATGCTTTCTAACATATTTGGATTTTCCAAGAGTCTTTAATTTTTTTCCATTGGAGTCATATCTTTAAATTACATCTCTGTTTTTAGAATAATGATAATATATGGTATAATAATTCATTAATGATCATTTTATTTATCATGTAAGCATGCGGCCAATTTT